>NC_085006.1:24215788-24233288 GCF_963854185.1 Sardina pilchardus
AAATGACCACCAGTTCTTCTGATCATGCGAAGCCTCATCAGTTGGCTGCTCAGCCCACTTACAGTAATAGCCCAAGTACTGTATGTGTGTGCCTGTGTGTGTGTGTATAGACATGAGGTGAGATCAAAGGCCCATGACACCGGGGAAAGTGTGTGTGGACATGAGGAGATAAGATGAAGAGGGCTCAGGGGGGGATCAGATGGAGATGGCACAGGGGGGAGGGCCATTAGTTGGAGATGTTTGGGGGAGAAGGAGGGTTGGGGTGGTGGTGGTGGCGGGGGTTGCCGTAGGGACACTTTAGCCAGGCAATTTCCTTAGTTACCATCCCTGGAGGGCAATTCCTCTACTCGCTGAGGTTTTAGATCTCAGTGCAGAAAACACACACACACACACACACACACACACACATTGGTGATAAATGGGTATATAAACAAGTAGACACAAACACACTGGGGAGAAAGGGGGATTAAAGAGATAGAGAGAATGATAAAGGGTGGGATGGAGAGAGATTAGCCGACGGAAAGAAAGAAAGAGATATAGAACGATAGACAGAGAGAGATAGAGAGGAAAAAATATACAGGGATGCACAGGGATGAAGGGGTAGAGATAAAGAGAGAAAAAGAAAAAGAAGGAAAGACAAATAAGTGTGTGTGTGAGAGAGAGAGGGATGGACACATGAGAGTGGAAGAAGGGAGAAATAAAACAAGAGGGGAGAGACAGACAGACAGAGAAAGAGAGAGAGAGTGAGAGTGAGCGAGTGAACGAGAACTCAAAGCACAATCAAGCCTCGGTTACTATATTTCTTGCGTCACAAGCAAGAGTTTATGAATCAGACCTCAGACCGGAGACCAGGCAGAGAGAGAGAGAGAGGGAGAGAGAGAGAGAGAAGGTGAGAGAGAGAAAAACAGAGAGAGGGAGAGAAAGAGAGAGAGATGGTAGGAGAGAAAGATAGAGACAGAAAGAGATTTACAAGTCTCTCCCAGTATTCACTGACATTAGAACAGCTCATCCCTCTCCCTGTAGTCTTAGGGGTGGAGCAGTCCATGAAATATTCACACTCCTCCTCTCCAGGAGTCCCTCCAAGCACACTCCACTCCTCTCCTCTTCTCTCCTCTCCTCTCCTCTCCTCCTCTCCTCTCCACTCCTCTCCTCTCCTCTCCACTCCTCTCCTCTCTTCTCCTCCTCTCTACTCCTCTTCTCTCCTCTCCTCTCCTCCTCTCCTCTCCTCTCCTCCTCTCCACTCCTCTCCTCTCCTCATCTCCACTCCTCTTCTCTCCTCCTCTCCTCTCCTCTCCTCCTCTCCACTCCTCCTCTCCTCTCCACTCCTCTCCTCTCCTTTCCTCTCCTCTCCTCCTCTCTTCTCCTCTCTACTCCTCCTCTTCTCTCCTCTCCCCTCCTCTCCTCTCCTCTCCTCTCCTCTCCTCTCCTCTTCTCCTCTCCTCTCCTCTCCTCTCCTCTCCTCTCCTCTCCTCTCCTCTCCACTCCACTCCTCTCCTCTCTACTCTACTCCACCTGCTCTGGGGATTCTACCTTTGGCTTCAGTCTCTAATTCACAAAAACATCGCTTACGCCTCCCACTGCATGAAGACCAGGGAGAATGAATGCTGTTCCAAAGGGGAGGGTGCTCACATCCTGAAAAGATGATACCTGGTGTCAGGTCTGAAGTGTCAGCAGTGAAAGTTGTATGGAGGCCTGCACACTGTTGTAAAAGCTTGCAGGCAACTTTATTTTAGTAATGTTTCCTGAAACATTTCTAATATAAAGTTGCCAGGGAGCTTTTACAACCGCGTGAGTGGCTCTATCATCCTTACAGAATGACTCCAGGACTCACATAGACATATTTAATATGTAATGTTAGATATAACTATCCTGTTTCTCCTGCTGGTGGTTTTAGTGACAGGAAAAGTGTCAGCAAAGGATGGGAACACTACTGTAAGTCATACAACTTTTTCTTTGAATATCAGCATTAGTTTGTGAGTTACCAATTTCCTCTGGCCCTGATCTGGCTCTGTCTGTGGGTCTGTTTGAAGAACAGAAGCAGCTGCTTAGTTTCCTTGTTGTCACAGGTCTCTTCAAGTGAAGGCTCCTTCTCAGAACTGTGACAACGTTTTCGCAATGTGTCTGTAAGGCTTTGGTCCCAGAGTACCAAACCATGTTTCTGTCAGTGTGTAGCCTTGGTGACAACAAACCACAGTGTTCTACCACAGGTCTCCCCAGGGGGCAAAAGCTGAAACACATACACACACACACACGCACGCACGCACGCACGCACACACACACACACACACACACACACACACACACACACACACAGACACACATGCACGTACACACACACACACACACACACACACACACACACACACACTCAGTATACAGGAGTGTTCTACCACAGGTCTGCCTGTTGACAAACGTAGCTTCCTATCGTCTTTCTCCTTTTTCCTCCATGCTTCTTGCTCTCTTTCGCTCAGTTTCTCTCATCATTTGTTTTTATCTCTCTCTCTCTCTCTCTCCTTCTCTCTCTCTCTTTTCCTTCTATATCCTTTGCATAATGTTGCATCCTACCTGCCTGTCACCCCTACTCTCCCACTTTCATCCTCCCTCCTCCTCTCTCTCTTTTCTCTCTCTCTCTCTCAGTCTCTTTATCTCCCTCTCTCTCCCTCCCTCTCTCTCTCTCTCTGCTGGGAGGAGAGGGCTAGAGAGAGGCGCAGGAGCAGGAGCAGGAATGGGAGTGCAGCTGATAAAATATTGACAGGGTCAGCAGAGTGACTGTGACTGCTCCTCTCCAGCAAGAGAGGGGGAGGAGGGGGATAGGAAGACGAGGAAGAGGAGGAGGAAGAAAGAAGAGAGACTGGAAGTTGCAAAAAGAAATCTGAAGAGAGAGAGAGAGAGAGAGAGAGAGAGAGAGAGATGAGGAAGATGAATAAAGTAGTGGAGTTAGGAACCCTTACCCCTCTTTCACTCTCTCATTTCTGTCTTTCTTTCTTTCTCTCTATCTCTCTCTCTCTCTTTCTCTCTATCAAATCAAATCAAATCAAATCAAATATTGCTTTATTGGCATGAATGTGTCAAGTCATTGTTGCCAAAGCTACAAGTTATCTATCTACGAGCTATCTCTCTCTCACACACACTGGAAGGATATGATGTGGTAGTCATTGTGGTTTTAGTGGATGTAAACAGACTTTTCATTGCTCGTCTAGACGGTGTTTTGACATTAGATTTCATATTTATATATATTTATATTTATATTTTATACTGTAATGGTCAGTTTATGATGGCTCTGGCTCTTTCTCTCTGTCCATATCTGTCTTCATGTGTACCTGCACTGTTTGCTGTAAAATGATATTAAATACTATTCAGTGCAATTTAGTACACTTATATCACATCATTACACATTATTAATATTATATCATTTAATTACTTAATACAGGAAATTGTGTTACCAGAAAATACACCATCTACAGTAATAAAACTATACAGTACAGAAAACATCAAAACATAAAACAGTGTGTATACTTGAGTATACTTTCTGTCTTCTCATGTTCTTTCCTGTTCTCATTTGTAGTTTATGACGGCTCTGGCTCTTTCTCTCTGTCCATATCTGTCTTCATGTGTACCTGCACTGTTTGCTGTAAAATGATATTAAATACTATTCAGTGCAATTTAGTACACTTATATCACATCATTACACATTATTAATATTATATCATTTAATTACTTAATACAGGAAATTGTGTTACCAGAAAATACACCACACTGTAAAAAAAGTCTGTAAAAATTACAGGGGAAAACTGTAAAATGGCAACAGTAATAGACCATAAAACCTAAAACAGTACATCACTGTAGAAGAAACATCTAATTACCCTAAATCAAGAAACGGTAATTCTACTGTAAAAATATGTGGAGTATTACGGTGAATAACTGTGAATTGGCTACATTAATGGACCATAGAACTTAAAAAAGTATATCACTGTAGAATAAACATGTAATTACCCTAAATCAAGAAACGGCGCAAAACTTGAATTGTACGGTCCAAACATGTGAAACATTACAGTGAAGAACTGTGAATTGGCTACAGTAATAGACCATGAATCACAAAACAGTTTATCACTGCAGTAGATACATTGAATTACCCTTAATCAAGAAATGGCACACCACTTTATTTTAAGACAAACTACAGTTTTTCTCAATTGTTTACACACAATTTCTGGTACTTGAGACACAATTCCAATAATATGTAGCTCATGCACCAACCTCCTGAATCGATTCTGTTGAACTATAAGCACAATTTCTGCTTTACACTCAAATTGCCGTTCTAAAACACACTGTTTTCAAAACACTACACACAATTCTCTGCATTTGACACAATTTTCATGAAAAAAAATGTCTTGTTCTCTCAAGGAACACACTGCCATTCAAATCCTAAAGCTAACTGCCCTACCATGCACACTGACTCATCACATGGGCAAACTCCTGTCACACAGTCTTACAATTAGCAATCAGAGCTTTAGTATTACAGTATAGTAGTACAGGCAGAGGCAGAGCCAGAGGAGTGAGAGAGTAGGAGGATGGGGAGGCCAAGGACCGTAATCTCTGATGAGATCCGAGCCACTAGAACATTGCAGTGCTGCGTATCAATACAGTACAGTACCGGACAGTACAATACAGCTCAATGAGCACAGTAGTACAGTATTGCCTGTGGGCTGTTCTGTAGGACTGTAAAAATAAAGTATGTTTCAAGTATTTGGGTAAAGTAATCCTACTTTCTATTCCTACACAGTTTACAGTATTTTACTATTTGTTTGGCAGCCGAAAGATTACCAACACAAGGTTTTCTGTCTCCTGAACAGGAAACTGAAATCATGAGCATTGTCCTAGAAAAAACGGCATAACATTACGGCAAATACAAAGAAAAAGAATAGAAAACAATGAGATATTTCAAAATATTGATAGGGTAAGCATATAAACTTACTGTATCAGCTTATCTACTGTTTGTATACTGTTTGTAGTGTAACACTGAACAAAAAAAGGCCCAAGTCATTATAATGAATGGAGAAGAAGTGTTTTCAATTCATCGCAGTGTTTTACACTGAGCACATCAGTGTTCAACTGGTCCTTATAAATGTCTTGATATGATGGTTTGTGTGTGTCTCTTGAGAACAAAAGAGCATTTTGAGGAGAAATTACATTGTTTTGAAGGTAAAATGTCATTTTGCAGGAGAATTGTGGAGTTTTGCCCATTGTGTATGTTGTTTTGGATTTGTGTGTAGAGTTCTGAGAATATGAGGCATGTTTTCAGAAAATGTGTGTTAACAATCGAGAAAAACTGTAATGGCACACCACTATTTTGAGAAACAAATGAATAAATCCTAAAATGGAAATATTTTTACACTTGTACCAACATTTTGGCACCCCTTATGAACAAAGTTTTACTAAACTTTATTTCCATTTCTGTTCAACAACTTAAGTTAATCAGTTTGAAGCAGTAGGCCTAAGTGGGCTATGACTTCATGTTTCACTAAGGTATCAAAATAGTGTGACACTGAGGTCAAAGGTGGCCCAAAGGGAGCCAGATTTTAATGAGTGGAAGGGTAGGGCCTACGCTACAAATGAAACGTCTGCTTGCTTGAAAATACCCATATTTATTATTGAAAACCTTATTAGACATTATTTGATTAAAACAACTATTCAAAACAACTGGAACATGTGAAACGGAGACGGTAAAAATCAAGACATTTTGAGAGACATGCGCATGCGCGGCGCAGCGTACCACGAGGCCACTTGAAGATAGATGAGAGACGTTGAGAAAAGCAAGCATCTTGGACAAGACCAGATCGAAGAAGGTAATATACATATATTTATTTTACATTTTCTCAATTCTACCTCACTGTGCTTCATTTCCTTCATGTAGTGACTACATAATTGCTTTGTCTGTTGTGTCTATTTGTCGGGCTAATCAGGCAGATTATTATGTTTTCGCTCATTAGCTAGCTAGCAGCTAACCCCACGTTGTGCAGCGGTAGGCTATTGTGATGTTCCATTAACGTGTTCGTGCTGCAGCGCTATCAAATAATTCCACCATCTCTCATGTCGTGAAGTTTAGATATTCAAATAGTTTATTTCGAGTTGTTTCCCGTGGTTCTGGGAAAACGTATTGCCCCCTATCTCATTTAGGCTACGGTTGTCCTTAGGGTTTTGAATCATTTTAAGCTAGCGGTGTTTTCCAAGGTAAAGCGCGACTTTTAATCAGCAGCTGGAAGTTTGCGCCTTTTTTCTCCCTCAGTGGCAGTGCTCACTTACTGTTAGTTGTGCTAGCTAGCTACTCTGTCCGGGTGGTTGTACGAGAGCACTACGTTTGGGCGAGGAACACATTTTATTTGAAATAGAGTTGTTGGAAACACAGTTTTTCTTTTCTTTTTAGGTTAGTTGAAGTTAAATTGCTGTAATTCTAGTTGTTGCCATGTATGTATGTCACGGTTCATGGTGCAGCTCAACAGTATTGTGTTGCCCTCAAAGTTAAATGTAGCTTGAATGTTGAAATGTCATTTCTTTGGAAAGTTGGTGTAGACATTGATAAGTTTGTTCATTGCATTCGTAATCGTTAAGATGAACCACATTGCTAATTCTCCCTCGCTTTTCTGAATACTGGGTGTGGCGTAGTCTTGTACAACCTATCATATGCCAGCATTGTTTTTCGAAAGTATCCAGGTAACGGTTGACTGTTAACTAGAAGAATTGTGCCTTTTTTCTGTTCAGAGGAAGGGCTCGCTCACTTAGTTTAGGTAGTGCTGCTCTGTACGAACTGTTGTATTGATCGTCCTGCTTTGGCGAGGAAAACTTTTAATTTGAAAGCTATTTTTTTGCTACTCTTTTTTTGGTTGAAGTTTCCTACATATCGGTTATCTTATCAGGTGCATAGCAACAGTTTTTTTTATTGTCCTCACAGTTAAGTTAAATGTAGCTTGAAATGTTGAATTGCAATTTCTGTGGAAAGTCAGTGAAGACATTCAGAGGTTATGTTCTTCATTGCAAACTTCATCGGAATGAACCACATTGTTTATTCAAGTGTTGTGGTGCCGACTGTGGAAGGACATTTTTCAGATATGGAGCATTTAAGGCTCATTTTTACCGCAGGCATAACGTACCCGCTGCCCATGTTTCTGTTGGGGCCGTTGTTAATACGTACAGATGCCCAGCTGCTTTGTGTGAACACCATTGTCAAGAGATCAAGGATCTGTTAACACACTTGAAGGAACATATTGCTGAAGGACGTGCAGTAGGTTGTCCAGTGACTGGATGCACAGGTGTTTTCAATATCAGATCTTCATTTACATCTCACATGTCACGGAAACACAGAGATCTTTCAGATGGCAGTATCAGTGACTTATACAGAGAATCTGCATGTCAGTCATCAGTTGCAACTGCTGCAACAGCTGCAACTGAATCAGATAGCTTTAGCCCTCAAGTGAATGAGGGAGGCACAGATGAAGGTGATCTGGATATAGCAGACAATTTCAGTGATCTTTTTCTCAGAAATGTCAGTTTGTTTTACATGAAATTACAGGGACAGTTTCTGTTACCTGCTTCGACCATTCAGAATATTGTTGAGGAGATGCAAAACATTCATGACTTAGGTCAGACATATACCTTGAGTAAACTTAGTTCATTGCTAAAAAATGACACACCATTGTCAGATGAGGACATCACCAAAGTTTGTGAGTCTGTCAGAGGTTTCGATCTGTTTTCTACATGTCATACAGGGCCAATGCGAACAGCATACTCAAGAACTCAGACTTTCAAAAAAATGTTCAACTTTGTTGAGCCTAAGAAATTGTTTTTAGGAAGAGATGAGAATCGGAGAGACAGGTTTGCCTATTATGTTCCAGTGAGGGAGACTTTGAAATGTTTGTTAGAGTCTGATCTATGGCTGAGTCATGTATCAGGAGCACACTCGACTGAGACTTCTGCGGATGTTCTAAGCGACATTAGTGATGGTCAAATATTTAAACACAAAGATTTTTTTATGCAAAACCCGTCCTGTCTAAAGTTAGTTCTATACCAGGATGCCTTTGAAGTTGCTAATCCTCTAGGCTCTGCAAAGACCAAACATAAAATATTAGCTGTTTATGTTTCTGTTGCTAATCTGCCACTTCATGTACGGTCTGACACAGACCACATGTCACTCGTTTTATTGTGCAGAGAGAAAGACTTCAAAGAATTTGGGCATGCTAAGGTGTTCTCTGAATTACTAGGCGACTTGAAGGAATTGGAAGAGAATGGGATAGTGACATCGCATAAAACGGTAGTCAGAGGGACCCTGTATTGCATTGCTGGCGATAATTTGGGCTCGCATTGCATTGGTGGTTTTTCGGAAAATTTCAGTACTTCACAATATTTTTGTCGCTACTGTCTCATAACTCGATCTGAATTTCAGGGTGATGATCCAAACCTGTGTGGACCAGAGCGCACTGTTGAGAAGTACGATTCTGCCATTGATCGCCTCCAGACTGAAGATACATCAGAAGGATTGAAGTTCAGGTCAGTTTTCAACTCTTTAAATTACTTTCATGTTTGTCAGCCAGGTCTGCCACCTTGTCTAGGCCATGACATCTTTGAGGGCATTTTGTCTTATGATGTTGCACTGTGTCTTAAGTATTTTGTTAAGACAAAGAAATGGTTCACTTATTCCACTCTGAATCGGCGCATTAATCAGTTCAAATACTGTGGATCTGATGCTTCTACGAAGCCATGTGCAGTCAGGCCCCTAGCAAAGAAACTGTCAGGACAGGCCATACAGAACTGGAATTTTCTGAGGCTGCTGCCTCTTTTGATTGGTGACAGAGTGAAAGACACAGCTGATGATGTTTGGCAGTTGATTCTGCAGCTAAAAGACATTGTGGACATGGTATGCGCTCAGAAAATCTCTGTGCCTCAGGTTGCATTTCTGGATGTTCTTATTCAAGAATATTTAGAGTCAAGAAAAGCTCTGTTCCCAAACACTAAGTTGAAACCCAAGCATCATTATTTACGCCATTATCCGGCACTCATTCTGAAATTTGGCCCCTTGATCAGACTCTGGACAATGAGATTCGAGAGCAAGCACAGTTATTTTAAGACATGTGCAAGGAATTTAAAGAATTTCAAAAACCTCTGCTTTACTCTCTCTGAACGACATCAAATGCTGCAGGCTTACCTCTCAGCAGGATCACTTGGCCAAGTTGTCCTGCAAGTTAAAGACAGTTCCCCATTTTACCTGGCACTCTACAGTCAAGCCATTCAAAATGCAGTCAGACAATGTGGCTTCACTGATGTTATCACAAAGGTCACAGTAGAAATGTCTTATAAGGGAACATTGTACAAAAAAGGACAATTCCTTGTGACTGGTAATACGGATAATGTGGAGTTTGGTGAACTAGTGCTTATTTTGATCAAAAATGACACTATTCATTTTCTTTTGTCAGTGTACACTGCCGAGTTCTTGGCTCATTTCCATATGTACTCTGTTAGAAAGGACAATGAAAAGATGCAGTGTCTGAACATTAGTGACTTAACTGATTTCTATCCGTTGCCATCTTACCAGAAGGATGGATATCAGTTGGTTCCATTGAAACACAGTGTGCTGTCACAATAATGCATGCCTTTCTATTGCCCGTCATTCTGGTGTAAACTGAACTTTATTACTTTTTCATTCTTAGAAATGGCTGATTCAGATCAAAACAGCATAAGAAGTTCCATTTCTAAGGTGTTGCCAGACCTCCCAGACCCAATTCTGGACCTTGTGGAGGAGACCCTACAGTCATTGGGGGTTGAGACCACAGAGGATTTTCACTTTTTACAGGAGGCTGATCTTGCATCTGTTCTACGACCAATACAAGCGAGAAGATTGGTTGCTGCATGGAAACTAACCAGTAAGTACAAATCAACAGAATTTACTTTAGCATATACCAAGGATTACCATTGGTCTTGAATACCAATCATTGTTTTTCATGCTCTGATGGGGGAAAAAAAGAAAACGTTGAAAAGCGAACACTGATTTTTGATAATTTCCCCCGATCTGTCTTATCCTGGAAATGTGTGTCTCTTGATCATGTACCACCTCTAAAATCAGATAACCCTGCTTGCGGGATGAATCTAATGCCTTGTGTCAATAACGCTGGTGACTTTGGATAGATTCCTTTACTTCACATACTGTCATTTCAAAATCTGTATCTCTGCAGCTAAACCACAAATTACATTTCAGTCATCTTCCATCATATTCTCGCTAGAACAGTGCGCAGATTCTATAATACATCTTTAGATCGATTTAGGCAGAATATTTTGATATTTGATTTGTTTAATACTTGATTTGCAATTATCAAATGAACTACTGCTACACAGACCACGAATCAGTTTAAAATGTCTTTAATTTCATTATTTTTGTTTTACAGTTCAGAGCCCTGAAACCCACAGCCAGTCAGCCATCAGTCCTTCCGTTTCACCTTTCACCTCTCCTACCTCCACTCGCTCCTCACACTCCCCTTGCCCCTCACCCAGCAATCGGATTAGAACTGCAGATTGGGTTGACAGCTTTCAGATTCCATGGGCAAAATTTCCTGAAGACTTGATGCAGTGCTTGGAGAGAGGGAAAAGGCCAAGTCCACGTTTACGGCGAGAAATGATTCGGATTATTGTCTCTGCAATGATGAATGCTTGCACATCTCCAAGTAAACTAGAGTCTACAGAAGTTGCCAAAAGAATAGTTGCCAAGTATCCACAGTCCCTGAAAGACGTCATAGAAGGTGAGGTAGTGGGAGCTGGATATCACTCACTTGTCAAACAGCTACAAGCCCGTATTGACAATGTGAAGCGGTCCTCAACACCACGGATAAAGAGGCGCAAACGAGAATCCGGTGACTCCGACACAGATGAAATCCCAGCTGAGCAGAGGGCGGTTGTTCAGGACACATATGGCTGCATTAAGTGGAATATGAAGTTCATGCCAGTCAGTGAGACATTGGAAAGCCAACAGGAAAAGAGGGATAAAATGAAGATGCTTCATGAACAGCGTACCTTCAGTCCAGAAGAGGTCAAAGCTCTCATGGGGTGCACATACTACTCCCAACGCAAAGCAATAAATACAGGAACAGATCTCCAAAGCCTGACGGAGGAATGGCCTTTTTTGTTTGAAGAAATAGGGATGACCGTCCATTTCCTAGAGCTCACAGGATTACAACTTAAAGAGACCTTTCTCAATAGTGTAGAAAAAAAGGGAAAACGCCTTTTGAACTTCATGACAACCGCTTGTGCAGACAAGAGCAAACGCGTCTTTGAGACCGCAACAAAGCTGAAATTTCAGAGAGGACCGTTGGAGGGCAGCTCCGATGACATCAAGGATATGGTGTTTCTTCTTCTCTCATACTTCAACGAAAAAGAGGGGAACCTCTTCTACTACATCGAGGAGACATGCCTGGCAAACGAAGTACTCGTGGAAAACTTGCCTGTGACACCTTGCATCATTGTATGTGGTAAGTATTCTGGTTTATTGAAGGGGCCTGTATGGTCATGTTATATAAATGCATGTCAAATTTAAAAATACTAGGTGTGATTCATCCCCAGTTATATTTTGTATCCTTCATGTTATGTGATTCACTACAATACTGTCTGATATGTTCAAAACATTTTGTATTTGCACTACGCCATTTTAATAGCTGGTGTGCTATTCTTTGCAGGAACCTCCTGCTATGCTGCAAGGCTGTTCATGCTCAGCATAGACGGCAAGATCGTGAATGACCAAATCTCCAACTTCATTACTGCCATCTGCCTGATGTTTGGAAGCTACTTCTGCCTGAATATCCACTATCCAGTAGACCTGGGTTCCACTCTTGAGCTCCTTCAGAGGTAAGAACTGTGTGTCAGGTTTTTTTTTTTTTTTAAAGGAACACTTCACCGTTTTTTTTTTTCATATTAAACTACATTATTCCCTTAAAGGAGAATTCCGGTGTGAAATTGAGCTTAACTGTACCGAAACATGTTAAGGTGTACTCACACGTGTTTTAGACGGACCTTCGCTCACCCCCCAGCATTCCGAACTCCGCCGTTTTCAGCCTAGCTTGCAGTAGGCTTGAATCTATTAGATTGGGCATCACGTAGCCTATGCAGCTAAATCGCTATTTTTAAACCATTAAAACGGTTCCAAGTAACTCCACACTGCATTGGTATACTTCTGAGGGTCCTGATATTTAAAACGAGATACTGAGAACTTTGGAAATGCACAGGAAGTTTATTGAAAAAAAGACTGTTTACAAGCAGTACCTTCATAGAATCTCTCCACTGGGCGCCATCTTGTAATCAAGTCACGATAAACTGACTGACGAGCACGAACGAACAGGAAGGACAGGGGAACATATTGCAAAAGTAATTTCATAGGAAATATATAGTTATACTGTCTACATGAGCATGATTAGTAACAAAGCTCAAAATGTTTGCAATATGTCCCCCTGTCTTTCCTGTTCGTTTGTGCTCGTCAGTCGACTTATCGCGACATCACCACAAGATGGCGCCCAGCGGAGAGATTCTATGAAGGCACTGCTTGAATAAACAGTCTTTTTTAATAAACTTCCTGTGCACTTCCAAAGTTCTAAGTATCTCGTTTTAAATGTCAGGACCCTCAGAAGTCTATCAATGCAGTGTGGAATTACTTGGAACCTTTTTAATGGTTTAAAAATAGCGATTTAGCTGCATAGGCTATGTGATGCCCAATCTAATAGATTCAAGCCTACTGCAAGCTAGGCTGAAAACGGCGGAGTTCGGAATGCTGGGGGGTGAGCGAAGGTCCGTCTAAAACACGTGTGAGTACACCTTAACATGTTTCGGTACAGTTAAGCTCAATTTCAAACCGGAATTCTCCTTTAAAGGGATATTCCGCCATTTTTGGAAATACGCTCATTTTCCACCTCCCCTCGAGCAAAACAATCGATATTTACCTTGTTCCCGTTCATCCAGCCATTCTGTGAGTCTGGCGATACAACTTTTAGCTTCAGCCTAGCATAGATCATTGAATCGGATTTGACCATTAGCTTCTCGCCTGCTAGCTTCATGTTTAAAAGTGACTAAGATTTCTGGTAATTTTCCCATTTAAAACGTGTCTCCTCTCAAGTTAGAAAGTGCAATAAGACCAACTGAAAATGAAACCTGGTGTTTTTCTAGGCTGATTTGACATGGAACTACACTCATCTGGCGTAATAATCAAGGCAACTTTGCAAACTACTGGCACTACTACTGCTTGTTGTCTATGGGGACTATTTTCAGATGTTGCGTACGATATCACTGTGCCTATGGTATGTTTGCAAGTTGCCTTGATTATTACGCCAGATGAGAGTGTAGTTCCATGTCAAGTCAGCCTAGAAAAACGGCAGGTTTCATTTTCAGTTGGTCTTATTGCACTTTCTAACTTGAGAGGAGACACGTTTTAAATGGGAAAATTACCAGAAATCTTTGTCACTTTTAAACATGAAGCTAGCAGGCGAGAAGCTAATGGTCTAATCCGATTCAATGATCTATGCTAGGCTGAAGCTAAAAGTTGTATCGCCAGACTCACAGAATGGCTGGATGAACGGGAACAAGGTAAATAACGATTGTTTTGCTCGAGGGGAGGTGGAAAATGAGCGTATTTCCAAAAATGGCGGAATATCCCTTTAACTAAGACGAGTTGATACATACCTCTCATGTTTCAATGCGTGCGTGCACTCACTGGCTCTGGTGCGCGGCGCAACTTTGATAGCACTTAGCTAGCTCAATGCATTCATTAGGATCCAAACAGAGATGATGTTAGAAGCGACCAAACACCTCCATGTTTTCCCTATTAAAATACAGTTACACGAGTAGTCACACGACCAAGTATGGTGAGACAAAATAAAACGTGGTGCATTTCTATGCAGGTAAGAGGGATAACTATATTGTGTGGCGCAGTAATATCCTCACTGTTGCACTTTCAGTTTCACTTTGGAGTGAGGATATTACTGCGCAGAGTCTCAGTGCTCCCAATGTTATTCCACCTCACAATATAGTTATCCCTCTTACCTGCTTAGAAATGCACCACGTTTTATTTTGTCTCACCATACTTGGTCGTGTGACTACTTGTGTAACTGTAGAAAACATGGAGGTGTTTGGTCGCTTCTAACATCATCTCTGTTTGGATCCTAGTGAATGCATTTAGCTAGCTAAGTGCTATCAAAGTTGCGCCGCGCGACAGAGCCAGTGAGTGCACGCATTGAAACGTGAGAGGTATGTATCAACTCGTATTAATTGAGCGAATAACATAGTTTAATATGAAAAAACAGTGAAGTGTTCCTTTAACATGTTTAGAACAAATCGCGATTTTAATTTAAATTGTTGTTTTCACAGGTGTTTCTTCAACATCAATCCTGAGAGGGGCACAAAAGTCGAAACAAAGAAGAATAAGAAGCAGCTGTCAGTAAACCCAAGAGTCCTCACCTTCATCGCTGACCTCGCTGATCATGAATGGAGAGAGACCAATTAAACTGTGAGATTTTGTACAAATAATTTTGTTAACACAATGCAACACTTTAGTTGCATATTTAGTTCAATTTAAGTTTAAGTGAGTTAAAAGTAAACTGACACTGTACATTTAAGTTTTTGATATTACATTTAAAAGGGTAAGTCCGTGTGTGCCAAATGTGTTAAAACCCCACCATATGTTTTAATGCCAAAACGTCAGGCTTTAAGTTGCTTATTTTTGTCATTCTCAGACGACAAAGTTTGATTGACTATTTCAGTTTGTGTGTTTGTGATGCAAACAGTTTGTGATGCAAATGTAAGATCACTTTTCTGTAGACACTCTAGTCTAGTCTAGTCTTCAGGCTGTAACCAAGATTTAATAAAGAGGTATTAATATTAATTTGTGTGTTGTTGTATTCCTTTTGAAAATGTAGTAGCTGTAGGCCTAACGCCTACCAACTGTAATTTTCACTGTGTTCCACTGTATTTCATGCAGTGATATTCTGGCAACCACAGCTGCCGGTAATTTACTGTAGAATATCAAGCTTTGCAAGGAAATACTGTTGTGTATGATACAGTTGTGACATGTTTTATTACGGTAAAAGAATGTTATGGGGTTTACAGAATATCATTTGTTTTTCACAGTAATTTACCATAAACGGCTTCACATGATTGATGTTGTTTTAGCAGGAAATTACCATAGACAGGTTTACAGTATATTTGTTTTTAGTAGTATTTTACCTGAAAAGCAACTGTTTTAAACTGTGAAATTTACATCTTGGAATATAGCTTACCGTAATGTCCTTTACATTGTCACTGTATTTCTTACAGTGAAGTTCTGGCAACCACAGCTGCCGGTATTTTACCGTATATTTCACAGATTAACTATACAGTACAGAAAACATCAAAACATAAAACAGTGTGTATACTTGAGTATACTTTCTGTCTTCTCATGTTCTTTCCTGTTCTCATTTGTAGTAAACGCAGGCGTTTGCTGTCATACAAGGAAGCATCCTTTGCGATGGTGTCTTTAACATGCTGTACTGTATAGACCAGAGATCATCAGCTCTTACTTCAGGCTGAATTTTACGTAAGATGTGCACACTCTGTTCCTGTGACACACACACACACACACACACACACACACACACACACACACACACACACACACACACACACACACACACTGCTCCCGCACTGTTTGCCTCCAGGAGTCATGCATTTTACAACCCTCCCTCTTGTGTCCCTGGCTCTCTCTAGCAACTCATCTTGTAAGCACAGGGGGGATCACACACTCTACACACACACACACACACACACACACACACACACACACACACACACACACACACACACACACACACATACAGAGAGAGAGAGAAAGAGAGAAAGAGAGAGAGAGAGAGAGAGAGAGAGAGAGTAGGCCTAACTTACTCTCAGCACAAAACACACACACACAGAAACACATACAGACAGAGAGAGATGCGATAGATCTTACTTTGAGCACATAACACAAACACACACACACACACACACACACACACACTCGAGGGAGCATCCACTCCACACATAACACACATACCTGGAGAGACTTCACACTTTCAGCAAATGACACACACCACTGTGGTGTGCAAATCAACAAAGCTGTCAAACCAGCTGTCAGACTTGGTGTGTATAGGGACACAGTCACAGAATAAAGCACTGCTGTCTCCTGTGTAAATGAAAGATATGCTGCAGATTGAACTCTGGCAAATGGTAACGGAGCTGCATTTACAGAGTGCTTTTCAACACCTCAGAGCATTCAAAGTGCTTTTACAATGTCATGCCTCACATTCACCCATTAATGTAACACTATACAAACTGATGGCGGAGGCTGCCATGCAAGGTGCCAACCTGCACATCGGGCCACTAGCCTAGCACATATAGTTATCAGCTGAGCACACTGCCACTAGCCTAGCACACATAGTTATCAGCTGAACACAGCGTCACTAGCCTAGCACACAGTTATCAGCTGAATACACCGTAAAAGTCAAGCAAGCATCTCATTTTGCCAACATGCATAAACATGATACATTATATGGTTGAATAACTTGTGATTAAACACTAGCAAAGTAACAAGCGCTGAATCATAGAAAGCTAAAGGATCTGGGTTTAGCAACAAATTTACTATTAACCTTTAACAAACTATTGTTTCATAAACTATCTTACATTGGCATTGGCAAAACCTTTTCAGATTTTTAGAATGCTACAGGTAAACTATGCTCGTTTTTTTTTTTAGCTTAATTTACCTGAACTGATCAGCTTCGGAGTCATTGGAATGGTTATTTGACTTAATTTTGGGTTGAATGATAGTGGTCTCGCTTCCCCCAAGCGCCTATCAGAAAAAACATGCTTGCAAGTTTGTGGCATGACAAACAGAAAGTTTCGTGTGATTGAGGAGTGTTGAAAAATATACACGCTAAAACTGTAGGGGCAAGCGTAAAATGCGAAAACAGCGAGGAAATCGCCAAACCTGCATAGTTCCTCTTTAAGTTCCTTGTCATTCCTGTTGTTTTGCTGATGTTTTGTTGCATGCTTCACTTTGTGTTTGAGCTTCAGAGAAGGCTGCATTTGCAGCAGCATGGCAATCTAGGTTCATATGGCAAAGACATCATCCTGATGTACAAGGTTGTGTTTGTCTTGGGTGACCAGACGTCCCCGGTTTCAGGGGACAGTCCCCGTTTTTGGTTGCCTGTCCCCGGAAAACTACAGAAAAACTACATATGTTCTCATTTTTGGGATTATACTTCCGGCTTTGGTCTCAGACAACTGGTCATTTTATGTTTGTCAGTGTTAAAAATGCTTACAGCCCCACCATAGGTACAGGTACCTGGATTAGATAAGAGTGATCTTGTGTGATGTTTTGGCTGATGCCCTGTATTCTGTTGTGTTGCTCAGAGGTCTCTTCACTGCACCACGACTACTCTGGTCATAACACATAACACAACCAAGGCCATGGGCCTCA
>NC_085006.1:24243288-24245788 GCF_963854185.1 Sardina pilchardus
ACACACACACACACATGCTTACACACAAACACACACACACACACACACACAGATTTTTTCTTTGAATGGGCTCATGGATGGGGAGTAAAGGGGCCTATACAGTAGGTCGTGTTAGACAGTGGTGCCAGTATGTTGGGTTAAGTGGAGGTACTGTATGTGCTGCGTAGCCTACACATCACTGTCCATTAAGGAACAATGGCCCCCTATGGAGCGCCTTTTGCACGCCAGTGTGAACTGAAGTGGCTACTAGCTGGTCTGAATGCACTGCATTACTCCCTCATCTATATTAACCCAGCTCCTTCTGCTCTCACACACACACACACTCTCTCTCTCTCTCTCTCTCTCTCTCTCTGTGTGTCACACACACACACACACACACACACACACACACAGAGATGTGCACACACACACACACACACGGGGAGGTCTGCTAGGGGAATTACTCCCTCATCTATAATGATGTGTCCCCCCCTGCTCCTCGTGATGGAAGGCCACTACTTGGGCTTCAGGCTTCAGTCAGTCATGGAGTCCTGTGTGTGTGTGTGTGTGTGTGTGTGTGTGTGTGTGGCAGCATGACTGGTCTCAAAAGTGCCTGCTCTTGAATAAATGTAGAGGATTTTAAAGTTGTTTTAGCGCACGCTGATGTACTTGGTTGGCTCGTAGTGTTGATGTTGATGCTGTTTGGCTGTGCGCTTCGATGTGGAGTTGGTTTCCGTGCCAACAGACCGTGCCTCATGTGCGTAGTGAGGCGATGATGACATCACTCATCCGTCACTGGTGTTGGATTCTCGTGGAGGACAGGATTGCAATAGCAGGCGGAAGTGTGACATCACATGCCACTGACGCTGGATCAGAGTGAGGGATGGGATTGCCGTATCGGAAGTATAAACTTTTATGACATAACGCCTCTGTCATCAAACGTCATTCGGTTTTTGTCATGACAAGTTAGGTTCACACAGCATGCATTTTCTACAAGTTACTGTATGATGTCATTTCCCACTGTTTTCGGTACGGGTGGGGAGCATGATGTCATTTCCCACTGATGTTGGGTACGGGTGGGGAGCATGACGTCATTTCCCACTGATGTTGGGTACGGGTGGGGAGCATGATGTCATTTCCTACTGATGTTGGGTACGGATGGGGTGCATGATGTAATTTCCTACTGATGTTGGGTACGGGTGGGGAGCATGATGTCATTTCCTACTGATGTTGGGTACGGATGGGGTGCATGATGTCATTTCCTACTGATGTTGGGTACGGGCGGGGAGCATGACGGCGATAATGGGCAGAAGTATGATGTCACTCACAAGTGCCACTGTGTGTAGGTGGCAGAAGCTGGCATGAGGCACAGAGGGGCACGGATTATCATACTGGACTTCTCTCTCTCCCTCTTCTCTCTCTCTCTCTCTCTCACACACACACACTTCCTTTCGCTCACTCTCACTCACTCCCTGTTCTATCTCTCTCTCCCTCTTCTCTCTCCTTCTCTACTCCTCCCTCTCTCATCATCAACCCCTCTGCCTACATCTTTTTTTTTTCTCTCTCTCTTTCTCTCTCAGTGTCTATCCATCTCTCTCTTCCTCCCTCTCTCCCACTCTCTCAGCGTGAGGTGAAAGCACACTGCCACGGGTGCTGCTGTTGTGTCTTCAGCTGGCACGCTAGAAAGGAGATGAAAAAGTGAAGAAAGGAAACAAAAAAACGTTAAGATAAAGTGTTGTATATGTTCCCCCCACACAGCACCCTAGGGTGCTACTGCCCATTGGCATGTTGTCACCTTAGAATTATACGGTTCTATCATAAGGATCTACGACGTTCTGAGTAGTTCTGCGATATTGAGCTTCAAAGTCTTAGAATTCCATATAGAGTTATACTGATAAGCAGAACAAACCTCTTTAGATACTGTATAATGTCGAAGAATACACACACCTACAATAAACACCTCACTTTCTTAAGGTGTCACAGAATAAGAATATGTCGATGTCAGACAGAACCTTATAGTTCTAAGGGGATGAGGTGGTAGGAGACAGTGACAGGAGACATTCACACTCTTGTCATGTGGTCAGTTATATCTGGGAAAGGAATATAATGTCCGCAACAGTGATAAATTGCTCCCGTTTAATGTGAAAAAGACGCTTTTTCACATGCATTAAACGGGAGCAATTTATCAGTGTTGCGGACATTATATTCCTTTCCTAAGCTACTCTCCATTTGTCCTGCACCGTGTATGTGTGTGTGTGTGTGTGTGTGTGTGTGTGTGTCTGTGTGTCTGTGTGTGTCTGTGTGTAATTCTGTGTACACATGAGTGAGAGAGTGAGTGTGTGTGTGTGTGTGTGTGTGCGAGAGAGAGAGAGAGAGAGAGAGAGAGAGAGAGAGAGAGAGAGAGAGAGAGAGAGAGAGAGAGAGAGATAGCGAGAGAGAGCGCAACAGAGAGCGTGTGGTAGTGGTGGTCGGCCTGGGGTATTTGTCACCAGGCAGTATCTGCATGTAAAGGTCCCTAACA
>NC_085006.1:24248288-24260788 GCF_963854185.1 Sardina pilchardus
TTGGCACAGTGATCGATGTGCGCCTAATTAATTTGCCCCTTCTCCACCCCATCACAGTCATGGCAGACTGTCCAGAGATAAGGCAAAAAAACACAAAGAGCCTTTAAAAAAAAAAAAAACCTCTGGGTATTCTCTCTCTTTTCTTTAAAAAACTGAGGGTATTCTTTCTGTTCTTTATGAAGATGCGTCAAAAGGCTTGCGCCAATCTACACAGAATCTCCACAGCATTTTAACAGCATACAGTGGAATCATCTCCACTAATGAAAGCTGTCTGTAACTACAGCAGCATACAAATATAAAATGTTTCTAAGAGATGAGTTTTCCAACAACTTTGGGTCTTTCAAGTGTTCGGGACTTTATGCAAACTGGCATAGAAACCAGGCCTTCCCTACGGAGACAGAGAAAGGCAAGATAAATAAATAAACAAATACACTTAAAAGTCAAAGTCAACTTAAAGAAATCTACCCTTAGATGACATCTAACTTATCGTCATGGAGACGGGGGATCACATGTCACCCTGGCTGAGAGGATGCATCTCCGCCATCGACGCACGCATCCTTCCGGCGTCACGCAGAGGCTCGTTGTCACGGCGACAGCGGGGCGTGAGAAGAGAGTGATGTCGGCGAGCTGACGTGACCAAGAGGCCTTGCAGGGCCCGACCCCATACAATGGCAACGCCGAGATGGGGGCAGAGGGAGTCGTCCGAACGCGCACACACACACACACACACACACACACACACACACACGGAGACACACACGGACACACACACACATGGATGCATGGTCAGTGTCAACAATGCAACTGTCTCTGGAGTCTGAATGGGTGATCACAGTGATGAAGGCCTTCTATAAGAGAGAAGTGAGAAGGTGAGAGACAGATAGAGTGTGAGATAGAAAAAAAAAGTGTGTGAGACAGGACGAGAGAACCATTCAACTCCCTCGAATTCGCTTACGAGGACGCGCATGCAAACAAACCCAACATCCTTGTGTGTGATATTTCAACACCATTCTAGTCCAGCACCCAGAACACCACATCAGCACCCAGCCACCACAGAGGTGACACACTTAGCAGGCAGGCCTGGGAAAAAACACAGCCCGGGAGGTCCCTACCCCCTAGCACTGGAACACAAAAACGGATGTGCTCTCTCTCTCTTTAGTGCTGGGAACATTGACAAAAAAGCACTTTAACTGTCAGAAACAAAGACAGAATCTGCACAACCCAGTGTGTGGTGTGGAAGAGAAGGGGAAAAAAAGGAAGTCTTTTTCACATTCCATTAAATTGGTGGCTTTGGGGGAGGTGTGTGTGTGTGGTGGGGTGTGTGTGTGTGTGTGTGTGGGGGGGGGGGGGGGGTAAAGCACTTTGCCCAAATCCTCAGAGTTGTGTTTTTGGTCTTATATGTTTACGTCTTAATAAAGACAGAAAGGAAGAGCCTCTGGTACCCTCACACACACACACACAAACACACACACAAATACACACACATATACACACACCCGCACGCACGCACACACACACGCACGCATGCACGCACACATGCACTAGCCATCTGTGCTGCCCTCCTGCAGGGTGCCAATGACGGCTTTCCTCTCCTCCTAATGGAGAGGCAAACAACTGTTAAAAGAAGGGCCGAGCCTTTGTATGTGTGTGTGTGTGTGTGTGTGTGTGATTGCGTGTGTGTGTGAGTGTGTGTGTGTGTGTGTGTGTGTGTGTGTGTGTGTATGTGTGTGTGTGTGTGTGTGTGTGTGAGTGCATTCAATACAACTATTGGGAGCTGGCCCGAGCCTGCAGCCTCAATGCCCCCCTCCCCCCCACACACACACATCCCTCCTCTCTTTACACTCCCTTCTCCTCCCTCCTCTTCTCTCCCCTCTTTGTGTGTGTATGTGTGTGTGTGTGTGTGTGTATTGTGTGTTTTGAGTCTGACTGGGACTGTGCCTGCAGCTGACTGCAGAGGTCTCTGAGTGACAGCTTGTCCGTTACGCGTTGTGGCCCCTCTTCTGCGTTTATGAAACAAAAGCTTCTGAAAATATAAAAATATCTCCACTTCTCCACTATGGCCCTGAGGAGAGCCACACACACACACACACACACACACACACACACACACACACACACACACACACACACACACACACACACACACACACACTCTCACACACACACACACACACACACACACACACACACACACACACACACACACACACACACAGTAAGAGGAAATGGGACTTACAAAAAAAACGTGGCCGCTGTGCAGAGGGACATCTGGTTGAAGGACACGAGGGACAGACACTGTCCCAAGAAACTGTCTGAAGCTTGCTCAGAGTCTGGAGCAGCACGTACAGTACTGCTCATGTGCTGCTACTCAATCTAGCAAGCTTTGGACTGAGGCTGAAAAAAAAACCTCAACTGGTGTAGTTCACCTTTCAAACCCCAATGGCTAGCGCCGGAAGCCTTGACACATTTGTGCCTTGCTTAATCCTCAGCTACTTTGTTTTAAAACACTACAGACATGGCTGTTACAAACCAGTGACTATAGCCATGTTAGAAACCTTCGGTTTGGAGTGTCTACATCTTTTGCATTTTAATCCTCCTGTCCAGTAGTGTAAGAGCGGGTGCGCACATCTGAGTGTTTCAAAGCAGGTGCTGGACTCAAAAAAAGGCAACAGTAAAAGAACAAAATCCTCCTGTCCAGACCATGAGTCACTGTGTGCTTTAATGTTGTGGGCAGTGGTGGCATGCTGTGGCCAGAAAGGTTGTGGGTTCAATTCCCTGCTGCCACTGGTGAACCCTTGACCAACGTACAGTACTTAATCCCAAGTTGCCCATGCAATAAGAAACATATTTATTTATCTCTAAAACTGTGGAATATAATATGGCTGATTTTCCTGCAACTGTTTTCTTCATAAATGACCAGGACCAATTTTTTGTTTGTTTTCGATTTCATGGAAATTAAATGTAAGCAAGGTATAGCATGCAACGTATAGCATGTGATAATTTACCAGTTCTACACCCATCGCAGACCGTAGATCACTAATGCCCAAGTCTACCACTATCCATTTAAGATAACTTCACATTGTCGTCAATTATTCTCAAAGCAAACAGAGTAGCCTAATTTGAGAAAGTATCTTAAATTCATTGCGTTTTCGTCTCACAAAACTAAAAGGGAGATGAGAGGTTCTGGGGCTGGTGTAAGGAACAGCAGAGTGTCAAAGAGTTTAACTGTCAAAAGAAAACTCGCATCAATAATTCTGTAAGGTTGTCTTGCATGCCTGCAGCAAGTACCCAGCCCGACCGTGACAGTGCGTTGGAGATGAGGCAACACATTCGCGCTCCGGCAACGAAACGCGCCTGAACTCCACCGAGGGCATCTCTGAAGATTTTACCGTGAGGCTGTGAAATTGTCTACCATTGCTCTCAAAACCAAACGCAGCTTTCATCGACTGTGAAACGGGTGATGATGGAGTTGTCTCTGATGGCTGCACAGGTAAGGACTAAGCATCTAATGGCAACCGAACAGTCAGAAAGCGTGCCGCTTCATTGCCCAGATACAACAGTCAGTGTTTAGTGCATGACAAAGACTTGGGCGATCTGTGATTTCACTTTAATATGCGATTAGTTCGGTTTAATGGATTTTACTAGAGTGTGTGGAGTCACAGGTGATAGCTGACACACGGTTCGTTATTCCCATGCACTGTGCTGTAGCCGATGCTGTGCCATGCGTAAACTCGGAAGGGGTTGCGCTTCTGTTACTGAACAGTGGACCTCCACGCTACCAGAAGGAAATACAATGTGTATGTTGATAAGTAGGCTAGATTAGATGTAGGGTAGACATCGTCTATAACGAATAGACCAAATCATACAGTTGTACTTTTTCTTGACATTGAGATCCTTGCTAATTATCGTTAAGCACCTGTAGGATAGTTTCTCTTCTGCGCAGTATATTTTAGTCAGCAGGCTTCATTCACAAGCATTCATCAACATATGCAAGCATTTACAGATAATGTTAACCTGTACGTTGAAGAACATCCGACGTTTTCTGTTTTGGTCTAATAGTAATGTAGTTGCCATTTTTTTTATCGTTTGTTTTATTCTTGCTTCTGTTGTTGTCAGGTTTGATTTAGGGTAAGAGTTTGATTAGGAGTGTATTGAGAGTATATAGTAATAGGCTACAGTAGTCTGTGTTTTCTGTGGAAAGCTTCTGGTGTCAAATTCGGTTTAAGCCGTCAATTTGTTTATCTGCTGAAAAGCAAAGGACTTTACGCGCCTGACTGAGGGTGCCTGCAGCACGCGTATTAGTGATGTGTGCTACTGCGTCTTTGATCTCTTCTTAACCGCCTGTTTGATCATGTGGAGCCCCCCAAAAGACTTTGCAATTTGAACAAATTTCACAGTGTTTGCGACCGTAATGATGGTGCGACTGTCGTCTTTATTCCTACTTTTAAATGAACAATACCGCGGAAGGGGTGAAACGGAGTTCCCGCATACCCGTGGGTTACTAACAGTTTCAGCAAACAAAAATGATTGCTTGTCTGTTACGGTTGCCCATGCTTACCCCGGTCGCATCACATCTCAAAAGCAATTGGCCAAGGGTTGACCCATACATAATATTTTCAGTTTGTAGCCGCCGGCGAAGGGAAATTCAAAAACGAATTTGAAGATCCCCCTTTTGCCTCTCTGGCCTTAATATATTTTTGGTATATGTGCTGTTTTGACGAGGACAGATTCTGGTTCTGAAAACTATAAATAATCTCGGTTGTAGGAGAAGAACTGAACTTGAATCCAAGAAAGTAACCAGGTAGGCTACGTGAGTGAGTTTAAAGGGGAGTGTGCGAACAAAGACGCGGATGGGCAACTGTCTTTTCTTTTCGTTTATGTTCTTCTCTGTTTGTAGTTTGAATTCACAGACTGTTGCATTGAGATTCAGCCTGTCGTGCATCCCATACCTGAAATCTGATAGCATCAAATAGGTTTTTTTTTTTCAGGTTACAGGCCTAGCCCAGCAATTATCTACAGCAGGGGTTCTCAATGTTTTTGGTTCCAGGGACCCCTTTTAGGGGATAACATTTTCCGAGGACCCCCTTATAACCGTAACAGTTAACCATTCGTATTCTCTGAAGTTGTGGCTGGGTCCACTATCCCAAGTGAATGTGGGTAGGACCAAATAGACACAATTTGCTTGTTTTATGGGTGAAAAGAGTATCATCTTTTTAAAATGTTAACTTTATAATTTCAAGCAAATTATTTCGCGGACCCCTTGGCTATGGGTCACGGACCCCAAGGGGTCCCCGGACCCCACTTTGAGAACCGCTGATCTACAGTATATATTTTATATTGGCGGAATGATATGACAAATCACACCTACTGGATCAGGTCAATATACTGTATATCTTTTTTGTTTTTGTTTTTGTTTCATGGAAACTCGGCCTGACAGGGATGAGAGATCCTCAAAGAAATCACTGTTATGGCATCACACATCCACCACTCAGTGTGATGTGTAAGGTATACGATCCTCAGAGCCACTGAGAGCCAAGTACAGCCCAGTCCAGCCCAGCCCAGTCCAGCCCAGTCCAGCCAAGTACAGCCCAGTCCATCCCAGCCACCCTGTGGCAGAGAGCCATGCAGTTTCCAGTAGCGCAGCCCAGCCATGTGTAGCGCTGCCTCATGACTCACTCACTATGCAGCCACGCACTCAGACAGACAATTCAGTGGAGAGGAGAGGAGAGTAGGAGATGGGAGAGGAGAGGAGGGGACGAGATGAGGAGAGGAGAGGAGAGGAGGGGAGGAGATGAGGAGAGGAGAGGAGGGGAGGAGAAGAGGAGAGGAGAGGAGGGGAGGAGATGGGAGAGGAGATGAGGAGTGGAGAGGAGGGGAGAGGAGAGGAGATGATGAGTGGAGAGGAGAGGAGAGAATGGGAGACGAGAGTATAAGAGTAGAGAAGAGCTGAGAGGAGTAGAGAGGAGGAGAGTGAAGAGGAGAGGAGGGAAGAGTAAAAGAGTGAACAGAAGAGGAGAGCAGTGGAGAGGAGAGGAGTGGAGAGAAGGAGAAAGGAGGGGGGGTGAGAAGAGAGAAAGGAGGGCAGAGGAGATAATGGGAGATGACAGTAGATGAGTGGTGAAGAGATGAGAGGAGAAGAGAACAGGAGAGGAAAGAATGGGAGAGTAGAGGAGTGGAGAGAGAGGAGTGGACATGAGAGGAGTGGAGTGGAGATGTGAGTAGGGGAGAGGAGAGAGGAGAGAAAGGAGGGCAGAGGAGAGAATGGGAGATGACAGTAGAAGAGTGGAGAAGAGAGGAGAGGAGAGTAGAGTAGGGGAGCGGAGAGATGAGAAAGGGAGAGGAGAGGAGGGGAGAGGAGAGGAGAGGAGAGGAGAGAAGAGGAGAGGAGGGGAGAGGAGTGGAGAGTGGGGGTCGTCTCAGTCTTTACCCCACGGTGACCTACTCCCTCCACAGTCACTGCTGAGCATGTTGGGAGGCTGAGCATGTTGGGATGTGTTCTACTTCGGTGAGCCCCCTCCAACCCACCCACCTACCTCCAGGGCATGATAATCCCTACTGATTACCACGAATGGGGGGGGGGGGTTGTTGGAAGTCCACCCTAACTATCCCCGTCATTTGTGTATTTGTATTTGCGTGTATGTCTGCGTGTTTATAGTGTGACTGTGCGAGTCTGTGTTCATCTGTGTGTGCAAGTGTTTGTGAGTGTGTGTGTGTGTGTGTGTGTGTGTGTGTGTGTGTGTGAGATAGAGAGGCCTTAGGGTCTGTGAATGTCTACTGGTTGTAGCGTTTCTTCCTCTCCAGGCCAGTGTGTGCACACACCCACCCACCCACACACACCCACACACACACACACACACACACACACGCACCCACACACACACACACACACACACGCACCCACACACACACATTGATGTCCATTGGAGCGGTCATGTAAACCGTCTCCTACCTCATTAGATCGTCTCCAGAGTGTGTTTACATCGCTCCGCCGTTTTTTTCTTCCCTCACTTTCTCTCTCCGAGAGCGTTTAGCTCAAGCCCTCAGAAAATGATTCGTCCACTCAGATGTAGCCCTACAGGCGGAATGCTCTTGCCCCCTGATATGTTCAGGGTCAGTGTTTTTGCCAGATGACACGGCCGGCGCTCCTATCTGACCTCAACTTTAGACTGTTCCTCTTGTGCATTACGTCCAGCATTGGTCACAAAGCATAAACGGGCAGAATGGTTTGCTGAGCACCTTTTTTCTCGTCTCAGATTTGAAACTGACATTTTGTATTGTGCTATATAGTTTTTGTCATTAAAAAAAAAAAGCCTAAAGCAAACATGACATTTTAGAGACAATTCAAATGTGATTTTGCCTGCATTCATGGGTACTCTCTCACCCAATTTTCAGGCCAGTTTTTAGCCATTAATTTATTTTCCAAGCATTGCCTCACAAATGCACAGAAATAAGCAGCACATGGAAAAGCAACATACCCAGAGTGCACAGAGACCCCATTTCACTCTCGTCATTCCACCGTTAAAGGGACACTTCACTGATTAGCATATAGCTTTGTATCTTTAGAAAACCAGTCATGTTTTTGAATGGTCGTGCATCATTCCCTCAGTTTGCCTTGAGGTGGGAGGAATGTGGATTTCAATGTTGGACTACCTGCTTTCAATGATGTAAAAATCATCATTTCACATCATTGAAAGCAGGAAGTCCTATTCATGGGTTTCATTGAAACAAAGATCCTTAAGGCGTAGCAAGATACGTCGTCGTAGTTCATGTCTATGGGCGCAAAACGGGGATCACTTCCTCTGCATAAAGAGGCGCGTCATTGCGTGTCAGACGTATTCATGGGTTTCATCAGGTCCCTTTCCACAGGTGTACAAAATCAAGCACTCGATTATCAATGCTTGATGATGTTCCAAAATAATCTTGCTGCTCTTTCAAGCCCTCTACATTTATTAGTTCTAATATGGAAGTAACACACACAAAGCATACATTTCAAGGAATTGAATAAAAACATCAATGGAATAATGGAAATATGTCGCTGCTCTCATTAAGTTACCCCAGCGCCATCTGATCGTCGTTAGCACAAATCAGGATTTGGTTCAGCTGGCTGGCTAATGTGTTGTCAAGGTAGAGCGTACGTAGCAACCGGCCAATAAGCAGAATAAACAAGAGGGGCACACCTGATATAAAGTCGATTTTCTCCAGACGGGAATGCTCAAAAATGCTAAAAAGGTACATGAAGTGGTCAGAAGGGGTTGAGGGTCATGAAACCGTGCCCAAAATTCACACTCCTAACTCTAGAGAATGGAGATTTTAGCATATAGTTGAAATTCTGATCTATGTCCATAGACTTCAATGGAACAGTTGCTGCCTCTGCTCTGCATAAAGGGGGATTTTGACCCCCCCTCTTGCGATTCGGGTTCCAGGAAGTGGCTTCTCATGAAGTATCTTGCTCCGCCCTTAATTATCTTTGATTGAAATCCGTATTTCTCCCATCTCAAGGCAAACTGAGGGAATGATGCACGACCATTCAAAAACATGACTGGTTTTCTAAAGATACAAATCTTAATGCTATTCGGTGAAGTGTCCCTTTAAAGGTCTTCCATTAACATGCACATTGTTGCCAACAATAAAGGGCCGTTCACACCAAGAACGATAACGATAACGATAACTATAAATAAATATCGCTCTCGTTAATATGAATGACAACGTTCACACCTAAACTATAACGATAACGACATGAAGAACGATATCGTTGTTGATCACTTTCAGAGCGATTTTGAGAACGATAAAAAGCTAACAGCCAATCAGAACCCATAATATTCTAGCCATCACATTCATTAACATGAGGAGAGACACTTCTTATCGTTGGCCAGTGTGGACGCTTTTATCGTTATCGTTATAGTTATAGTTATCGTTATCGTTCTTGGTGTGAACGAGCCTTAAGGCCTAATAGCAGCTTCTACAGTGTTGTCTGTCTCCCCCAGTGATCCTCGGTAATACTTAGCTGACATTAGCGTCCATATCCTTAGCCCCGTCTCCTCTCTTAGCCTGGTTTTGATACCATGCTAGATCATGCAAATGAGCTGTATAAAGCAGGGCACTTGCATACATGTTGTTAGCATCTGCCACAGTGCAAAGGTGAAGATGTATTTATAGACATGCCATCTCAGACACATGAAGCTGCTCAGAAGGAACAGGGAATTAGAAGGGTTTTTATCGGAGCAAACAGGCTTTCCCATCCAAGCCATGATTTGGGAGACGAGTATAAGAGTAGAGAAGAGGTGAGAGAAATAGAGAGGAGGAGAGTGAAAAGGAGAGGAGGGAAGAGTAGAAGAGTGAACAGAAGAGGAGAGCAGTGGAGAGAAGGAGAAAGGAGGGGAGAGGAGGGGGGGTGAGAGGAGAGAAAGGAGGGCAGAGGAGATAATGGGAGATGACAGTAGAAGAGTGGTGATTGTGGATGGGTGACAGAGAAGCAGTAGAGAAGCAGTGCTTTAGAGGTGATTCAAAGTTTAGCTGTCTTCCACAAAAGAGGAATGTTGATTTGATAGTATGTAGTATTTGTTCCTCTGTTTATTTTCCTAAATGTTTGTTTGTTTGTTTGTTTTTCTTAAATGTCATCGCCAGTGGCATGATGAGCATGTGCTGATGAAAGGTCATGACCCCATTTATTTATATTTATGACTGACACACACAGACAACAAATGCCAAACAAATGCCAAACCAAACATCGCTAGAAATTTTGGGCACCATTTTGGGGGTTCTCTACTTTGTTTATAACTCGAACTAATTCACATTTCCAATTTTTTTTTTTTTGGTGCACCTACAGTTTATATCTCAAGAGCCTTTTGCCAAATTGGCTTTGGATATTTGTACTGGACCCCCCACCATCTGTTATTAAGATTGTCCTGCTTCTCAGCATCAGTGTAGGGAATGTTACATTTATAACTTGCAGGGTCATAGGTCGCTTAGGTAGGTAGATAGGTAGATTGTAGGCTACCATCTGACACATTGAGTGTTACGTCTTGACTCTCACTAGCTTGTGAGTGCCCTTCACCAATCGTTTCCTTCTCTTTGCCTCCCCTTTCTCCTCAACTGCCTGATTTTAATCTCGCCACCTGTGTTGGATTTCTTAAAACAAATCTAGATAACTAGCCGATAATATGTTTGGGCCATAAGATGATATCCATCACAACATTATCCATCCTATGTAACATTGATACAGTATAGCTTATGTCAGTTAACTAACTGCATCTCCACTGAATTTTCTAAGACTTTTATTACAGGTTAGCATCTCATTGGTAGCGCCACATTCTGAATCGCTTTTTGTTTGGTCAAAATGCTCCAGAGTGCTCTTTCTAGAAAAGTAGAAAAGTAGAAAAGAACCACCATGGTAAGACGTAACTTATGCTCAAACAACGACGTTGTAACACCTGTTTCTTGAAAGTATCGTTCCTATGACGCAATTCGCTACTTCTGGAGTTCAAACACAGTAGTTCCAACAACGCAGTGATGCATATTTTTGGTGGAAATGGTGGCAACATACCCCACCCCCTAGAAATTCTCTGCCACAGCCTAACCTTTTTAGAAACACCAGTCCAAGAACCACGGTTCAAACTACAAAGGTTGTGACAGAAGTTAGCCAACTACACTTCACAAAACGATGAACGATTCAAATATTGGTTTGCTAAAGGGAACGGAACTGGTTCTCTATCGGTGGAAAAGGGCTGTTTGTGAGCTAGTCTGCTGTGTGTCTCTGGGTGCAAGTCCTAGACTGCTGTCACAGTGTGAGCCTGTCTCTGCACTAGTCCTAAACTGTTGCATGAGTCTTTGAGACACATCAGGCTGGGTACCGGAAGGCATCTGCTGAAGAGTGATCTGGCCTTTGTGTTTGGCAGTGATGCGTCATCTCCAGGTGTGTGCCACTTGCCATCGCCAGACTCCAACTGAAGAGCTCCATGACTCACCTGAAGACGTTTGACCCCCATGCTTAACCTCCTAGGTGTCAAGTGATGGGCTGAGCTCAGTCAGCCAGGGGCATCACAACAAGGTCTGGGAAAGGACTGTGGTGTTTATTTTTTAAATCATTTTAGCCGCTTGAGGTGGTCCACAACGCAGCATTGCACTGGCAGGGGAGACATGTAGACTGTCCATGTCAGTCACATATCTGTATTGTTGCATAAAAACAGAATGGTCCCACTTCATTTATTGTTTTGCTTTTGTCACATCCTGCAGTTGCTATGGTTTATAGCTCTTTTATCACAGTTTTCCAGAATACAGAAGACAATTGCAGAATAAAGGGCCATTCACACAAATAACGATAACTATAATGATAACTATAAACAATAACGATAACGACATGAAGAACGATATCATTGGGGATCCCTTTCCGAGCGATTTTGAGAACGATACAAAGCTAACAGCCAATCAGAACCCATATTATTTTAGCCATCACATTCAATAACACAAGGAGAGACTTTGCTTATCGTTGGCCAGTGTGGACGCTTTTATTGTTAAGGTTATGGTTATGGTTATGGTTATCGTTCTTGGTGTGAATGCTGCTTAATTCCGGCATTTCTTTACTAGAACAGCTCTTCAAAGACTTAGAACATTCATCCTTCAATTCACAGCCTTCTAGAAGGCATCAGGGAACCTTTCCACTATTTTTGGAGAAGTTTTTCACTAGACAGAAAACTAGAAGGCCTTCAAGGCAGAAGAAATTGAGCAGAACATAAGTGAATCAGTCTACACTGCATTCATCTCTGACGTGGCAATTTTTTGTTTCTTTGTTTTTTTAAGTGTGCACTTCACATATGCTCTAAAAATGTAAGCGAAGAATAAAAATACACTCTAGTTGGACTAGAACAGAATAGGCATGTAAAACACCGCAATCTAAATTGCTATATCCATTCTTATGTAATTCTCCTTCTAACAATAGACAGACGTCAGACGGGTGAGTGAAAAACTCCAAAAAACGATTTATTTTGGTGCAAAATTGGCCATTTTGGAAGGGTCGTCTGGAGAACCGTTCCACCTCAGAGGAACCAGGCACCGGCCTGAGGCATGTCTCGCTCACTCGCTGCCTCCCCGGTATCCTTGTGTTTTCCTCCGTCATTGTGAGGTATGCCTCGGGAGTGTTATGCCGGGGGTGGGGGGTGGTGGTGGGGTGGGGGGGTGTTGTGGGGTGGACACATGGCAAGACATCAATAATGGAGGTCTATGAGTCAGAGCTCTTCTGGGAGGGAACCGGGGAGCGGGATGGTTGATAAAGCAATTACCGAGTCGTGGGACTCTCTCACGGTCTGCACTGCACTCAGCGGAGAGTGGGCTCCGTGGAGACGATTAGCACAAACAGTTCGCCAGATGGGTGCAGAGCTGGCTGCTATTTCCTCATTAATGAGTTTTTCAGCTACTGCATGTCCTTTGGTGACATTTGCAGAGTCTTACTTTTTTTATCAGAGGGGAAAATAAATTCTCTCATGATTGATATCTGACAAAGTAAA
>NC_085006.1:24265788-24305788 GCF_963854185.1 Sardina pilchardus
TGCACTCTGCGTGTGAGTGTGTGTGTGTGTGTGTGTGTGTGTGTGAGAGAGAGAGATGTACTGAGCAGAAAGCCCTGCTCTCCTGTGCTCTCAGAGTGTTAGGCACATCCTAGGGCAGCACAGACTGGGGGACAGAGCTGCTTCCACAGGGCACAGGTACTCCGCTTTACTTCCCTCTCTTTTTTCTGTTTCTGTTCATCGTTCTTTTATCTTTTTTTCTTTTTTTGAGCGTTCTTTTCATCTTTCATCTTTCACTCATACTTGACATCGCTAGGCAACGATGCCAGGACTACTATGTCACTCCATCCGTTTGTTTAGCTGTCACCTTCTGCTTTTCTAAGTTTGTTGTTTATCCACAGAAACGGTATATATTTAAATTATATGTATTTAAATTAAGCATAGATATTATTAGATGTAAGACATTTTTGTGTTGGTCTTGTGGAAGTGAGAATAAATTAAGGGAGATCTCGGCTTGATTTCATGTCTTTGTACTTACTAGACACTTACTAGAAACAGATCTGAGAGGTATTCTACAAAGCAAGGTGAACTTCATGAGTAACCGATGATCTTCAGACAACACGTCTCTTTAAAAGCAATAGCTTCAGTGCGCTGCTGTTTTAGAGCTCAGCGGTCGCTCCCAAACTCACATTAGTTTATCAGCTGCTTCCCTCTGTAGTACAGCCCTCTGCACCTGATCTGTTGTTTCGATCTTTGTTGTTGTTTTAGAACCGTTCCGCTGCTTCAACAAAACCCGCACCAGATTTGATGTAAATCTCTGTGTGTATATGTGAAGCAAGTATCTGGCACAGCGAAGCACGTGGGAGAGGAAGAGTGTGTAGTGTGTGTGTGTGTGTGTGTGTGTGTGTATGGGTTTGAATTGGAACGTGCTGACTCTCCCAGCTTGAGCCAGGCTCACTCTAACGTGACCTGATGTGACACCACGTGCTAAGGGGGGTCAGAGAGGAAAAACGTTCCAGCAAACAGGAATCAAAAAATGTACGTGGTGGTCACCCTTCCTCACGTCTTCTTCTTCTTCTTCTTCTTCTTCTTCTCTTTCTCTCTCTCTCTCTCCATCTCTCTTTTTGTATTTTCAAAACATCAAATCCTGAGTGCTCCATGAAGGCAGCTGGGGTAACAGGAAACGGCTGCCCGGCTGGCTTTTGATCCTCCAGGCAATAAAGCAGAATGCCCCAATTCCTGAGTTTATTTTGCACAGCTAATCTGGTTTTAGGTACAGTGCAGCGCTAACATTTATGACGATTACAGCAGAGAAACCAAGAGGATGAGCAAATGAAATCATGTTGTAGCTGAGAGTACAAGTACCTTTCATGCCAACACACACACACACATACACACAGACACACACATACACAGACACACACACACACACACACACACACACACACACACATACACACACACACACACACACACACACACACACACACACACACACACACACACAGACACGCACACACACACACACACACACACACACACACACACACACACACACACACACACACACACACACACACACACACACACAGACACACACACAGACACACACACAGACACACACACACACACACACACACAAACACACACACGCTCACACACATGCACACACGCACACACAAAGCATGATCCCTTGGCAGGGTTGCTGCTCTATAATTGAAACGACAAGCATCTACAGTAATTGGGGGATCCACAATCACTCACCCCTCTTGAACAGGAGTTGTGTTTGTTGAGCAAGTGCTAAGCAAGGCTCCATGCTGACAGCCATATCTCAGTGTTCCTCTGTCTGCTCTCTCATCAGGCCGGTGTCAGCTGTGATTAAGACAGGCTTTGGACAAGACGTCTCTTAATTATTGAGAGCATTAATGTGTTTTAAGAGAGGTTTTATCGGTAACAAAGAAAATACGTTTCTAGTGGTTGACACAGCGTTCAGTCTTTGTTCCAGTAATGAGGAACGTGTGATGTTGGTCTGAACAACATGCTTCTTAAAACTATAGTCATTATGTAATGTTGCAAAAAGTTACCTCCCAGGCTTTCAATGTTTAACACTTCTTAATGCATTTTTTAAGATGACACTCTCAACATCACCCCCGAGACACGAGATGTAAAATAATGTCGTGGATAATTCAGGGGCATTTACTCTATTTCATTCTGTGCATTGTCTTTGTGAAATAACCTCAAATATCAAAACATAAATGCAAACAAACAACAATCCTGATGTATAAACAGAGGACTCAGTACTTGATTTAGCGTCAAACCTGGGTAAGTACTGAGTAAGTGGTAAACCTCCTTCAACAAGAGCCCAATGGTATTGTTTTGTTACGAGAATAAAGCCTTAGAGCTCTTCTATTAGGAGGTGTACCACTTACTATGAGTTAACTTACCCAGGTTAGTGACTAAACCACATACTTGTAATACCCCCCTGGTCACTTGCACTCCATGCGGGCCAAAGAGTGGTAGACTCCTCTTTAGTTTTACTTTATCATTTACAGGAAGTGATAGGCTCATTGTAATGATGTTTTCCACCGCCGTAGGCCTGTTCTTTCAATGTTTAACACTTTTTAATGCATTTTTAAAGATTTTTTAAAATGACACTTTTAACATGACCCCAGAGACACGAGATGTAAAATAATATTGTTGATAATTCAGGGGCATTTGCTCTGCTTCATTATGTGCTCAAATATAGAGACATGAATGTGAACAAACGTGACTCCTTATGCAAAAACAGGTATTGGGACCACGTGTGGTTCTGTCCCTATGTGTATCAGGGTTCCCTTCTCCATTGCCTGAGATCGGTCTGAATTAGGGTGACCATACGTCCGGATTTCGGGAGGACAGTCCGGTCTTTGTGCCCTTTGTCCGGACCTCTCTCGTGCGTCCTCATTTACCCGAAATGATGACAAGAGGGCAAAAATGAGAACGCACAAGAGAGGTCCGGACAAAGGGCAAGAAAACCGGACCGTCCTCCCGAAATCCGGACGTATGGTCACCCTAGTCTGAATGGACTCACATTTATTCCCTCATCACACATGACTGCTGTCGCTCAGCAGCCCAGCAGCTCACTGACCCCAGGTGCTGGACCAATCAGGGTGCGGGCCATCCCTTGTTACCATGACACCATGACTTATATTGACCACAATGTTTGATCACCGTCACTGCTTTGCCATGTTTCTTATATTGGCTTGCAGTATATGCTGTACAGTAATGTATACTGTATTACTGTACACATTTCAGCATATGTAGTATACTGTAATACTCTTTTTATCTCTCACTGTGGTTTTTAAGACATTTAGGCTCATGCTGTGGAGTACATGTGTCAAAGAAGACATCTGCTATGCTTTAAGAGATCTGTTCTGTTTGCAAAAAGCTTGAGTCTCTGGCATCAATCATTTATGGACGGTCCATCCAGCTGTAACACAATAGTTGCATGCCCTCTCTCTCTCAACACACACACACACATACACACACACACACACACAAACACACACACACACACACACACACACACACACACACACACACACACACACACACACACACACACACACACAGACAGACACACACACACACACACACACACACACACACACACACACACACACACACACACACACACACACACACACACAGACACACACACACACACACACACACACACACACACACACACATTTACTTTCTGTTTCTCTCCCTCTTTCTGTATTCTCCCTCTCTCCCACACACACACACACACACATATTTACTTTCTCTCTCTCTCTCTCTCTCTCTGTATTCTCTCTCTCACACACACACGCGCAAGCACGCACGCACGCACGCCACACACACACACACACACACACACACACACACACACACACACACACACACACACAAGCATATAGTACCTTGTCTTCCAGTCAGGAAAGCATGAAGCACATTTATGTCAGTTTGCATTAAAAAGCAATTGTATAATTAAGTGTGTTAGCACGTGGATGGTGACCTTTAGAATGGCACTGAGGGGAGGGGAGGGGGGATGCAGGGCCACATATGTGCCTGGAATTATGAACACACATTTGCATGCAAGAGGTATCTACTGTAAATGGAGCACCTTTTTTTGTTTGTTTGTTTCTATATTTGTTTGTTTGTTTGCCTCTGCCCTGTTTATCTCAAAGTTAAAGTACTTAGTGATCTCATTTACAGTAGTAGTGACCTTCTCTCTGTGTGTGTGTGTGTGTGTGTGTGTGTGTGTGTGTGTGTGTGTGTGTGTGTTTGCATGCATGTGTGTGTGCGTGTGTTTGCATGTGTGTAAGTGTTTGAATGTATGTGTGTGTGTGTGTGTGTGTGTGTGTGTGTGTGTGTGTGAGGAGCGGAGCCCATTGGCATCAGAGACAAATGGCATATATTTTTAAAAGCTTGACTTGTGTCATGTAAGCTGAGTCTGGGTGATGGTGCGTCTAGCCACCCGAGCCCATAGGAGACCCTGAACCCTGGGCTGCTGATCTCACTTCCCCTCCTGCTCTGCCTGAGAGTGGCCCGGCACGGTGATGAAATATACATATTAAGAGCTTTGATGGAGATGTTCCTCAAACAAGATACCCGCAGCCGCACTCATAAATTATTCTTCCAAAAGTTCTGCCACGAGTTCTCTACTCCTTTATTTTCTCTCTCGTAAATCCAGAGAACCAAAAAAAAAAAAAACCCCACATACTTCAGTGCTGCCATTTGTAACATTCCATCTCACACACACACTCACACACACTTTTAATGGGTCCGTAATGGCGTAATTGCAGTGTTGGCAACGGAGCTGTTGTCTAAATGCTTACCATTATTTGCATCTTTAAATGTCAATCAAAGTTGTTTTGTTTGTGGTCCAACACTCGTGGGTGGGATGATGCACTGCCCTGTCTTGTGTGGATAATGAGTGGGGTAACAGCCTAATGTTTGGCCGAGAGTCATTTCTCCATAACATGATCAGAATTTCTTCACAGGATTCCGGTCATAGATTTTTAATGTACCCTTGGGAGTATTGAGGATTCACTTAAAATTGAATGCACAAAAGTAGTCTCATTAAATGACTGCAAGTTTTTTTTTTTTTTTCTCTCTTCCATCCCACTAAAATGCTGTGCACCTTCTCTGTGTGGTTTTGCATTGCTGAGGAGTGAAAGAGAGAGAGAGAGGGAGACTGAGAGAGAAAGAGAGAAAGAGAGAGAGAGGGAGAAAGAGAGAGAGAGAGGATTCTACCAGGTGGCACGAGGTGAACTTGTAAACCTGAGGACTATATGACAAGCGTGAAGATGTAGCGGATTAAAGTTCATGTTCCAATCCTGTTACGCTGGAAAATCCCGTCAAGCGTGGAATATCCTGTCAAGATTTGCACCCGAGCGGAGGAGTATTTGTTTATTTGTGTGCCACCAAGTGTTTGCGTAGGTGTGCGGGGTTGACTTCAGCACGCTATCTGTATGTGTGTACTGTATATTCACACGTGAGATCGCGTGTAGCGCAGTGTGATCCCTTCTCGCTCCTCGCGCTGTCGGGCTCGTTTTGGATCACCGACGCAAGACGGACGCGTCGTCCAGTCGTCCCTCGCTGTGTGCTGTCGGTCGCGGGCCGGCCGGCGTATCCCGGGGTGACGGCAAACAGAGGCCCGTCCGTCATCCGCATTCTGCCGCTTGGCCGCCACGCACGCCTAGGCCCGCCTCTTCCTCGTTAGTGGCGATTCGTTAAGGAATTAGTGGCACTAACGGTTATCCGTATTGATGAGAGTGGAGGCTAATTTGCTGTCGCTGGAGTGAAGTTGGTTTGTTGAGCCTCCGGGGACAGATAGAGCTCTGAGACTCAAGAGAGGGAGAGGCAGCAGGCCTGACTGATCTCTCTCTCTCTCTCTCTCTCTCTCTCTCTCTCTCTCACGCACACACACACACACACACACACACACACACACATATATATACACACACACACACACACACACACACACACACACACACACACACACACAGTGACACACACACACACACACATTCACACAGACACACATTCTTTCTCATACACACACATGCACACACATTCTTGTCAAATTCTCCCTCTCACACACACACACACAGACACACTCTCTTCTTGCTTTCTCTCTCTCACACACTTTCCTTCTCTCACACACACAAGGACATTGTAATTTTTCACTCTAGCTGCCTCTCTCCTCCCATACAGCGGAATGTCTATACAGTACCACCCATCAGACTTGCTTAATTTGGAGCGATGCATTACATAGCCCTAACCACGTTTGAAAGTATGTCTGAACTATTCACATTTTCGTTTCACATTTTTCTGCTTCGGCCCTCATATGACGCAGAAATAACTTTATTCAAGAATTAAGATAACGTGCCGTGATAGGGAGAGGTCACTCTGTTCACGTTGTCAGCCCTGTGCCATATACAGTAGTGTAAAAGCATAACAGACTCTAAAGCAGTGGTTCTCAAAGTGGGGTACGGGGATAAAATAAAATAATTTGCTTGAAATTATAAAGTTAACATTAACATTTTAAAAAGATCTTTTCACCCATAAAACAAGCAAATTGTGTCTATTTGGTCCTACCCACATTAACTTGGGATAGTGGACCCAGCCACAACTTCAGAGAATACGAATGGTTAACTGTTACAGTTATAAGGGGGTCCTCGGAAAATGTTATCCCCTAAAAGGGGTCCCTGGAACCAAAAACATTGAGAACCCCTGCTCTAAAGGACTGAGCTTCATGAAGCATGTATGCATGAGTTTATGCCGAATAATCTCTCTCTCTCTCTCTCTCTCTCTCTCTGTCGGTCTCTTACTGTAGCTAACTCCTACTAGTTAAATATGCACTCTTCCATATGGAACACATACTCATTTCCAGTGGCAGTATAGTGTTCAAGAATGAGACAAAAGTTATCAGAAAGTTAAAAAGTTAAAATGACATCTGATCTGTCACCAAATACAGTTTGATTACTGTAACTATATGAATATATAAATAAAAAAATAAAAAAATGGCTTAAAAACAAAATAAAAGAAAAAGAGCAATACTCATGAGATGAGTAAGTACAGAATTGATCCAGGTGAGGCAGGTGTCTGGTGGCAGATGGGATCTGCTCTGTGATGCGCTGCTATCGGGGGATGCCAGCCCTGCACAGGCCAGCCCGTCCTGGACCTCCGTCCTCCATCTCCTCCTCCTCCAAGTTTTATCCGTCCGTCTCGAACTGGGCCGGGGGAGCGGGGGGGGGGGGGGGGGTTGGTTGCCGAGCAGAGAGCGGAGCAATGATTAATCGAGCCCGTTATCACGGAGACAGGAGGAGAGACGAGCGGGACGGGGCGGGAGGCAGGTAGAAACGATCGGCGGACCTCAGGAGGCACCTGGATTAGTGGGCTGGCGCGACCATACGGCAAGTCCAGATGGACTCCATCAGATGGACGTTATGCATGATAAATGAGAACAGAGGGGGGGTTGTTATTTTTTTTACCTCCTTCTGGTCAGGCGTGGTGAAGACAGCTATTTCTCACGGTGGGGAGAGACTAGGACCAGAAGAACACATGACCAGCCCTGAAACAGTCTAGAACAGGTTCTCAAACTGTGGTACGGAGTTGTGGTATTCTGGGAGTCTCCAAGATGTTTTATCTCATGAAGACAACATAATCACTTCAAATGATATCAAAATATAATGAAATACCATTAAATTGAAGCTAGTTTTTATTTTTCTTGAAAAAACAAAAACAATGCAAAACAGTACTGTATACAATGTCAAATATATTTCAATTGGCCTACGCTACTGTATTTTAATGGTGGTACTTTGAGAGTCATTTGTTCTCAGTGGTTGTACTCATGAAAAGTTTACCACTGGTCTAGAACCTTCTTAGAACCACCCGGCTAGAACTATGGAAGGCTCATATTGTAGTTCATCAGACAGTGGGCGCTTGTTTTTACTTTTTCAATGGTGTATTTGATTTTTACTTTATAATCTCTGTGACCCATATTCATGTACACAGCTCTTAAGATAGCAACAAAGCTCTGAATTATTCACAGTGAGAATTGTTTTCAAGATAACATTGAAAGCTACTTGGAGGAAAATTACATATATCTGACTGCACAGAACTCAGAGTTTTAGGCAATATGCCCATGATACACATTTCATACATCAGACTCATGCATTAAGAATGTGTGTGTGTATGTTTGTGTGTGTGTGTGTGTGTGTGTGTGTGTGTGTGTATGTCTACAGGGATATGGAAGGCTGGATTTGAGCATGCTCTGAAGGAAATCATGAACCAGATGATAATCTTCATTCATTCGTATGCCTCCAAACACCCACACTGTATATTATGTCCCACAGGAGCAATCTGTGTGTATATGTGTTCATGGGTGTATGAGCATGAGTGTGTGTGTGTGTGTGTGTGTGTGTGTGTGTGTGTGTGTGTGTGTGTGTGTGTGTGACAGAGCTTGGAGCAACACCTGATGTGAGGCCCGTGACCTCTGTTGTGTAAGGGGTCACACACAGATGTGTGTGCGTGTGTGTGTGTGTGTCATACAGGACGACTCTCAGGAGCATTTACACAGAATAGTGTCGCCAGATGTTCAGAAAATCCTACACAGCCACAGACACACCACGTCTATCTCACATCAGGGCCACATCAGGGCCACATCAGAGCCACATCATAACCGGATCTCTACCTAATCAGCCACATCTTTCCCTGCTCAGCTGCATCTATGCTAAATCAGCTACATCTACACTAAATCTCCAACTCATCAGCATCTGTACACTAAATCAGCTGAATCTCCATTCAATTAAGACTCATCTATGCCAGATCTTGGCCACGCTTAAACCAGATCTCAACCGGATGTATACGAAATCAGCCACATCTGGGCTAAGAGCCAGATCATGTTCAGGGTCGTCTGATGTCAGCCCGGCTCTCTGTTGGTGTTTCCCCTTGGGGGGGGCTCCCTCTCCTCATCTGCCCCCAGCCAGGCGCTCAGCCACACTGCCGCCCCAGGCATGGTAATGTGGGGTCACCTAGACCCCCCGGCCCCCTCATATCCACACTCCTGAACCTGACATGGTAATATGGGGGTCACCCAGCATGGGGACAATGTACTGACAATGTAGTCCCATGTAATACAGTTGGCATATGTCACTTTGGATGAAAACAAGTGTCTGCTAAATGTACTGTAATGTAATATCCACACTGCTGTCCCTGATGTGGTAATGTGACCCCCCCCCCACCCCTCCACACACACACACACACACACACACACTCTGCTGCCCCTGTTGTGGTCACCCAGACTCAACCCCCCCTCCACTCCTCCTCCTTTTATTGGATGGTTTGTCCCAGAATGCTGGACTCTGAAGGCAGCTTAGTCAGTGTAGCGTGAAGTCATGTCGTCCCATCTGAGATGTTATGGATTTAGTTTTAGTTTGGTCCCCATGTTCAAATGTGCCCCATGTCAGAACATCAGATTTAACATCAGATTTAAAAAATGAACAGCAGTGCTGTAACTCCATCTGTGAAATTGAAAATGTCTGTGTGGCGTCCTGACTGACTGAGTTACTGAATCAGCGACTGGATGACTGCAGCAAACAAACAAACAAACAAACAAAAACAAAACGAACAAAGTTGTCAAACAATCAGAACTGCGTTGCAACTTGATTTATCGTAGTACTTCCGACCTGTTATCTACTCAGCTCTCTTCCTTACTTTATCAAGTGATGGACTAACTCCTTATCTTCTCTCTCTCTCTCTCTCTCTCTCTCTCTCTCTCTCTCTCTCTCTCTCTCTCTCTCTGTCTGTCTCTGTTCCTCCCGTTTTTTCCAGCACTTTCCGGCTGTGAGCGGGGCCTTTATGGATTCCCCATACAATGGCAACGCGTCCCTCCAGACCTCCTCGTCCAACCTCAACGCCAACTTCTCCCGGTCGGTGGAGCAGGAGGAGGAGGGCAAGTACTCCAGCGACGCCATCTGGCTGTGGATCGCCGTCATCGCCACCATCGGCAACATCGTGGTGGTAGCCGTGGTCTGCGCCTGTGCCTTTTAGACCCCGTAGTTCACAAGCACACAGCCGGCACCATCATCTCTTCCCCCACCACACTGTTTCTCTCTCCCCCCTCCCCCCCCCTTCTCCCGATCATTTGGGTCCTCCGCTGTCCGACTAACCTGCACCCTTAGGAAACATCTAGAGTCCACTCCTATCTTCCATCGTCCCCCCTTCAAGCGGTCAACAACAAGGAAGTAGAGCAGCGATGACTAGACTGAGCTTAGCTGAGCTTTGGAATATGGGCAGTAGTCCGGTAATGAGATTTTGTCATTACTGAACTTGTACTTGAACTTGTTTTGTTTGTTTGTTTGTTTATTTTTTGACAATCCCATTAGAATGAGATGAGTTTATGAAAAGGATAAACTCCAAAATGAGCTCTTTTTTTGTTTTGTTTTCTTTTGTTTAAACTCCTTTCTGGTCGCCATGCTGGCTAGCTCTGTACTGTATGCAAGGTCAGGTTATGTAAACACCATCTCTTCTGGAATAGAGCAGGGCAAGGGACACCCAGCCAAAGGGTGAGGGAGGACTGAGTTTGTGAGCCAAGACAGTGTAGTGGGTAGGTCTGGCCCGGATGCGGGACGGATCTGGCTGAGTGCCAGTTGCCCTTTCCGTGCCCCCTTCCTGTGAACCCAAAGCCGGCGGCCTCGTGCAGGGAGAAGCAGCTGAGTGTGGCGCTGCAGGCCCGGGGGTGGAGTGACGTACTGTAGCAGCCGTCTGCTGCCTCTCAGACGCTAGCTGGTTCTGACCCAGATGGCCCACGCCCCAGCTCTGGTACTCATCTGCATCGGCCACTGTTGCGCTTCGGATCTTTGGCGCCGAAGGGGGCCCAGGTTAGGATCGTTTCTGGCCCAGAGCAGCTCCTGGTGATCCCGCCTCGTCCGAGCGCCGAGCTTCCCAGCATGCATCCGTGCTTTTCCAGAGCGCTGGCTACGCGTCGGTCTGTCTGTGTTTGATCAGAAAAGCCCCTTTATCTCCTCCGCAATTAAAGGAAGCGTGAGATCAAAGCGGCTCCACAGCAGTTTGAGGTGAGCGGAGACAGCGCGTGCCAAGTGTGTGATCTTCACTCCTCTCCTCCACTTACTTACTTACTTACTGGCCAGAGTTCCCCACCCTTAAAACATTAAGCCCTGCTGGTGTAATTATGAACGTGCTGGAACACATCTGAGGACTCGTTTGTGTGTGTGTGTGTGTGTGTGTGTGTGTGTGTGTGTTTGTGTGTGTGTGTGTGTGTTTGTGTGTGTGTGTGTGTGTGAGTGTGTGTGTGTGTGTCTGTGTGTGTGTGTGTCTGTCTGTGTGTGTGTCTGTGTGTGTCTGTGTGTGTGTTTGTGTGTGTGTGTGTGTGTGTGTTTGTATGTGTGTGTGTTTTAGGACACAGAGGCCTCAGTGGTCACAGGTGTCTGTTGTGAGGAGGAAATCAGCAGCGTTGGCAGGATGTAGGTCAGAGATGGGCTTCTGCACGCAAGCGGCAGCCACTTATCTCAATCTGTGCGCTCCACAACATCTACTGCGTATTCTGGATTACAGATGTGCTTGTTTTTTTTTCAGATGGCAATGTTCAAACAGGACAGCTCACTTTTGGTAGATTATGTCAGAGTAGGTTTGTAGAGGTTCAACATGTACCGTTCTACCTTTTAGCTAGCTGCCTGTCCCGGAAAAAGTTAATGCCTTTTGCATCTTTTTTATTTGTTTATTTTATTTAAAAAGGTTCAGATATTTTCCTCATTCATCTCTCTTGGCTGAAGTTGTGTCAGGGTTTTTGTCTGTTGTCCAATAGTTAATGATAGAGTACTGAAGCATCATGGAACAGGAAGTGGAGACATGGAGTGATGGTGAGCTAGATCAGAAAAGCACGTTTGGTTGAGGTGCGCACATCCACAGAAATAATCCAGGTGCCGGACAAAAGTATAGACAATGGAATGGATTGGTCCGCACACTGGGTAGGCTCCAAAAATACACTTTATTATCTATATTAAAAGGCAACGTTTCGATCCGCAGTGGGATCTTCTTCAGGCCTAGATCAGAAAAGCATCCATCACTCTCTATGAGTAAATAAATGAGCTAAACTAAATAAATAATGTGTAGGCCACGTTTCATCTCTGACATATAGCATCAACGATGTCACACAGGGATTTTTGATTTAGCAAATCTGACATACGGCAGGCAGCCACTGATGTCAGCGTGTGGTCCTGGCGTAGACTTTACATAATCCTAATCACCAGGCTCCGCGTGAGATTGCTCTTGAACAGCTGTCAATTCAATTAGCCGTTACGCGGCTGTGCCGCTCTGTCATCCGGCCAGCTAAAACGTTTCCTCCAAAAATCGTGAAGCTGTAGTCCCCCCCCCCCCCCCCCCCCAACTCTCGGCCTGTCTGTCCAGCACGTGGCTCTCCAGATCTGGGCCACTGTCTTGTCAAAGCACGGTAATCTGACCACGCCGAAGACCGCGCTCTTGGTAGAGGAAGCATTGTCCTCGCCCCGGCCCGGCTCCTATGCAACCATCAGAGCGGATGCTGCTTATCCACTCAATCAGCGCTAACGCGTCCTGCCGCGACGATGGAGAGCGCTCAGTCCCCCCCCCCCCCCCCACGCCCGTCATCAGACGCTGTAGTCCAGCATTAGGCAGGAGATGAGCGAGGAGAGACAGTCTGGTATATACCACCACGGTCCACTCCGTCCTGGGACATTACGTGGTGTTTTTTCTTTTTTAACTTTTAGCAAGTAGAGGCTTTTGAACTTTTTCTTTCTCCTTTTTTTCTGTTTTTCAGTAATTAGGAAGCTCAGTGACAGAAATTGGTCGTGAAGGCGGAAGTAGAAATGAGAAGGGCAAAGTTAGTTTCTCCAAGTCAAATTGATCTGATTCATCTGTATTTCTTTGTGGGGGGAGGAAAGGTCACTGAACATTCCTGTGAAATCTGGTGTACTCAGGAATACCCACAATCCTCTTCTCTCCTGGCCTAAATATTCCGACCCACCCCTTGACACCGTCCTCACTCTCCCAGCCGTGAGTAATGCCCTCAGGTAGCCGCACGTCTCACCTGACCTCTCACGTAGGGCTACTTGAGGGCCCCACACACACACACACACACACACACACACACACACACACACACACACACAACATACACACGCACGGCTTCCATTACAGCTCAGAACTATTTTTCGGGAAGGGGAGTCTGGTCAGAAGGGCTCCAGCGTTTTTCTGGACGGACGGACGGACGGACGGACGTGTGTGTGTGTGTGTGTGTGTGTGTCCGTGAGCAGTCCGTGAAATCTGCCTGAGCCCTGCGCCACACTACCTCAGCTCTGTGTGCTTGGCTACGGGGCCAGTGGAGGCACAGACGCCCCCTGCTGGTCACGGGCCCACATAGGTGCCTTCACCTGGCCTGGACTATGTGTCGTGGCCTCTAGGAGGGGGAAGAAGAGACCTCTCCACACAGAGGAGTCTCCACTGAAGTCTCCATGCAACCCCACAGGTAAATACACACCTGGTACACCCACACACACAGTTTCTGGGGTCTATTTTGAATTGATGGGCAACTAGCAGAATAGCAAGCAGTGTTTGCCATGCGTGAACTAAAGCTTAGCAAATGGTTTTGTTAATGTAATAACGTGAGCAAGATCATGAGCCCAAACATGGGAAGATAAGTATAAAGTTCCAATCTGCCACACAATAGCTTTCATGATGTTCATTCATGACAGACTTTGCATTTTCTTCTCATACTGTATGTATGTATGTATTATGTGCATTTTCTTCTTATAGCCTATGTATTTATGTATTATGCACTGCTGTCACTTAGAAATGTCCTTGTTTTCATCATTAATGTTGTAAATGACTGTTGTAGAAAGAAACGACTGATCTTTAATGCAGTACCTACATGTATTATTCGTCATTTTAATTTACTGTATATAATTGATGAAAATTCAACATACAAAAAGTGATGACATAATAAAACTGAGTACACAAGACACTAGAATGGGGTTGCAAGGAAAAGACTAAATGTAGCGTGTGGAGCAATATCAAGAAGAAAAGAAAGCACAATAATAATTCATAATAGAGAAGAGAAACAAATCACGTTAACACATACAGTAGTTTGGACACATCTGTAGACACTTTCCTGGCTAGCTGATTTTTAAACTTTTCGGAGCGTAGATTCATTTTCATATGTTTATGTTTTGTATTTGTCTGATCTCAGATCATAATAAAGACATCCTACTTGAATGTTATTTTAGAAGCCGACTGCTGACAGTCAGTCAGTCGCTGCATGCGTAGTCGCTGTTTTACTCTTAGTTGTCATGTTAAAAAATATCTCGGTAGTCAAGTCACATGGTCAGCGACAGATGGCCTGACCAGAGGGACGTTTCAGCGCTTCACCGCTGGGCAGAGACGGCCGATATATATTAAGCCTCAGCGTGAACCCCTTCATTATCATTCTTCATGGGGTTTTTTTACAGCCTAACATGAATTATGTGTGATCATTTGGGACAGACGTTCGTTGTGATTTTGTTAACCACTCTTAAGCACAGCAAGCATTTTTGCAAGAGGGAGCTGACATTCAGTTATACTGGGGGGGTGGGGGGGACCTCTGCGGAATGCAGAGGTCCTGGCCTGCTATTTTTCTGGATTGCAACTGTAACGCAGACCCTCAATTTGAAGCATTTCCTCTTTGGCTGTCGGTTGCTTCTCTCATCCGAGAGAGATAAATGTGATAAATGCGTCCCATTTTGTCCCATTTTCCTGAGCGCATAAGATATGGCTGACAGGCCCCTGACCAACAGATGCATTTCAGTCTGTTTGAGTCCCCCTCACCCCCACCACCCACTCTCCACACACACATATACACACACACACACACACACACACACACACACACACACACACACACACACACTCCGCCACTGGCCTTCAGGCCTACCCAGTTGCTATTATCACACACCACCAAGCACAGCGGGCCCACTGCCCCCCCGTAGATCCCCCCCACACATACACACACACACACACACACACACACACGCTGCCCACCCCACCCCACCCCCTACCCCGGCGTCTGCCTTGGCACTGCCCTCTGACCGGCCGCAGGCAGCTTCACCGGCGTGTTTCCGGAGACTGGGGGGTTGTGTAAGGGCTGAGAGAGAGAGAGAGATAGAGAGAGGGAGAGAGAGAGAGAGAGAGAGAGAGAGAGAGGGAGGGAGAGAGATAGGGAGGGAAGCAGAGAGAGAGAAAGTGGGAGAAGAGAGAGAGAGATAGGGAGAGAGAGAGATAGGGAGGGAGGCAGAGAGAGAGGGAGGGAGGCAGAGAGAGAGAAAGTGGGAGAGAGAGAGAAAGAGGGAGGGAGAGAGAGATAGGGAGGGAAGCAGAGAGAGAAAGTGGGAGAGAGAGAGAGGCAGAAAGAGAGAGAGAGAGAGAGAGAGAGAGAGAGAGAGAGAGAGAAGCAGCAAGTGCACCGGCCAGTGAAAGACAAGTCCACAGCGGGAGTTATACATGGAGTGTGTAGCATGCTACGGTAGGGTCTTGTTGGAGTCTGAAACGTTAAATCAATAATCTATTACACTCAGCTTCGTCTCTGTCTTAGCTTAAGCTTGCCAAACAAAGTTTCAGATAACAGCCCTGTAAAACTCTTCTTGTCCTCCTTCTATTTTGTTTTATTTATGGAAAATAATGTAATGCCACTTACTTATTTACCATTGTCCTGTTTAGGGGACAGGAGGAGATGAGCAAGGGAGTGTTTGGCTGGAGGCTCTCCATTGAGGTATTCACTATAACTTTCTAAAATTTGAAGTACAGTCTTTATAAATCTTTAAAAGTATCAAAATGGTAGTTATATCGTCCAAATGTCCATGTTGACACAAGCCGCAGGAACTTAACATGTCTCTGTCTTTCTGCTCTGTTTAACTTTCACTTTTTGACTCCGAGGGCCAGTTCTGGTTCCAAAGGCCTCCTTCGGTTCCAAAGAAGAAAAAAACTGTTTCACACAGAGGGCTCCAATTTAGATGGTGGGCATAGCGCGAGTCTCTCAACAAGCAAAGTGCCTGAACTGTAGCTATCATGTGCCAAGTAGGAGTGCTGATCTGACTCACCAGTGTTTGCAGTTAAGCTTTTTGCCCATGGTGTTAAAAATGCCAATGCATTGTGCTCAAATGCACCTCTGAGGATGACTCGGTCTGTTGCATCTTAAAGGTGAACTATGCAAGTTTAAAAAAGTTAGCTTAATTTGCCTCAACTAATCAGCTTCGGAGTCATTGGAATGGTTATTTGACTTATTTCGGGTTGAGTGACAGCCGTCTCGCCTCCCCCTAGCACCTCTGAGCGTAAAAACCACGTATGCAAGTTTTGTGCCACCGGGGCTGTAGGGGAAGCTCTGCAGAGAAATCTGCACGCGTAAAATGAAAACCGAAACCGACAATGAAATCGCCAAACCTGCATAGTTTCCCTTTAACTCTGCTAACTGTAAGATAGCCCACACTGTAAATCCAGGAAAACGACCTCCTTCTTAATGTTAAGATCCACCTATAAATCCCAATGGAGGATAAAGATAGAACTCAACCACTAGGGTGCACTCTAAAATGGGGTGGTCGTTATCTGTTCTGTCTGTGCATCTCTCTCTCTCTCTCTATCTCTCTCTCTCTCTCTCTCTCTCTCTCGCTCTCTCTGTGGTTGTGTTCGTCTCTCTGTGTGTGTCTATGTTTGCATGTGCATGTGTGAATTATAGTATGCTTTTATCATTGGCAAGACACACCAGAACTTTGGTGATACAGTTTGAATGTAAACAAAGTTATGGTTAGTTTTCTTTTCGTCTCGGTAGCCTATACATAAGTGTGGATTTTAATTATGGGTCCAGTATATGTCACTGTGTCCTCCCAGTAGCAGTAGCAGCAGCAGTGTCTTCAAGCAGACCTCGTTCACTAAGCCTCAACCCACCACCATACTGTTACATGAATCTTGAAAACTTGATGTTGCCCTCTCGTGAACTGCATGTGTGTCCACCGCAGGCAAGCCGAGATGGGCTGCGGTGTTTGTTTATGCTGAGCGAAGACAGCGTCTCTCGTCTCTAGAGCACACACACACACACACACACACACACACACACACACACACACACACACACACAGCACATCCTCCCTTACACTCCTCCTCCCTCTGGGGCACGCTGACCAGAGACGAGGCCCTTATACCCTTTGTCTCGTTTGTGTTTGTCTTCTCAGGCTCCAGGAGAAACAGAGAGAGAGAGAAAGAGAGAGAGAGAGAGAGAGAGAGACAGACCCTCCGAATGGCCCCCCCAGAGTGGGTTCCTGAGCGAGCGAATGAACAAACGAATGAACAAACGAGGAGCTCCTCTAAGCTCCAGTGCAACACTTTTCATGGAGAGACACAATGTTATGGCTCTGGTAACAGTGGCCTCGCTGGCTGAAGGAATTTGCAGACCTCGAATAACAGTGTGGAATGACTGGTGGGTATAGGGAGAGTCTTGTGGCCTATTTGGAAGAAGTAATACACAAGCATATTCAGTTTATTCTAAATAACACACAGCTGCTCAGCACTTCATTCTCTGGGGGATCTTTTATTTTGAAGGGGGGGGGGGGGGCGCACAGTGGGTGAGAAAAGGACCAAAATGCACCTGATGGAGAATGAGTAGCGCAATACTTCAGCTTCTCATTGAAATCTCCGGAATCAGTGGAGATTTTACTTGGGGGAAACCATGGCAACTGGATCTGACTGGATGTTGAGAAAAAATGTCATCACCTCGTTGAATCCAACCTATTTTGCCCCGAAGGCTCGATCTTGGATGTCCAACATCTTGTATATGTCATTCATCTCTTTATGCAGCACATATAAGTGACTGATGATGGTGATAAACAAAATACTGTGTGAGATGCCTGAAGCTATATCACAGAGACCACTTCTACAATGGACAAGGACCACCTGAATTCAAATGACTTGTAATCCCATAAAGGAGAAACATCTATGTCTATATTGTACACCGCACCTTACCCTATAGGTTCCTATTCACCTATGTAAGTAGTCCTCTTTACGAGTCATGTAAATACAGACCGTGATTATTGAAGCATACATATTTACAATCACATTGCCACCAGTGTAAATTAATGCATAATCCTGTTTTTGACAGGGTATATCACAGATTACATGTCAGTTACTTGCAGTGAGTATTCTACCTTTTAGCATTAACTACCTACAGTGCATATCTGCATGTACAGGGGATATCATTCCGCCTTTGGAAGACATTTGTAGTATTGAACGCAGTTACAGGCCTCTTGTACTTTTGTACCAAGCAGTAGTCCAAAGTCTGGCTCGCTCGCTCGGATGGGCGTCCCTAGATCTCTCTGATGGTGGGCTTGTCGTGATGCATGAGTGAGTGGGCATGACTTAGCATCAGGGTGGGTGGTTTAGTGGGCATTTGTCCTTCATTGTACTGAGCATGTGCAAAAGGAAGTACTAAAACGTCAAAAGCATAATGTATCGTGTGCCACATGCAGCTGGTGAGAGACCACACACATTAATTAAGTAATGTGAAAATGTTTTTATTTGTTCGTTTTTAAAAAGCTGTGTTGTTCTGCTCTGTGTCAGGGGAAGACTGCATGCTGATGACCCTTCCACATATGTGCAACTTAGCCACCACAACTGGCAGAGTCATTGAAATCCTAGATCCTGGTTATTGTTTGGACTAAAGGCAGAAATGGATGTAAAAGGATATGCATACAGTTTGTTTATACATATGTGTGCCCCATTTAATGTTGAAGTAGTTTGTTTAATTTAAATTATTTGTTTGAGTAGTTTGTAAATAACCAAAGGCATTAAAATAATATTTTTGTTGCAAATGACAAAATCTTTTATAGATTGTAAATATTTCCAATGCCATCTACAGTACATGCACAAACGTTTAGAAATGTCAATAAAAATACTTGTAGGAAAGTATTATTTTGTTTCTAAAATGTTTATAATAGGTATTATTCTAATGAGCATTATTTCTTGTTTTTTGTCAATTATTTTATGCTTTTATTTGTCTGATTGTTACATTATATTATTATGTTATTCTAAATCATTTACAAGTTATGAATATGCCAAGGGCAACATTGGCGTTCAGACACAGTTCAAACGCACCCTAAGACAAAAATGAAAATGAAAATCTTGAGAGAAATGCACACATAATCTTTTGGCACACTCTTATAGAGGCAGTGAGAGCCTGAACACCTCCTGTTGAGGTTATGTTTCCATTCTAACATCTCTTCACAATCAAAAAGGTCAAGAATTTGCAGTGGCAACACACAGTACAGACCTGTGTGTGCTGTAGTATTATCACCATCTATCTCTCTTTCCACAGGCTGCTCTGCCTGATTCCCAGTGCCCAGCTGTGATGTGCTTAATCTCACATTTGTCTTTTCCTGCAATGTGATTGATTATGGTATGGCATTAAGTTTGTGGCTTCAAAACAAATCCTTTCATAATAACCTTACGCTTACGTCTTTTCCCCTTTCATCAGTTCCTCTGTAAATAAATTAGAATGGCAATTCTTTTCATGAGAAGTGGAGTCTAGAAGGAGCCGTATAAAACATGGCTGCTAATGCATTAATAGGTCGCTGCGGTGTGCACAATGAATCAAACCAGACATCAGTGGATAGAAGGACTCGTTACTTATTTACATGCTCCTGAAGATGGATCCCTCTTCCTCCTCCTCCTCCTCCTCCTCCTCAGTGCTGGTGGGGTGAGGAGTTCAGCCAAGCCCACTCAAACAACACCAGCTATTCAACAACGGAGAAGAACTCCCTGGTGTTTGAGATGAGCCAAGAATAAAGTTAGCCGTAATGCCTAAGAGTTTTTGTTGTTGCCAATACCAGAACCAGTATTAAGATGTGTCTGTGCTGTTTGTGTATCAACACCCATGAAATGCCTCTTACATGCTCGGCCAGGTCTAGCTGATGCATGATGCTTGCAGCCTGTCAGAATCGTTATGATTCGTTGGGCTGAAGATGACAGCTGGTGTACATGTCTGTTTGTGTGCATGCCTGCACAAGTATGAGTATGTGTGCGTGTGTATATTAATGTGTCTGATTCCTCCATGGCTGTGATGGATAAGGAACTCTTGTGTGCGTGTGTGTGTACGTGCGTGTGTGTAGATGTGTCTCATTCCTCTATGGTTGGAATGGCTTTGGAACTGTGTGTGTGTGTGTGTGGGAGTGTGTGTGTGTGTGTTTGTGTGTGTGTGTGTGTGTGTGTGTGTATAGCTGTGTGTTCTTCCGCCATGGTCGGGATGGCTCAGGAATTCGTTGACCCGTGGCCAGAGTTTGTTTTCTCTCGCCATGAGGTTTGGGCCGAGGGCCTGCACATGTGACCTGGCTGGGTCCCTGATTGTTTTCGCTCACCTCAAAGGCCTCAAAGTTCCTGTCCATCACCCCATCTAGAAGATGAAGAGAAAGAGAGAGAGAGAGAGAGAGAGAGAGAGAGAGAGAGAGAGAGAGAGAGAGATGAGAAAGAGGTTGATACAGAGATGAAAGATAGAGGCTGATACAGGGATGGAGAGATGAGAGAGAAATGGAGAGAAGAGTATCAGAAAAGAAGACAAAAAGAGATTTTAAAGAATTAAAAAAAACAACACTGGGAAGGGATAGACAGAAAGAACTGCAGAGAGTGATTGTGAAGAAGAGAGAAGCGACAGAAGAAGAAGAAACAGAGGAGGGGCTGAGACGGAGTGCTCTGAGCCTGACGTGAGCCAAGCTGGCGTTGTCATGGTAATCACCAGGGCTGGCGGAGAAGCGCCAACAAGCACGCGGGCACTCTAATGGCTCCGGCGCCCAGAGACTCCTCCAGCGCCACTTTCACTTTCACACAGCGGCACAGGCAGGGCATCAGGGCAGCGTTTAGAGAGCGGGCAACACTGTGGCACATTATGCATGTCATGGGGGGGTTACCTTGCCTGTGGTAAATATGACAGCCTTTTTTAGAGGTTCTTTGAAGTTCTTTTAAGCCACGGAAGCAATGTGATCTTTGTGTTCTAGTTCCCTTTAAAGTAAACTTTTCTAGTTCCCTTTAAAGTTTCAATAAAGATAAAAGAATCATAAATATTACCTAATATGAAACATGACAAAGGAAAGAATGAGTTGAAGGAGAAGCGAAACGGACTCTGGATGAACCCCCTCTTTCACAGCAGCAGCGTGGCAGGCCCACACACACACACACACACACAGGCCCATCCCAGCCAGCCACCCCCCTCCCCAACTCCCCCACGCTGTCTGACGCTCGCGCCCAGAGAGGAGAGAGAAACCTGGCTCTTGTTCCCAGCCCGACTAGAGAGAGAAAGAAATCTTGTTCTCGTTCCTGACCCGATACAGAGAGAAAAACAGATAGATCTTGCTTTTGTTTCCAACCCCATACAAGAGAGGGAGATCTGGTTCTCGTTCCCGACCCAAAACAAGAGAGGAAGAGAGGGAGATCTGGTTCTCGTTCCAAACCCAATAGAATAGAATAGAATAAGTCTTTATTGTCCACCTAGGTGGAAAATTGTCTTTGGCTCACCAAAACACAGGATAAACAGACACATTTCTCATAGACACATTGACTGGACATACAGCAACTGGACATACAGTACAGCAACATACAGCAACATATAGCAACTGAACATGCAGCGACTGGACATACAGCGACTGAACATACAGCAACATACAGCAACATATAGCAGCTGAACATACAGCGACTGGACACACAGCAGGACAAACATCAATGGTTATAAAATCAGTATAAAATGAAATAAATACATGACAGAAATAGAGGGAGATCTGGTTCTCGTTCCAGACCCAAAACAAGACAGAAAGAGGGAGAGATCTTGTTCTCATTCCCGACCCAAAACGAGTGAGAAAGAGAGGGAGATCTGGTTCTCGTTCCAGACCTAAAACAAGACAGAAATAGAGGGAGATCTGGTTCTCGTTCCCATTCCAGCTGAGAGAAAGTGTGCGAGATCTGGCCTGACTCGGACAGAGAGACTCCCTCTCAGCAGACGTCCATATGACCAGCTGCTGAGTCACCCGATCTCACTGGCGTGCAATGTGCGCGCTTCCCGCAAATCCAGCTGAATAATGTTCCCCAGGGGCCACAGGGGGGCCCCGCAGAGGAGCCGGCCCAGCTCAGACGGCCCCTCAGGGTTTAATAACTGCAACGTGGGCCTCTCTCCTCCTCTGCTGGGGCCAGAGAGACAGAAGGGATCTGCTTTAATAATAATGGCCAAACAAATATCACTAAACACTTAATAACTGGAGTTGAGAGCTGGTGATCCCTGTGAAAATCTGTAATTCTGAAAGTACAAACTGTAATATTAAGAGATGCTTGTAGGGAGGGAGTAGGACCGACTTCCTCCGGTATCGGCTCGTGGGACTGCCAAGGGTAATAAAGCAGGCTCTTGTTCTGAAGTTAATGCGGAACAGTGTGTCCTGGGCAGAGACAAGATAGTGTTAGACCCAATAAACACTACGTTTATATCACTTTAGTAACTTTATTCCAGTTCAGAACAGGACAACTCTGTGGCTACCATTTCCACTGCGCCCTGGGCAGAGACAAGATAGTGTTAGACCCAATAAACACTATGTGTATATCACTTTAGTAACTTTATTCCAGTTCAGAACAGGACAACTCTGTGGCTATACCATTTCCACTGCGACTGGTCAACGTCGTCATACATCTCAACACGCACACATCAACATATCCGTTTCCGGGGTCAAAAGGTAAAACACAAAGAGGGAAAATACAAGTTAACAGATAGCACTGAGACATGATTAATACAGACGGACCTCCAGTCTGGATGTAGCCTGGCTAACGCCTCCCACTTCTCAAATGAGACGTGGTCTGGCAACCAGACGTTCATTTTCTCGTATTTGAAAAAATGGCCAGATCCGTTCATTGGGCGCCACGGATGTCTATCAAATGCGCATAGCTCACCCAACTCGTTCGTATGCAACGCTAAGGGCTGCCGTAAATCCTTTGGCGTCGAATGTAGACGCAAGAGGGCAACGGAAACTTCTCGGATGTTCTGTGATTGGTTCGCCAACATCAGGCAAACATTTGGGCGTTAGTTTCCAGACTGGCTTAGCAGCGGGATTGAAATCACCGCGCAAGGCAGTATGGGAAAACCCAGGCTAGTCTGGATGAGTAATTTAGTACAAACAATAAGAGGTCACCGAAACAGATGTAGGATTGCAACATTTACAAGAAAGACAAAAGTGTGGTAAACAAAAATGAATAAACAATGGTTGAGCAAGGAATTACTCAGAATAAGAATAAAGACAAACACAGACTCGAATGGAGTACAGAGGCATAAAGAGAATTTAGAAAATATGTCAGAGTCAAACAGAGATTTGACTGGATTACACAGGTTTAGTGAGTTTACAAGCAGCGTAATTCAGAGTTAGTCACTAAAAATCACTAAAATCCCAGGAACCAATCACAACTTCTTATCTGGCATGGGATTAGATTTGTACAGTATTAGGCATAGGAGGACAATTGGTGCCACGTTTGTACGCAACCAATGTCTACTTTGATGGCGTCAGTATGAAATGACTTAGACCTGCATTTTCTTTTAAATTGAATAAAGTGCATCTAAAACCTTTGTACAAACTTAATTGGATGGGGGGGTTAAACCTCCTGGTTAATGATGGTGCTTCTCAGGAACAGTGGCTGGGTATTAAATGAACATGAGACTGAATCTAGGAGGCTTTCAGACAGACCCAGGTGGGCGCTGTACTGAGGGTGTTGCCTGGATCCTTCATAAATAACCCCCTTCACGATGCACATGTGGTCTTCAGGGAGAGAGTGCAATAGACTGGATAATTAAAATCACCTCTGTGGTTTACTTTGAACTAACACACTTACAACGTCCAGATGGGTCATGCAAGTTTGATTTGACCCAACATGCAGTGCAGTGCAGTGCAGTGCAGGGTGCAAAAGGCCTTCTGCATCCATAGGGTTGGCTAGTCCCAGCAGGGCTTGCAGAGGAACACGAGGGAGAGTGTGATTTGGGTCCCATTGCTCTCCTCTTCCAGCACACGTCCTCGTGGAGGTTACTTCCACACACACACACACACATATCCACACACACCTCCCACTCTTCCATTCTAGGGTTGAAGGAGGTGTGGTAAAGAGAGAGAGAGAGAGGTAGAGAGAGAGAGCAAAGGAGAAAGAGAGAGAGAGAGTGGGAAAAAAAGAAAATGAGTTAGAGAGAGGGACAGAGGAAGAGAGGAAGAGAGGGAGAGAGTAGACAGGAATGTGGAGGGGGAGGGAACCTACAGCAGGGTGATATAGAACAGCCGCAATGGGAAGGAATGCCTGTGTCTGAGGGAGAGAAAGAGAGAAGGAGGGAGAGAGAAAGAGGTGGGGAAAAGGAGTAAAAGAGGAGGGAACGGAGGGAGTGGAAAAGCCTCTCTGTGTGTTTGTCCACACACACATACACGTGTGTGTCTCTGTGTGTGTGTGCATGTGTGTGTATGCGTGTGTGAGCGTGTGTGTGTGTCTCTGCGTGTGTGTACAGTATGTGTGTGTGTGGGCATGTGTGTGAGTGTTAGTGGAAGCGTGGCTAGGACTGAATGAAAGGGGCCCTTGCCATACAGTACTGATGGTCCTCCAGCACTGGAGCACATGTCCTGAGCTGTGCAGAATCTGTCACACACTCGGCTCAGCGCTGGAGTAGAGCTCGCTGGAAAGGAGAGTCGCTCGCTCTAGCCAAAAGGCATTCCTGGGAATTGAAACAGGCCCTTGATTGTCTGTTATAGCTCACCGGCTCCAGTGAGACTTTGGGAACTTTGCCCCCCACCATGAGTGGAGCGAGTTGTTGTTGGGGACTTGGAATGCCTCAGAATGGGCTGATGCTGATTGTTTTGAGCGTGCTCATCAACTTCTGGTCAGGAGATGCCCATCCGCAGTGCCTGGACTACAAGCCCCCGTTTCAGCCGCCCGAGCCGCTGGTTTTCTGCAAGGAGTACGCCAAGTTTGGATGCTGCACCCTGGAGAAGGACAATGCGATATCGGAGAGGTTCTACCACATCATGGACTATTTTGACTACACTGGATTTGTTGCATGTGGGAAGTACATTCGGAGCATCCTCTGTCAGGTAAGCAAGTATGCACACTCTCTCTGTGAGTCATACTGTACCTCGTACAGCAACAGGTTTCAACATTAACAGGACATACAGTACTGTATGTTGGTTGGAATGGTTCAGTGTTCAACTAAAATGAATAAAATGTGTTTATGTGTAAATATATTGGATATTTTACCTCAGTAGTGTCAAAACAAACACTGTATGGAAATGTTCCTCATGGTGTGGATGACAGAATAAGAAGTGCAATTCATGGTATTTTGCATCTACAGTATGTCTACAAAATGCCCTGTCTCTGTCTCATCATCTCTGTCTCTGTCTGCATCTCTGTCTACAAAATACCCTGAACAGTCTGGGTCTGAGTCAGATGTCAGTCAGTACAGTATAGCAATAGCGTTTAGGAAGCTGCCTCTAAACCTCCTCACTAAACTGTGTCTCCAGACACTCCCATCCCTGAGAAAACGCCTCCAGCACACGTCTGCCCATCTACTGCAGAATACGCACAAACACAGACCTAAATGAGACCCGTGCACCAAACATATCATTATGTAAGACCTTGACTAGTCTTTGAGACCATGAGTAATAGCACGTGCATGCCAACTGTGTCTCTTTTAGCCCTAGAAACTCAACAGCCACAACATTGCCTGAGGAAAAGAGGGATAGACAGAAGAGGAAGAAAAGAGGGGGAGAAAAAGAAAAAAGTGCCCACGAATCGTTACCCACAGCTTGGTACCCGCTACTTGGCTGCCGTACCAGATGAATTAGGAGAGCAGGGTTTCCATTACAGTGGAGCAGGGAAGAGCGGGCCCTGCGGTTTAGCTGTGGGGGCACCCAGCGCTGTTAGCCACTTAGCGGAGGGAGGCTGCGCTCAATGATGGCCTTTGTTCCAGCGTTTATCACTGCCACAGGCTGCTCCTTGTGATCAGTCAGAGGCCTGCGCTGACCAGGAAATCATCCACTTCCTCTCCAGGTATATGAGGGACAGGATACACTGTATCCCCATCCTGGAGGAAAGGGACAGAGTGCAGGCCTGTGTACAGTATGAGAGAGCAAAAGAGAGAGAGAGACAGAGAGAGACGGAGAGAGAGAGAATGAGAGCATGTGAGGAAGAGAGAGAGAGAAGGAGAGAGAAAGAGAGAGAGTAGAGATGAGTTTTTGTGGGAGAGGTGAAGAGTTGAATTGTATAAACACAGAAACACACCGAGTTCTGAGTGAGAGTTGACAAAGCGGCAGATGAGGTTGTAAATATTTACTACGTCTGACATGTGCTTGCCTGGCGTCAGAGCAGTGACTACACACCAGACCAACCGCAACACGTCTTGACCCCTCCTGAACTGCCCGGCTAAGATGGACTGAGTCAGACATCCATCTCTAGTTCTCCCTGACTTCCTGTTCTCTCCACTTCAGATTTAGACTCATGATATCTTTATTGGCACGGCTGTTTATGTGTAGCGTTGCAAAAGCAACATTAATGAAAAGATCACTGATTAAAATCTCTATCTCTCTCTCTCTCTCTCTCTCTCTCTCTCTCTTGAAAAAGTTGTCAATATGAAGTATAGGGTAAGGGTGAGAGTAACGGTGTGTGTGTGTGTGTGTGTATGTGTGTGAGAGAGAGAGAGAGAGAGAGAGAGAGAGAGAGAGAGACAGCCTGTCGCTCTCAGATGTGGCCAAGAACCTTTTTTTCTTCTCCTTTCTTCCCTTCTCTTCCTCTGGTTTTATTGGCTACCCTCTTTGGTAGCGCAACAGTCCTCTTTGAGGTTCCTTTGAGGGTATTTCTGTTGACTCACAGAGGGAACCAAGACACACACTGAGTACGGATTTAACCCCATAAAGCCTCAGACTGTGAGACCCATTCACTGTCTCTCCGGTGTTGTGTGTTATTCGAAAGCCAAGTCAAACAACAGGACAACAACAGGAGTTGACCCCAAAGTGTTTTACAGCCAAGGGCTGAGTAAGAGTTTAAAAGCACTGCCACATGTTCATTGCTGTAGATAGCCTATGCTACCTCGTAAAACTGTGCTAATACACATAGCATTTCATCCACTGCCACACATACAGTGCTATAGGATACTACTCCCTCAGATCAATGTGTGAATCCCATGATATTTCACCTAGGGACACATACGGTGTTATAGGCTACTATTCCTTCAGTGCTACATGCTAGCCCTATAAAGTTTCATCCAATGACACATATTCACAGCCATGGGATTACTGTAACTCGTGTGTCCCTCATTGTATAAAGTCTGTGTCAGCTGAAAAAGACACAGGGGCAACAAGCCAAACAATTCGGTTGGCCGGAAGGGACAATAAAACATTATTGGGCCACCCACACTGATTGTCCTTAATGTGCCCACAGGCACCAGAACACAATGATTGCCGGAGTTAGGCAATCCGTCTCCATAGCCTGCTCAACACCTCGGCAGACAGAGATGCTGCTTGAGCTGTTGGCTGGCTGACAGTGCAGGAGAAAGTATGATTGTGGGTGCGCACTATGCACTTTGGGTTTTCAGCCTAGGACAGCTCAGATTTACTGCAGACACTAACTATCTTATCTTTGACTTTCTCTCTCTCTCTCTCTCTCTCTCTCTCTCTCTGGTGGTTTCTTCCTCTTCTTCTTTCTTTCTCCTTTTTTATCCATATTTTTGTATGGCACACTGCCACCTCAGTGTCAATATTACTGTATGATATCCTCACCTTAAAGTCCCCTAGTTTTTCGTTCTCCTCTCCTCTCCTCTGCTCTCCTCTCCTCTGCTCTTTGGGCAATTAGAGAAGTTCAAAGAATAAGAGAGACTGAAGGTTCAGCCGGTTCAAAACCAACCTAAACGAGGCTGTATTTATAACATTGTTTGGGCTATGTGAGCAGTGTTTATCACTGCAAATTAGAGCATTGAAGGCATACAGTACAGCGATTGAGGAGCCCAGTGGGGAATGGACTCGTCCTTGCACTGCTTGACTGAAGACATTAACATATCATTGGATAGCATCATTTGACGACACATAATTAAGTGAATTTGCCAGCCAAAGTAAAAGAGATGATTTTAAGGCCTGTTGTTTTTCCGGACGTACATCAATAAATGATTAATTATCCTAGAGAGACTTCTGGATCAATTGAAAAACGATGTATGTGTGTGTGTGTTTGTGTGTATGTGTGTGTGTGTGTGTGTGTGTGTGTGTGTGTGTGTGTGTGTGTGTGTGTGTGTGTGTGTGTGTGTTTATGTGTGTGTGTGTGTGTGTGTGTGTGTGTAGTTTAAGTCTAGTTCTCCTTTGAATGCATTTCATTAATAATAATAACTTAATCTGTCAAGAATTGTATTTGTATTTCATTCTAAATATTCATTCCAAAACAGTACAGCAAAAAATTTTTACAATGTTGCAATGCAGAAGCAGTGACGCACTGAAAATGTGTTTTGATGTGTTGTGTTTTGCAAATGTGTTTTTAAAAGTTAACTTCATGTGGATGCACTGAAGACTGGACACTGAAGCCAGCCAAAACTAATGTAGCGGAGAGAGAGAGGGGGGGAGACGGCAGGATAAGAGGGAGTGAAGACACACACAGAGAGAGAGGGACAGTTAGGGAAAAGAAAGAAAGAAGGACAGCACACTGTCAAGAGGAGGAAAAAAGAGAGGGGGAGAGCTATTTTATGATGACAGAGCAGGAATATTGCTTCAGATCCGAATGAAAACAAAGATGCTCTTCACTCCAGGCCGAGAGAGAGAGAGAGAAAGAGAGAGAAAGAGAGGAGAGAGAAAAAAGCTTTTAGATGCCTGATGTGAGGACAACTTGGGCTATATTCAAGCGATATTTGTACATATATTTATATATAATATATCTCCATTACTCCTGTATGATGCTCCAAATGAACAGTAACACATACTGTACTGTACCTGCTTGTATAAACAGCACCACACATGAGAACAACACAATAGAAGCACCACAGCTCTTCATCTGGGCCAGTCATGTTAGTTTTATGCTACAGCGCACTTAAGATGCCCTGCTTTCATTTTCTCCACAAAGATAGTTTCAGCTAGATAAGCCTGCCTGCACATCATCACACGCTTCATTTTATGTACCCTTCTCTCTCTCTCTCTCTCTCTCTCTCTCCCCAAACTCTCTCACTGTTTGTGTGTGTGTGTGTGTGTGTGTGTGTGTGTGTGTGTGTGTGTGTGTGTGTGTGTGTGTGTGTGTGATGTTTAAAATTAGAGTAATCCCTTTGGTTTCCCTATACAGTACATGTGCTGGACAGCTGTGTACTTTCAGTCTGTCGTTCAACATACGTTTTAGCTTGTCATTACGTCACACTCACAGTTCAAATACTGCACTGCCGAAGAGTTTCCCTGGTTTTCCCTTAAAAAGAAGACGACAAGCTAATAAAATAGACATGACATCTGTTACGGGCTTGTTGTTGGAGGTGTAAGGTCTAAGTTTAGTACATTACAAATGCCAAAACACGGCTCAATGTTTGTGCTGGAATCCAAACTTTGCAGACTCATAGTCTGCTGAAGTCATATCCTCACGCTTGCACTCTTAAAAGGCATGGCGAGAGCTGCACAGAGTTTACAACTTGTTCCAAACATCCCAAGAGATGCTGTCTGTGCCTGTCGGGAGTTTCAATGAGTCATACGATTGACTTCCTCTTGCGGGCTGCATCTTGCGCTGTTGTCACGATGCACTTCCTGGTCGCGGTGGGTGTGTACGTGTGCGGCTTGAATTTAATGATGGATTGGACTTTCCAAGATGCCTATCAATGGCAGTATTTATAGTTTAACTGCTACCCATTAGCCAGCTTAGTGACGAGTGCAATGGACGTGAACCAGCAACACATCTTATATAACAGTCCAGGGGAGTTGGCATCAACAGTGGCTTTGAAGAGGACAAACTTAGACTTCAAAAGACTTAACAGATATAATATTATTAACATTGTGCCAAGTATTTTGGAGCTATAATATAAAAACTAGAGATAATTTCCACTGCAAAACATCCAAAACTCAACTAGTGTAGCTGTCTTGAATTCAAAGTATTGTTATATCAATTTCAGGATTCATTTATTGACACTGAACTTTATGAGATTATTTGTCTTATTTTAAGATACTCTACCTTGTGTAATCTTAGATAATACAACTAACCATGAGCATATTTGATAGTAAAACAAGCTTCTTCATCAATAGAAATGTATTTTGACGTGCATCATTTCACATTACTCAGCCTTGGCAAACATGACTGTAAAAGTGGTTAGCCACAACCCGTTTCTATTAACACACATACCCACAATGTCCTGCCAGAGGTGTTGCTTCCCACCTGTGCTTATATTACATTACTGCCAAGTGTCAACATGAAATTCATCCCCATTGTGATCCTTTATATATATAAAAAAATAATAATAAAGAAAACACCTCAGCAAGTGGTTTGAGTGAGCAATTGAATCACAGTGCAATTTGATGGACTTGCACTTGCATTTAGAACTGGCCGCTTGTGATCTGATCAGCTGTGACACATTTTAGAAACAAATCTAAACAAGGTCATTGACTCCCTGCCCTAATTTTCACTTCATCTTCTGTCCTAACAGAAAGCTCCATTTGGCGATTTGTTATAATGAACTCAAGCGGACATTATAATCAACTCAAGCGGCTATTAAAGTTGAAGTTAAAGTTGACTGATATTTAGTGGGCTTGCAACGAATGGAACCCGGATCATTGGTTTGTCAGTGGGTGATGTTGCCACTGCTCCACCCTGCCCAACGCTTCAACACACCAATTCTTACTGGCACTCAGTCTAGGCTGCAATTGATAACATTTTACTTCAAGATATCTACATAAGAATGACATGACACTGTCATGACACATGAACCCTAACCCTAACCATAACCCTAACCATAACTTGTCATGATAAAAACCGAATGGCACTGTCAGTGTTCATTCGGTTTTTATCATGACAAGTTATGGTTAGGGTTAGGGTGTTTAAGACTTGTTTATAATGTTTATGAGACATTCATGTCATACAGTATGTATACCTTCAAGTGAAGTGGAACCCAAAGATCTTACATCAGCCCTCTCTGGCGTAAGTTTTAGATGTCTCTGGCTTTACACACCTTGGATACACTGCCACAAAGATGTGTATCTCAGATGTCAACTTGTGTTCAGGTTACGCAAAACATATTCTGAGAAACAGATGTAAACTGACCCGAAGATCTGAACAGAATGATCCTGGAATAAGCTCTAAAATAAATCCTCTGATGTGTTACTGACACTTTCTTGAAGCTGTTTTTCTGTCCAAGGATTACTTAGGCCTCAGGCTTGCAGGAGGCTGTGAGACCATTCTTATTGTGTTTGGGTGGGTTAGATATAAATAAATGAAATTGAATAAAACATTTAACTGAGTAGCTAGAGAATAATAAGACAAGTTTACTAAATAAATAACTAATATGACCTCAGGATAACTGGCACAATGCTCTTATTCAAACCACCACTTCAAACCATCACTTCTTTAAACACTATTTTTTTTAACTGTTAATGCTGTTGGATAGGTATGATCTGATTAACAATAACTTAGTTTCGATGACTTATAGACGAGATAGAGTAAATATTACACTTACTACAACTTTGAGGGTTAGTGCTACATATTTATTTTTTGTTTTGCATAGTATCCAAGCTGCCTTTGACATTTCAGGCATATTTTCCAATAGTGCATTTTTTCAGCCATTCATCAGATACTTTCGCTATCGGTTCAGATAAGGCCAGACACAGAGACTCCATGAAGTGCAAAGCGACCTGAAATCAAGGCTTATCTGACATCATCTGCAATAGAGACTCCTAGCATTGGGAAGAATTCAAAACAACAGCAAATGTGAGACATTGGAATGAGTTACCCAAATGTACCAAATCTCCCCATCACAGGATATGCACAACTATACCAGTGCACAGTGCTACAGTATGTCTAAGACCATAATTAGCAATATCATCATCAGAGCTAGACAAACAGAATACATTTCAGTCTCCAACTTAACGTCATATCTATTTCATTGGAGCATACTTACACTAAAAAAAAAACTATACAGTGGACTAAAACTTTTAATGATCTGGTTGTGAAACCAGCTCCAAGATCTCACAGTTGAAATCTCCCACCCCCATACTTCTAATGTTGGCATCAAAGACGCGGCACAGCTATTCTGTTATGACAACCAGCCACAAATACTCTTGCTGTGCTGTTTGCAGGCTCTGTGGATTTGATTTATTGCAACTTATATACAACGTCAGATGTTTATGTTGTGTTTTACCATCGCATGAGCAATGCTAGTAAGGGCTTTGAAACTATAGAAGTCTACGTATATGGTAGACTACACATCTGCCTGGGACATGGTGAGTGTACATGGGGATGGATAGATCATCAGTCATGCGCTGCAGGGTTTTCCCAGTAACAGGACAACAGGATATTTAATCACATGTGAATGTCTCTGCACCGTGACAGTTCTACATTAACATTTACATTTACTCATTTAGAAGAGCAACTTACAGAGTGAGAAATAACATTAAAACTAGTGCAGGGGAGCCCTTGGGTTGGAATTACTACTGCATCAGTAGAGACTATTACTAGGATAGGAGCTCAGACATTATACCAGAGACTTCCTGATGAGTAGACACAGCACTCAAAGAATCCCTCCTAAAAATGTATGGGGTTAATTCCTAGCACTAACATGACAGTCGTCTACACATATTCCGCCCCTTCCGCCACCAAATGTTGACGTGTGAATACATCGTGCTAATCATATGGAATGTTGTGAATATGTCGTGCCAATCATGTGTTGTGATCTCGCAGCTGGTGTCATGAGGCTTTACGCATGCGCAGTTCTGCCCGAAATACATGCCCCATAAGTGCCCAAAATGCGTTGCAATATGGTCGTCGATCGGAGGTATGTCGGTATGTTAGGTCAGTTTTCTCCTACCTCAACGGTGCTCAGGGTGCGTCTGTGATGGCAGAGCTGCTATTTACATTAAAGGTGTCATAAAGTCAACAAATGCAGGACTAATTGTATATTCATTGGACGTGGGTGGATCAAAAAAGACAAAATTGGAAATTCTTTGGAAATGGCATTGGCAAAGTGGCATAGGCCTACTCACTGCATCTCTCTCCATTAACAGTCCTCACCTTATGGCCTGCCCGAAGATAAGACAAAAGTCAATCAAATTTGACATACGGTTGACATACTGTATATCTGTCAAACTCCGTACCTACCTTTGAAGTGGTATGGCTTAATCAGACATGGCACAAAATTAAAAACAGCTGACATGGTTTGGGAACTTGGAGGAAGCATAAATGTGGATTTCAGACACGTTGTTTGACCAATCGTGCTTTTCCCATCAGGAATGCTCTCCGTACGCCGCCCACCTGTATGACGCAGAGGATGCCAACACGCCCATGCGGCAGCTGCCAGGCCTGTGTGGCGACTACTGCTCCGACTACTGGCGCCAGTGTCGCTACACCCTGAGCCTGCTCATCGACAACTACAACGTCACCGCGGGCATCGAGGACGACCGCGACAAGTTCTGCGACTTCCTGGTGCTGAAGGACCCCCAGTACTGCTACCCGAGCGTGCTCTCCAACACCGAGCTCAACAGCAACCTGGGGGACCTGCAGGAGGACCCCGAGGGCTGTCTGCAGCTGTGCCTGCAGGAAGTGGCCAACGGGCTGCGCAACCCCGTCGCCATGATCCACGCCGACGACGGCACGCACCGCTTCTGGGTGGCCGAGCAGCTGGGCTACGTGTGGACGTACCTGCCCAACGGCTCGCGCGTGGACCGGCCGTTCCTCAACCTCACCAAGGCCGTGCTGACGTCCCCGTGGGCGGGCGACGAGAGGGGCTTCCTCTGCATGGCTCTCCACCCGCGCTTCACCGCCGTGCGCAAGGCCTACGTCTACTACTCGGTCAAGGTGGGGAAGGAGGAGAGGATCCGCATCAGCGAGTTCACCCTGTCCGTCGCAGACATGAACATGCTGGACCACAACTCAGAGAGGTGGGTATAGGGGACCAGAGGTGGGGAAAATACATGAACATGCTGGACCACAACTCAGAGAGGTGGGTATAGGGGACCAGAGGTGGGGAAAATACATGAACATGCTGGACCACAACTCAGAGAGGTGGGTATAGGGGACCAGAGGTGGGGAAAATACATGAACATGCTGGACCACAACTCAGAGAGGTGGGTAGGGGACCAGAGGTGGGGGAAAATACATCAAAATGTGTTATGAAATAAAATATCAACTACACCTCATTTTAAATGTATCAAAAAAAACCCTACAAAATACAGGAGCCAGTCCATGTATCGAATTGAATGTATAAATGCAAATGAAATCGAATGAAAATACTCCAAATACTTTTTTCAAGGGTAGTTTGAAATCACTTCACAAAGGCAAACTTTCCATGTGTCAAACATTCTGTCCATCCTTGGATAGGAACACAGTGATGACAGATACGAAAGCATGCACTGACCTAACCGCAATCTACAACTTTAGATATATACTGTATACTTCATAATGTAACCACAGGTGTTCTGGGTGTGTTCAGGGTGTGTCTGTGTGTATGTAACTGGGAAAGTGACAAGTAGTCAGTGTACCATCAAAATGAGATTGAAGTTGTGATTTTAACACAGAGACGCGCCGTAGTCTTTCTTTAACGTCCAATATGTTCCAACAGAGCCTGGGTGTTTCTAGTTGAGTCAGGAATGTAGCCACTGGACTAATGCCCAACCGGGCTTTTTGTTCTGGCTTGTAGAGTTCTTCTGGAGGTAAGAGAGCCAGCGTCCAATCACAACGGCGGCCAGCTTCTCTTCGGACATGACGGCTATCTCTACATCTTCACCGGAGATGGCGGCAGAGCCGGCGACCCCTTTGGCAAGTTCGGCAACTCTCAGAACAAGTGAGTCCCATTTTTCCCCACCATTTACCCCAACTGTCCACCGCAATCAATCATCTGCTCAGCACGACGTGGCAATTACTCCAACAGCTCAGGGCACTGGAGAGATGACAAGTTGATTACTAACCGCTGCGCTAGTTTGTGGTGGGCTGTGTGGTGTGTGTCCCCCCCTGCTCATTTAAAAGGGAATGTGCTATCGATCATAGCCTTGATGGCTGGAGACGTCTTCTTATTTATGGAATGACATCACTTGTTTATTCTGAGAGCTATAGATGGCTATACATCGGAGCCTTGTGGGCATGCTCAGTCCCTTGTATCTCTCTGACTGACTCATCACACACCGAAAAACTGCTTTTTCTGCCGCACTGTCCAGTGTTGTGCAGTGGGTTTCTACGGGCTGTCTGGGGTTGACTAATGCACATTAGTCAAATGAGGGCTGAAATGTTGTCAAGCAATTTATGTCGGAAGAGGTTAACATTGCGGAAAATTCAGTGAAGTCTGGGTTAAAATGCCCCTGAGAAGAAAAAGAACATTTTAAGTGGCATAATAAATGAAAACATCCATCTATTCATGCTGGCATCATCAATCCACTTTATATAGATGTTGTATTTCATTTTAAAGATTTATAAGGCCACACATTCTGCCTTCAACATGTTCCAGATACAATTAAATCAGTAACCATGTCTTCTCTGAACGATCTGTCAGGCTGAGGATTTAAAACAACTATGAGTCAAGTATTGAGTTCTGTCCATCTATTTCAGTGCCCATGATTGTTTATATTGGAACACACCAGATGTATACTAGACGTATCACACTTACATGCCAGGACAGACTGGCTCTCACACGGAGCTGCAGTACTTCACTTCAGCACTACACTTGAATGTGTTGTCCCTATCTGGACACAGAGATATGATACAAAAACAACAAGAGTTGTGTTGTTTTCAACGCAACTTGTGTTATTTTCATTTACACATATATTGTGTAACAAATAAAAAAAAGGAAACAACACAAATTGTGTTGTCTCTATCTGGACACAGATATGTGTTAAAAACAACGCAAGTTGTTCATTTCAAGAGTGCCTGACATGGAGAGAGCCGCCATGGCGACCCTGTCTCTGACCAGTGTAAACAGCAACACGTGACCTCTGCTCAGTGGCATCCGACTGCACCAGTCCAGCAGACATTTGGCCGCGTGGCGACAGACCAGGAACGGGCCAGCCAGACAGCCACACACTGGCTCACAATATTAACCTTGGCACGGCTCCGCAGACTTCCCCTCTCGGGCACAACTGGACATAACAGCGCCCAGTTGAACCTACAGGGTGGCGCCGTGCCAGGCAGAACCCAGTGCCCAGACCCGCCGGAGAAGGGACCCGCCTCGTTTACTTACGCCACAAGATGGCCACCGCCGCCCCAGCTGAGCCCATCACACACACACACACACACCCAGCACGACAACAGAGAGCCGAGCGCGAGCACGGACACACTGGAGTGGACGACCTGGCAGTGCTGGGAGTCAGTACGTGGCAAACACAGCGCTGCTCTTGGGCCGGTTCTGTGTTCCTGTGTTTGAGTTACAGAACTGGAGATTGCCTCTCATTCTCTGGTAGCAGTATTTATTGTTGTAGTATTTATTGATGCGTATAGGTCTCCTCTGCAAAATAATATTTATAGTTGTAGTATTTATTGATGCCTATAGGTCTCCTCTGCATAGTATTATTTATTGTAGTATTTGTTGATGCCTATAGGTCTCCTCTGCAAAATAATATTTATCGTCATAGTATTTATTGATGCCTATAGGTCTCCTCTGCATAGTATTATTTATCGTTGTAGTATTTATTGATGCTTATACGTCTCCTCTGCATAGTATTATTTATCGTTGTAGTATTTATTGATGCCTATAGGTCTCCTCTGCATAGTATTATTTATTGTTGTAGTATTTGTTGTGCTCTAAGGGCTCCCCTGTATTGTTACTTGAATGTTACTCTTTATTTTGTAAGTCGCTTTGGATAGAAGCATCTGCTAGATGAATAAATGTAAACGTAAATAGATGGAGCGCTCGGGGGGGAGGAAGGAGTCCCTGGAGTGGTTGGGGTTTGCGGCCGAACTGGAGCGTTCGCTTCTCTGCATAATGAGCCAGTGGTACTTCTGGACTCCTGGTGAATCTGCAACAAATGTGTTCCTGCAATGAGCCATGACAGGCACTCTCATTCTGTTAAGCTGTTGTTGTTGTCCACGAAAACTGTTGTTCACAACAGCCATTTTGACGAGAAACTCATTTAGAACGGCGATGAGGGACATAAGAAGCCAACTGAAGTACCACAGGAGATCCTCATAGAACATAATGACCAACATTATTAACTCTCAGGGGTTCCACAATGTTCTGTCAAAAGGCCCATAGTTTCCAGTGTAACGGGTGCTAGCTGGTTAGCTATGCTGTGGAACGTTAGTAAACCTCACTCCCCGACGCTTCAAGAGCGCTGCTGGCATGAAAGCTAGTAGCCTGGGCTTTTAGCTGGATTGTTAGCGCGCTCGACTCCCGATCCGAGGTGCTGCTGTCTCGCGGGTTCGAGTCCGGGCGTGTGCAGGGCTGGACCGCGGTGGTTCCACACAACGCAGGTTACATTGGTGCCGTGACCCGGATCGGGAGTGAGGTTTAGGGGGGTGAGTGTAACGGGTGCTAGCTGGTTAGCTATGCTGTGGAACGTTAGTAAACCTCACTCCCCGACGCTTCAAGAGCGCTGCTGGCATGAAAGCTAGTAGCCTGGGCTTTTAGCTGGATTGTTAGCGCGCTCGACTCCCGATCCGAGGTGCTGCTGTCTCGCGGGTTCGAGTCCGGGCGTGTGCAGGGCTGGACCGCGGTGGTTCCACACAACGCAGGTTACACCAGCAGCACTTCGGATACACACATTTCTTTTTTTTTTATGTTGAATCTAATGACTGACAAGACAGTAATGGCTGAGTCACTGGAAATGGAAACATTTCCCATGTAATGGGTACAGTAGGCCCATGTCAATGCTCTCTCTCTCTCTCTCTCTCTCTCTATCCCAACAACTGTGGTTTATGGCTGTGCTACTTGGACTTGCAGCCACGCCTTCTGTTGGAGCTGACACGACAAAAACAGCCTGTTTCCCAGCCAGCGTATACACCAGTTAGGGCCGTGTGCATGTGACACTGCGCTGTCCAGGCAAATCATCAGTTGTGCTAAACCCAGCATCCCTCTGGATCCCTGTCCTTGGTACTTTTCTTTTATGGCCAGAAGAGAATTCCTCTCTCACTCTTTTTAAGTTCTCCCTACCTGTTGTTTCAGAGAGTCTCAGAGATTCAGAGTTTAGCTCTTTCTTGGCATACAGTACATCCTGAAGTAGCTTTTCAAAAAGTGCAGTACATAACACCACACACACACACACACACACACACACACACACACACACACACACACACACACACACACACACACACGTGTTTCATAACACGCCTTACATCTCAACAGTTGTGGGTCTGTCAGATGAGCTATTTTTTGCCCACCATATGTAAATTTCATAGAGGTACCATGGGTGGGCTGGCACTTTAACTAATCCCGTCACTCGGCGCAGAATTGGGTGAAAACGTCACCATGTGGATGATCAGGGCAGGACGTGAAGGCAGCTGTGGATGTGGTCCCCAGGGGAAGTGGCATGCAGTGGAGAGGGTAAAGCTTTTTTGACAGGCACTGACAGAGACAGCCCCTGTAGCCCAGCCAAGCCAAGCTAAGCCAAGGCTAATATTGACACAGGGGCATCGTGGGATGCATGCTGGCATGACGAGGAGAGAGCGAGAGTCGGGGGGTGGGGTTGGGGGTGGTGTCACACTCTGTAATACTCATCCACCCACATATACTCTCACGGGTGACGCGGTATATGGACCCTGCACGCAATGCTCATATACAATTTACACACACATATGCATATGTGCGTGCGCGCGCACACACACACACACACACACACACACACACACACTTTTCACACATCACTTACAAGGGACTTACAATTCACTGTGATAGACCACATATTCTAGGCAGGTAGATAAATATAGGCACAAACACACATACACACAAGCGCACACACACACACACACACACACACACACACGGCTGTTGTCCAACTATCCATGAAAAATGAAAAGCTCAGTTCTCCTCCAGACATTCCCATGTAACTGTAAAGAGACTCCAGAGAGCTTTATTTGGATTAATTTGCCAACCACATCTTGTAAAAAAAAAAAAAAAAAAAATTCACATCCACTGCACTGTAATCCATTGCGCTTGGCAATGGGCTCTCCCTATTTAAACTCTCATCAGCTTCACATTGTCCTTATAATTCAGCCCAAACTGTCCCAGATGCCCGGCACATTCACACATCTTCCCTTTCCAGTCCATAATGTGACCATTGTTCACATCGCTCACATCCTCGGTGTGCAATTCCAAAGTCTTCTGTCCATGGCGGTTAACACTGAAGTGGACCTCGAGTGCTTTAATGGGTTATGTTAAATGTGACACCCAGTTGTTGATCTCAGCAGTGACGCTAATTGTAAAGTTTGGGCTGTGTGTGCCTAGAGACAGAGGCGTCATACAGACCTCTTTAATGGACCTTCTCACACGCTCACAGCCAAGCACTTTACATATGTGACAGAATGAGGGGGCCTAGTATTTCACCACACACAGACACACACACACTCACACACACACACACACACACACACACACACACACACACACACACACACACACACACACACACACACACACACACACACACACACACACACACACACACACACACATCCACGCACCACATAAAGGGTTCAGGGAGTACAGCAGATTGTTGCCAGATTGTTTGTTGCAATTGATGTTTTTCACACAAACACTAATGATCTTAAAGAGAACATCTTACATTACATACGTCCTTATGCCATGTGTGCGTGCTTGTAT
>NC_085006.1:24310788-24380788 GCF_963854185.1 Sardina pilchardus
GACAAGAAGCCAACAACCACAGCGCCTCCTCTGACCACTAAGCCTGTAACGACACAATCTTCAACCACAACGGCCCGTCCTCCTGCTGCCAGAACCCCCAAGAGGCCTCCCTCCCGTGGGGGTCCAAAGACCACGTCGAGACCCGTCACCACTCCAGCCCTAAGCACCGCGCGAGGACCGCGGACCACGCCACCCCCAGCTCGGAGCGTCACGACCCCTCGGCCACATTACGGCGCCACTACTGCGAGATCTGGACATACACCTGACGTTCCCCTCACGAGACCCGCACCGAGAACACGGGCCACTGCGAGGCCCAGGCCCAGAACTGTCCCCACCGCCCGGCCCCAGGGGCCGCTCACCACCTCCCGACCACAACCGACCTCCAGGCCGCCCCAGCCCACAACCCGTCCGAGCGTCAGAACCACCCCCCGGCCACAGTACTGGACCCCCGCCCCTAAGCCCACCTCCAAAGCCCAGGGACCCAACTTCACCCTGCCCAAGTCATCTGGGAAGGGCCAGAGCCTGGATGTCCAGGTCGACAAGGAGGGGGAGAACCAGGTCCAGAAACCGCGTCGCCGCGGCAACAAGCAGCGCAAGAACGGCCGGCGCCGGTCTCGGTCCGGTCGGGTGAGGCTGGTCAACGAGTCGGGAGACCAGGCCGCGGACCGCGGGCGCGTGGAGATCTTCGTGCGCGGGGAATGGGGCACGGTGTGCGACGACATGTTCGATAGCAACGCGGGCGCCGTGGTGTGCCGCCAGCTGGGGTTCCCGTACGCCCTGCGCGTGGTCAAGCGGGGAGGGCTCGGCGCGGCCGCCGCCGACGTGCGCATCCTGCTGGACGACGTGGAGTGCGACGGCACCGAGAAGACGCTGCTGGACTGCCGGCACGCCCGCGTGGGCAAGAACAACTGCTCGCACCAGGAGGACGTGGGCGTGGTGTGCGGGCACAGCGAACAGTAGCCTGGCGACGCTGGGGGGAGGGGGAGGGGAGGCGGGAGTGGGCAAAAGGGGGTAGTCTGGGGCAAAGACTACAACAGAGCTGGAATTCTAGATTTACCTGCCAAGGTGTGGGTGTGGTGAAAGAAGAGAAACTGTTGCTGTAGACTTGAGATGCAATATCGATTGTTTGTTTGTTTGTTTGTTTGTTTGTTTGTTTCAAAGGATCAGGGTCATTAATGGCAGAATCCTGCTGTGATACTCGGGCCTAAATGGGTATGGGAGTTTAGTAGCGCTGAACACGCCATTGCGTCCATGACTCCACTGGCAATACAGCGCCTCTTCAGGTAAAACGTGGTAGCAGGTTAGCTAATAGGTTAGCATGTCTTCAAACGACTTCAAAATGGTGATTTTTGTTTTCACATTCTGGTGCTGTTACTAGGTTATATTAGAACGTTTCAAACTACAAAGTCTACACAAAGTCCCTTTAAGTATTCACATGTACGTCACAGATTTCTTCCTGTAGTAGATCTCAGCTGTCCAGCCCACATCTCAGCACACCTGGGGGGTATACCAAGTACGTGGTGTACTGTAGTGACAAACCTGGGTAAGTTAACTCAGAGTAAGTGGTGCACCTCCTAAAAAGAGCCCAATGGCATTTTTTTGTTCTTAGGAGAATAAACCTTACAGCTCTTCTGTTAGGAGCTTTACTTTACTACTCTGAGTTAACTTACCCAGGTTTGTCACTAAACAACAGAATATCCCCTTGTGTTCTGTTACCTCGTCTTAAAGTTGAATATATACACAGTGCACCTTCTCTGTCCAACTGTTTGAAGCCCACGCTAAACACCCTTATAATGCTGGCCTCTCATTCTAATTCATGCCAACTCCAACTCTAAGCAACATTTTTTTTTTTTTAATTCAAATATACCGCTTGTTGATATGATGATACAGAATAGGAAGCCCAAGAAGTTTGGTGCATGCATTGCTTGTAAAAGTGTCAAAGTCCATCTCTGAAGGGCCGCAGTTATGTGTACACTACAGTATGGCTCTGCCTGAGGTGTGGATCATCTCTTTGTTTTGGGCAGTGTGAGTTATGTTACATCTGGGCTTAACTACACAGTACTGTATGTTTCTTGGGCATTTTACCAGCACTCACACACACACCCACATACTGTAGGCATCCACACACTCACACTCACAGACACGCACCATGCACCAGTGCATATACACACTCACACACGCATGCACGCACACACTCTCAGACACAGAGCTGTGTTTATTGGCCTTGAGAACACAGACTGTGCGCATCTGTGCATTAAGGTCATGTGAGGTAGTGCATTAGTGTAGTGATTAAATACCCACGTTTTATGTTTTCAGTTCAACTCAGTGATCCTTCAGCGGAGGACAACAGTGCATTACAGCGCATTACAGCGTATTACAGTGTAGTCAAACAGAGAGGAGAACTGTGCAATTACGCCCTCTGGTGGCAATGAGATGCAAATCGATTTATAGTTGGTGTCAATCATGGGAATGATCTGCCATCCATATAGCCCAAACAATGCAAAGGTGTGTTTTTGTCTGTTTGTTTGTTTTAAAGTTTTGAAAATATTTTTTTCTATGAATTTAATGCCCATTTATGAACCCAGGTTTATGTACATTTTACATTTCTAAAAGGATTTTTTTTATTATTAAATGAAATGCTGGACATTCTTTGATTTGTTGTGAAAAAGAGAATGTGTATAAATAAACATGGAATCTATGTGTCCCCAACTTAAATCATCTTTGTAGAGTTTATTATTGTCTTCCCTGCATCATGTAACCTATCATTATCGCGTGTTCGTTGTGGTGATGCGGCCACAACTAAATGCATTCTAGCGTCAGCAAAACACTGCGAGGACCACCATCCATCCCACTAACACCACCGCTGACACATTTGCAGCAATCCTGGTGACATTCTTTGGATGCATTTTCACATTTTGGGGAAATTTGACCTAAATTCTAAAAATATAAATCCTAATGTGCTGTCACTTCTGGAGTGGTCTATTTTCTCAAATTCCATTAAGTTCCAATGTCGTCTTCAACTGTCAAATCCATCAGGCTTTTGCTTCTGACATGCTGCTTGAACCTTGATAATTGCCACTATATTTTAGACATCACTTTACTTAATATAGTCATTATTTCTAGCAATGACTTTTATGGCATACACTGATATAGAGTGTGACATATTTCAGGCCAAATTTGTAAATAAAGTGGCTATAGCTTGCTTATATCAAATGCCCTATTTGTTTCGTCTGGGCTCACCCAGGGCTTTGTACAGTATTTAGTAACATAACTTGATAGTGTTAGTCTCAAGCACAATCATTTACAATTCAGTTAACTAAATGAACAACCTACATGATGTACCATTAAAGCATTTTTACATGATGACCAATACAGAATAATACTTCTTAAGAGATCTTAAACAGTCGACCATTCAGCCAGTAGTTGTTTCACTCAGATGTATTTACGGTGCATTAGAGAGTTCAACAATGGTTTCATAAACAGTAAGTAACTTCTGAGTATAGTCAGGATGTCAAATATGAACATGCATGTACAGTAATGGACTCAGGCTAGAGCAGGTATAGACTGGGATTTTGGAATCATACAGTAATGTTGCAATGTCACCCCCTGGTGTTGAAAAGTACTTATGTAGTCATCCTATAAAATCTAGTGGTCACTGGTAGTTTGGTTCACACACTGTTGAATGTATTGACACAGGGTTTCAGACCCCTGGCTCACAAAAGGTAGTCCCTGTGTGCACAAATAAGATTGCACTTCTGAATCTGCTCAAGTAAGTCATAGAGGCACAAACTCATATTAATATTTTAGGCATTATAATACATGTGTGTGTGTGTGTGTGTGTGTGTGTGTGTGTGTGTGTGTGTGTGTGTGTATAAAAAAATTGCTCAAGGCAGAGGGAATGCTTCTCACCTGATCATCTAAAAACAAAAATGATGAGGCCCTGACATACCTAGTAAATGTCATGGATGCACATTCAATTCAAATCCAAGGGTGCAAATGTTTCTTCATCGTCAATTTACATACTGTACGGTAAACAATCTCTTCAGATGTCAAATGGCCCAGTCACTAAGCAGTGTAAATTTCTTGATAACACTGCTTGCTTACCTCATGGAAATAATTTAATTGCACGGTTCTGCATGTCCATTCAGTGCTTGGGATTTTAATCAATTAGGTTTTAATGTTGCAAATAGCCGTAAAGTCATGAGGCAATAACCATGCTCAAACTTCAGACAGACACCATCATGATAAGCTGTGTCAACCATGCTGGCCATAAATGTTATGAAATAAGGTGGGTAAAGGGGGGGGGGAAAGTCAATACAGTTAGTCCTTCTCTCTGATGCATCAGTTGTTGGTAACTGCTATGTAACGGCCAGGTTTTGAAGGTGAGGTCTTTCAGAGTAAAGTCTAGCTTACATATCTCTCCCATTTAACATGTAAATTTCAGGTGCTCATTTCACTGGGTAGTGGACAGGGCAGTGAAGTGACAGGAATCAACGAGAGCAGAGCCAGAAACAACAGGAAAACACCTTACCTGTAGTTTTCTTCTCGTCTTCTCGTCGGAATTCGTATCAGAATCTTCATCTGTCATGGGGACCGAGGGTCAGGCCAGTGGGCATCGTCGTGGAGATGCCCCCTCTGGCCGCGGCGGTGGCAGCTGTGGCGGTAACGGCTGGGTCAACACGGAACTCGCCCGCATCAGCCTCCTGTGGACGCTCATTGCCCTCTACATGCTGTTTGGCGCGGCCGTCTTCTCGGCACTGGAGCAGCCCGAGGAGCTCAAGGCTCGGACCCGCTGGGACTCGCAGGTAGCCGAGTTTGTCCGCCGGCACCAGGTGAGCCCGGGGGAGCTGCGCACGCTGCTCAAGCAGTACGAGGAGGCCAACTCTGCTGGGGTGAGGGTGGACCCACGCCGACCCCGATGGGACTTCTCTGGATCCTTCTACTTTGTGGCCACGGTGGTCTCCACTATAGGTACAGAGGGTATTTCTATGGATGGTGTATCTATGGATCTAAGCAAAGAACAACAGTGATATGAGGAAAGGTAGCAAGATAGACAGATAGATAGATACATACAGTATAGATAGATAGATAGATAGATAGATAGATAGATAGATAGATAGACAGACAGAGAGAGATACAGATTGAGTTGATCTTCAATTGCATCCTGTTTTCATGCACGCAGATTCTACGTTTTCTAAGAGTTTTTAATATTCATTTGTACATCCACCTCTATGTGCTACAGTATGTGCATGACTAAAATAAATCTAATAAAATGTTAACATTATTCACGTCTTCTAATAGAAACTATAGGGAACTGAACACATACTGTATTTATTTATAGCCTACTTTATGAAACTTGTCTGAACAGCTGAATAGCATTTGCACTCAGTCATAATCCAAACAAACAGGTATTGATTGACTTAAGTGTGTTGTGGGTAGCCTATATATTTGCACAGAACTGCCCATCCGCCACCGCACCTATAAATATTTGCACAGTCAATTACTGCTGCTGGGATTCCTGATGGCATATCTAATGACTTAAGGGCAGCATGGAGTATTGACAGTGGGCCAACAGAATGACTGTAAGCCTTTCCAGACACATATCGTTATCTCCTCCTGAATCACCATTTCCATGAGTAGAAAATGGAAGGCGAAGATAACGAGAATCAATTAACAGGTGACAGAGACATACAATATGACTGGCTAAGTGAAGTCAGACATTTAATCATATTCGTAGCATTGGGAGTAGGCTATTTAAAGACCATTTGGAGGTAGGAGTTGTGACTTTCGAACATTACTTTTTTTCCAGGATGTTGTTACTCTCTGTCAGCAAATGATCAGTCTTTCAGATTACAGAGGCACACTAAATCACTGACAGAATGATAAATGGACCCATGATACATTGGCAGAGAGCTAGTCTGGTGTCTGTAGGTCCCATAATTTACTGTGGTAACTGTGGTCTGGACATCTTCCAAAAGGCTTTCAGCGACTGCAGTGGTGTCCCAGGCAGTGCGATATATCAGTCGCACTGACATTGAGTGGTCGTTACATTGGCAGTGTTTAGATCTGCTCATCCACTCAACCATATCTCACTGAGGGAAGTCAGGGAACTACTCTGCATCCTTTCCACACTTATATCAGGTTTTCAAATCAAGGACAGCACTCAACTGTACATTTTAAACCATTTTTTAAGGGCCTCACAGATGTTTCGAGCCAGACACCCGTTCTTCAGTGTGTAATGTATAGCCGAAGAGGAGGATGATTAACACTACAGTAGTAGGCTACATGCTGAAGAATGGTGTCTAGCCTGAAATGTCCGTGAGGCGATTAAAGGGATATTCCGCAATTTTTGGAAATAAGCTAATTTTCCACCTCCCCTCGAGCAAAACAATTGATATTTACCTTTTTCCAGTTCACCCAGCCATTCTGTGAGTCTGGCGATACAACTTTTTAGCCTGATTACCATCGACTTTCAAAGGCTCTGCGAGACTTTAGTCTGACCAACAGCCTGTGCTAACACGGTTTCTTGCCAGCGCTGGTTGACCCGCCTCCTTTAAGTGCCTCGATTTGCTACTGGTAGATGTCAGAAAGCGGATTGCCGAGTTTAAACCAATAACAACACTCTTTCCTCTGCCTTGAACACGCCTCTACCCAGAGCCGTTGGAGCTGCTCAAAGTTGATTGGTTCTCGACCAAAGGGGGCAGTTCCGCAGATTTCGGGAACTCAGAAATCCTTCTCGATGAGCAGTTGACCAGACCAGCAGCAAAAGCCTGAAGGCGTTGCGTCACTGGGAGGGCGTGCCAGGCTAACAACTTTTAGCTTCAGCCTAGCATAGATCATTGAAACGGATTAGACCATCTCACCTGCTAGCATCATGTTTAAAAGTGACTAAGATTTCCAGTAATTTTCCCATGAAACCTGGCGTTTTTCTAGGCTGATTTGACATGGAACTACACTCTCATCTGGCGTAATAATCAAGGCAACTTGCAAACTACTGGCACTACTGCTTGTTGTCTAGGGGGACTATTTTCAGATGCTGCGTCATATCACTGCGCCCATCGTAAGTTGCCTTGATTATTACGCCAGATGAGAGTGTAGTTCCATGTCAAATCAGCCTAGAAAAACGTCAGGTTTCATTTCCAGTCGGTCTTATTGCACTTTCTAACTTGAGAAGAGACACGTTTTAAAAAAATGGCGGAATATCCCTTTAATGAAGTTAAAGGTAGGTTGCTGTTGAGTGCTGTCCTTGATTTTAAAACTTTACATCTGTCACTTGAAGGACTCCGCGCTCAGGGTGACTGACAGCAAGGTGCTGAGCACATTATTCCGTTCTTATCACATTTATATCAAGAATTATTCTCAACAAATGTACATTTCAAAATCGTCATCTGAGCAAACATCTGCTATATTTAGAGGCGGACGTTCAGAAAGTAAAAGCCCTGCCAAGTATTTGATCCAACCATTTAGTAAACCAGCTAATTAGCAGCCAGGTAGATCAGATATGTGGTACACCTAAGTGCACAGGTATAACAGGACTTTTAGCCTGTGGAACTGGGATATGAACCTCTGGCCATATTCTGGCAAAAAAAAAGTCTATGTATACCATTGTCTGAGGTGTGTAACACCTTCCTGTTCTTTTACTCAGGCTTCGGTATGACCGCACCCTGCACCATCTGTGGGAAGATCTTCCTCATCCCTTACGGGCTGTTCGGCTGCGCTGCCGGCATCCTCTTCTTCAACCTCTTCCTGGAGCGAGCCATCACCCTCATCTCCTTCCTCATGGACATCTGTCACAGGAGACGCAGGAGGGCGAAGGCTGGCATGAGAGGATCAGGTGAAGGAGGAGGAGGAGGAGGAGGAGGAGGAGAGGAAGAAGAGGAGGAGGAAGAGCAGTGGAAGCCGTCTGTGTACTACGTCACCCTCATCCTGGGCGCCCTGGCTCTGCTGGTGGCCTTCGCGGCGTCGGGTCTGTACTCGGCGGTGGAGTGCTGGGGCTACTTCGAGTCCATGTACTTCTGCTTCGTGACGTTCAGCACCATGGGCTTCGGGGACCTGGTGAGCGGGCAGCGGGAGTGGTACGCCGCCCGCTGGTGCTACCAGGTGGGCAACAGCCTGGTGATCCTGCTGGGCGTCTGCTGCACCTACTCGCTCTTCAACATCATGTCCATCATCATCAAGCAGGCGCTCAACTGGATGCTGGCCCAGATGCTGTGCCTGAGGAGGGGCTGTGGCGGCACGTGCTCCGGGGGGGGACAGGGCGACGGAGACGCAGACGACGTCGACGATGAGGGGCCCCGCGGTGTCTTCTGCTGCTGCTGTTTCTGCTGCTACCCAGGCGTGAGCCACCACGGCAGCGTCCAGGGCCAGGCCTCGCTGAGGACCCAGCTTCGGCTGACCGCGACGCGGCACGGGAGGCGATGGAGCTTCAGCGTGGTCCGCTTTGCAACTCCTGCAACTACTGGGGGCAAGTGCTGGTGCAATAGCTCGGTGGTGGAGACGGTGTGTAAGGCGGAGGAAAGGAGGGATGCTGTAGAGAAGAACGTAGAGGGCCAAAGGTGCAAGCGACCTGGGGAGGTGGCGACATCAGGAACTGGTCCACTAAACCTCCATACACCTGTGAGCGACAGGTGCTCTCGCACCTTTGCCCGGCAAAACAGCGTACCTGAGGGAGTTGGAGCAATCGCTATGCTCAATAATCGACTGCAGGAGACCAGAATAAATATGTAGTTGCACAGAGGGGGTGGTGGGTGGATCAGTACAAGAAGTACATCTCTTCTGTATGGCAATAAAATGAATTACCTCTATATTGGCATTTTTATTTCATTTTAATTACAATAACAATGGAAATGGTAGGCTACATCTCCCCTGGCATTTTCCTGCAGAAAAATCATTGCTGCCATATCTCTGAGCAAATCTAAGCTACAGTGTAGGCCATCTGCAGTAGAGTGTTCATGCTCCATTACAAAAACGATCCATATTTTAACTGAGAGAACAGACGACTGTTTACCTTATTAGGATGCATTTGAGAGGCCCGCAGTCCAGCAAGTTCTAATTTTGTCTCTAGTGGTCAGACACTGAACGCGTTTTTGTCATTTTACGTAGACTGCAATAAAACTATGAACTTTAAATTGATGTTGATACGAAAAATTACTTTACAGCACGCATGCTAATTGCACACAAGGCCTGGGATAGGGAATGTTACCCTACAACTTTGTCAGATAGACGTCTCATACTCTGCAGGTGCTTGAGTTGTCAGTCTGAGAAGTCTGATATCCCTCCGCGGGTTTGATAAGTAGACCACTGTTGTCTCCTTTTATTCAGGGTTTTATCAATAATAAATTGAACTAATGAAAGCCTGATCAAACATATCAGGAATGTCGATATATATCCCATTACACCCTAAAGTACAGGCAGTAGTAATCTTGATTTTGTAAGTAGGAAGCCAATGATGTCATAGCGGATGGATATGAGAATATTCGACAGTCAGTGAAGGGGAGTAATTTCCGGGCGACTTCAAGTCTGGCAAGCTTGTCTACTCGGTAACTTGACTGGGCAAATTTCTTTGAATTATTAATAACGGACTAGGGTAAATAGAACCTCGTTTTGGACTAAATTAAGACCAAACTCTTGTATACAAAATGGTAAGTATTCCTTTCGTCTTACTGTTAAAGCACGGACAGTGCAACCTACTAGCAGGGAGACGAGCGAATGAATAGAGAACTAAGCGAATGCTAGTGGAATGACAGGGAGCTATGATAACTTGTCTGTTAGCCATGCTAGTGGATTCGCGTTAACGTTAGCTGGTTGGTGAACGTTAGGTAGCTAACTCCAGTGTGTGACAATATCTCTTGTCAGTCAGATTGTGATTGATAATAACGCGTTGTCCAACTGATAAAACGAACTATACGTGGTACTGAATATATGAAGATGTCTAGATATATCACATAATGTTAGCTAGCGTTACATAAATGTTAGACGTTAGGTTATGTTGGAACTTCCATTGATGCCCGAGCATCACTGACTGATGACAGTCATTTGGAGTGAAGGCTATGTACAAAGATTGTGTATGTTTAGCATAGAGTCATAGAGTTGATAGCTTTAACACATTATTTAGTTCAACAAGACTAGCGTAAATGTTTTTAGAATGGGGTTACTCAGCCAAAGTATACAGGTAGCTAGGTAACGATAGATTACTATGCTAGCACATTAGTAAAGCTTTGACTAGCGTTGGAGATGAAGGTGTGTCCTAATTTGGCCCTCACAGGATTACACACTCGCACATCGGACATAATCCTGGCAAGGACAATTTAGGACACATAACTAGCTAACACTTTTGGCAGCTAGCTGTGCTAATCGATAACTTAATCATTATCCCCCAGCTAATTTACGAGAGACTAATTTTAGCTCCGTAAATTAATTGCTCGTAGTGCGCAAATGTGATGAGGTGGGCGTGTTAGCCACGCCGTGTTGAATGCGGCCTGTCCTGAAAAGTTGAGGCCGATATGATAAACGTTCAGATAAATTGGATTCGGGCTGGGTTAGCATATTGCATGTTTTTGCCACATGTGGTAGGGTTGTCATGTTATGTAACTTTCACTCGCGTTTTAGTCCGCTACGTGTTTCCACTTGCAAAGCGAAACCTATGTTTTGCGTCTAGGATTCATGCATGCGCCAAGCGAATTAGGCGAAACCCACTATTTATATCAGTTATGTTGCGCATGAGAGCAATAGTAGTTAACGTTAACAAACTGCAGCTGGAATTGTGATGCTGCGTACTGCACCACGGCGAGCTGCAGCACTGTGTGTGTGTGTGTGTGTGTGTGTGTGTGTGTGTGTGAGAGAGAGAGAGAGAGAGTGAGTGATTCTAGCCGCCACCCTCCCTTCCCGCATTGAACCAAATCATTGCTGGTGCAGGACTGGGTTGACAGGGGCTCTGCAGTACACCCTGTAAAGCACCACGTACTAAAACAACGCAACGAGGATCACAACTTCACGAGTGTTTTGTTTTTGTTTTTTGACGGCGGACCTTCTGCATTTAAGCCTCTTTTGTCATATGCCGTATCTAATACACCTGTACGCTTTAACGGACTAGGATGTGTGTGTGGTGAAGCACGAGGCTCGGAGAGCGGCATTCGGGTTGCGTGGCATAGTCTAGGAGTTTGCGGATCAACACCTGCAGCGTCTCTGGCACAGCGTCGAGTCCCTGTTGCACTGGCAGAGCTCCGTCTGCCGCGTTCAGTGTATAATTCAGCTCATCGCCCTCTCAGCCCAGAGCATCCTTTTGCAAAGGACCAACGATTGTGCTTAGGCAGGCAGAGAGTAAACAAACCTAATTTTCGAGGCGTTACCATTCGTCTCTGCTCTGGTTTGCTTCAAAGCTCTTAGTTTTGTTGCATCCTGTCATCATCATGATGCTTCTTGGATCCTTATCTAGCAATCCACACGTTTTCTCAAATCTAGGGTAAACGTGCTGTTGCTCGTTTATGCATAGAAGTACAGTCATTTGATGGTGCATGATCATCACACATAGCTGTAAGCTATGCATTGCTTGCATAAAACAAGAATGGTACAGGTTACACTAGGTTGACGGGTAAGATTATGTCTGCGAGTTCACCTAGCGCAGCAACTAGGACCTGGCAACTCCTGCTTTATTGACCTACATGTTCACCTTTTCAGTCATGCACGGGACAAGATGTTCAACTCCTCCTCCTTGTGCATGTGTGTGTGTGCAGTGCACAATACCTGAGCAACCTGCTGCTCTCTAACCAGTAGCCACAGATCACTTCTTACTTTGACCATCAATGGACACCTACAGTACCTCACCTCACCTCACCTCACCTCACATGACTGCCGCATGTAAAAGCAAATCAAATCAAACATATTATTAGTGTTTCCTGAACAGTCCCAGTGTGACTACTTCCTCATCCCCAGAGAGAGAGAGAGAGAGAGAGAGAGAGAAAGGTGTGCTAAAGGGATTTTAATATGCGGTGTGCTACATTGTTGACCCTGTTAGTGCTTGGCTAATTATATTCTGGGTGCGTATTTAAAGGCGATGTGAGGTATTTATACACGTCCTTCACATCGCATGGCCACCTGCACCTACTGCTGGGTCCACTCTACACATGGCCACTAGAGAGCACCATCCTGCCCCATACACTCACTTACGCACACACACACACACACACACACACACACACACACACACACACTAGTAGCAGATTAGTCAGTGAAAGTAGGGTCATAAGGCATGAATTCTGATTTCAGTATTGTCATACTCCACTAACGTCACCCACTGACAGTCGGTCAACCCCAGGTCAATTCCCTTGTTTGTCTGTCTGTCTGTCTGTCTGTCTGTCTGTCTGTCTGTCTGTCTGCCTGTCTGCCTTTTATTCCCTCATTTGTTCGCCGTCTTCATAAGTCATAGGCTAATTAACTGTTATTACACACTGACGTCTCTCTCCCTCTCTCCATCTGTCCACAGGCAGACCAGCTAACCGAGGAGCAGATTGCAGGTGAGTGGGCAGGAGTGACTCTGGCTACTGTGGGGAGACTGGGCTGTGTGATCACGAGTGTGTTGCTTATAGACTCAAACCCACATACTGGTTGTCATCAATTAAGTGATTAAGGCAAAGCCAACAATGTGGTGTACAATTTTTTGACGGATGGGGCACTGGGTACTGCCTTTTACTATTATCATGTAGCTCCGTAATGAACTTGTTGGCCTAGTACAGACCTTAGTACAGACCTTGTGAAACTGTTCTATTGATATTACAACATGTTGTTTAGATGTTGAAACGTGCCCAGCTGGCAATTCGTTAGAATACACTTATTGCTGATCTACACCTCAAAGAAATTGTGTTGGTGTTCAGCCAGTCACTGTGAAACCGCATCACTTTTGAGAGAAGCTTTAACAAAGGAAAACAACATCTGTCAGGCTTGTGGTGGGTTGATGAAGGATTAAAAGTCACTTCTTAAAAGCATATTTTTACGCAACCGTACTTTGTTTATCTGAATGCTCAGTGGTGAAAACAAAGGCAGGGTTTTTTTTTAACTGGCTAAATCTTAAGGCTTAGGATGAAGTCACTGTCTCACTCCAAATTATCTTGTAGCTGTAGCTATTTGCATTTTTTTCACACAGCAGTTGCTTATATGCAAAGCAATTCCCAGCAGAAGAGATGAATACATTGATCAGCCTGTGTGCTGCCTTGGTGTTAAGGTCATCATGGTATTTAGCAGACAGTGACATAGCGACATACAAAGCAACATACAAATAACAACAATACAAGAGATAATTTAACAGTAAACAATTTAATATAGTAATACGGTTAAGGAGAATAGCAATGATATGCCACAATGTCAATTCGATCAATGGCTTAATGAAAATAACTAAATGCTATAACATACAAACCATAACGCATAAGAAATGCTTAATAAACTAAGAGCATGTTGAACAGATTCACATGTTGAACAGCATCTAGACCCCTCTTGAAAGGCCCAATATGTTAAGCCCATGAGCTTGGTAGTGTCTGTACCTTGTTCTACTAGATGTTTATTCACACTGTCAAACAACTTCACATCTTCAAACAGCAAGCACACACAAAGAGAAGACAAAGGAAGGTTCTCCGTGCTTCTGCAGTTTAGCGACGAGCTGGCGTTGCACCTTTTAAGTTGAAATGAAAGAAGAGATCTGAGCTGCACCGGTGTCCCCCCCCCCCCCCTCTCGGTACACACAAACCGAACTCAGAAGAAAAGTTGAACACGGCTCAGCGTACCTACTAGAACACCTGCAGTTAGATGAAGGCCATGTTGATTGTGCAGACTTTATCAAGTGAGGCACAGTGGGAATGAATGGTGTGGGAATGAGGAGTAAACAGCATTTATAGATGCAAGGTTATGTGAGGTTCACCTCTTTGATATCCAAATAGGCCACCTGTGAGATTTGTGCAGATCTACCTACCTAGAGTGCTACCTACGGCCCATTTCTCAACTGTTTGCAGCCCTGTGTGTTTTATTGCTTTGATTGAAGTGTGTGTGTGTGTGTGTGTGTGTGTGTGTGTGTGTGTGTGTGTGTGTGTGTGTGTGTGTGTCGTAGTGTGTGTGTCGTAGTGTGTGTGTCGTAGTGTGTGCGTCGTAGTGTGTGTGTCGTAGTGTGTGTGTGTGTGTGTGTTGTCTCACTAGTGACTGTGTCCTCTTCTCTGGGCAGAGTTCAAGGAGGCGTTCTCCCTGTTTGATAAGGACGGCGACGGCACCATCACCACTAAGGAGCTGGGCACCGTCATGCGCTCACTGGGACAGAACCCCACCGAGGCCGAGCTGCAGGACATGATCAACGAGGTGGATGCTGATGGTGAGTACACACGCACGCACGCACGCACGCACGCACGCACGCACGCACGCACGCACGCACACACACACACACACATACATATACACACATACCACACACACACACACACACACACACACACATACATACATACATACATACATACACACATCACATACCAAACATACACACACGTATGCATACACACATACATATAAAAACAAGCCACACACACACACTTCTGCACTCCGTCACCTGAAACGTCATGCATATTTACACACACAACTTCATGCAAATTAATTCCACTGATATCATTTGTCATGTTGACCACCTCTCAGTATTGCTAATCAATGACGACTCCATAATTCTTCACAAAGTGCTGGTGCTGCTTACTCACCCCCATTGATTTCCAGTAAGTCATTACTGTGGACCGTGGTCCAGATCCATTTTGGTCGCGCGTCTTGATGTAATGATGTAGAGGAGGCCTGCGGTCATTAGCTGCCAAAAACACTCTCTCTCATCACCCTCCCACCAGCCTGCCAAATGCCCCCCCTGCACACACACACACACACACACACACACTCACACGCGCACACACACCACAACCACACACACACACACACACACACACACACACACATACCACACACACACACACACACACACACACACACACACACACACACACACCACACACACACACACACACCACACACACACATACACACTCAATCACTCATACTCACCCATACACTCTCTCTCTCTCTCACACACACACACACACACACACACACACAGACTCACACACACACACACTCACTCACTCACTCACTCTCACACACACACACACACACACACACACACACACACACACACACACTCCTCAGGACCACTCCATCTCCATCTCTACTTAGGCTGCTGACAGCATGGGAGCAATGATGGCTCTGCTCTTTAAGCTGAGCTGTGTGCGCATCATGCTGAGTGAGTGAGTGTGTGAGTGTGTGTGTGCTCAAGTCTGAATGTGTGCCCTGTCTGGTGTGTGTGCGCGCATGCACGCATGCTCATTCTGGTGAGTGTGTGCGCGCGTGTGTGTGTATGCTTTTTTCTAGTGTGTGTGTGTGTGTGTGTGTGTGTGTGTGTGTGTGTGTGTGTGTGTGTGTGTGTGTGTGTGTGTGTGTGTGTGTGTGTGTGTCTTGTGAGAGCGGTGAACGTCTGCAGCATTTGTGTTTCTTTCTCTCCTTAATCTGCTACACCCTCCCAGATGAGCTCTGAAGCCCACCCTGCCCCTCCATGAAAGATTCAAAGCTGATATGAATTATTAAAAGACACACAGAAAAAAAAAAAACCCACTTCTGCTCCCAACAGGAAATGGCACCATCGATTTCCCAGAATTCCTCACTATGATGGCGCGGAAGATGAAGGACACAGACAGCGAGGAGGAGATCCGGGAAGCCTTCCGAGTGTTCGACAAGGTACGAATCGCCAGTGAATGTGGTCCAGCAGGGTGCTAGTAACAGCGGTCGGGATGGAAGTTTTATCATTACCGTGAGCATGGTGGACCTGTGGTGCTGGCACCATCTAAAGCAGAATTCACACCAAGAACGATAACGATAACCTTAACGATAAAAGCGTCCACACTGGCCAAGGATAAGAAAAGTCTCTTCTCGTGTTAATGAATGTGATGGCTAAAATATTATGGGTTCTGATTGGCAGTTAGCTTTTTATCGTTCTCAAAATTGCTCGTTATAGTTTATGTGTGAACGTTATCATTCATATTAAGGAGAATGATATTTGTTTATAGTTACAGTATCAGTATAGTTATCGTTCTTGGTGTGAACGGCCCTTAACAGTCAATCCATCTGGGTATGGGAGTCTAATCACCATTTCGAGTGTCTGCGTCGCTTCAGACAAAAGTGCCTGCTAAATTATATGAGCCACCTTTTTTTAAAGGTGGCCTTTAGCCTTTTATGCCTTTAATGTGATGGGATAGTGGAGAATGACGGAAAGCGAGTGGGAAAGAGTCGGGGTTGGGATCCTGAAAGGACCATGGGGAGGGAATTGAACCCGAGTCGCCGGTGTGCAGTGCAGGTGCCCCAGCCACCAAACTACAGCTGGGGCTGTCAGCCATCTTTTGACCTTTGTATTCATCCAACAGAGGTCAAAGGTCATTATTCAACAAAGGCCATGTGTTATGGAACATTCCGATCTGATTATGTATCCACACTGTACTGTTGGTGGCTTCAGATGGAAGCATATGTATACTGTCTTGATAGATGTACAGTATGTGTTAACAATGGGTTCAGACGGCGTGATTGGTTAACAGTCTGTCAGACATAGCGGCGAGTAGGCCTGCTTAATGAAATATAAATAGAATCAGATCCAATTGGTGTCATCCAGAGTTCATACTGTGATGAAGCCTATAGGTTACTTTGCATTGCTACATAAGTGTAGCAACCTCTAAGAAGTGGCCTAGATCGCACAGGCTGGATAGAAGCCAGTGATTGTCTCACACACACACAAACATACACACACACATAGCTGATTGTTAGAAAGGGTGTGTCTGTGTCACCGTTAAGACAAAAGACATTGGGTGGTTATGCCACCTTTAGACTTTAATAGGGGAGAATAAAGGGGAGGCTGTGGGATTGAACCTGCTGACTTTCCCTTGCAGTCGCCCATCATCCATTACCAGGCCTGCTTTCTTTCACCGCCTCAGCTTGAACAAACGAGAGTAGACGTCTCGGCCAACATAATCAAGTTAGCATTAAGAGGAGTAATGGGTTTGGAACATGCTGCCGTTGGGTTTATGTTTTTTTTTTTTTTATGTTTGTTTTTCTCACTATAGCAACCAGATTTGTGTGCTCACTGGCCTTTACGTAGCTGTATGGAGGGGGCGGGTCTAAGTAAACAGATAGTTCATTGCTCACAGCACAGAAGCAGTTTCTATGCAGGAGTTCTTGCCTGTGTGTGTCTCAACCTCCTCCCCTCCCTTGCTCCCTGTGCCTTGCATTCTCTCCCCATACACCTGCCTCTGTCTGTTTCTCCCTCTATACATCTTATTCTCCTGCTATACATCTGTTTCTCCCTCTATACATCTTATTCTCCTGCTATACATCTGTTTCTCCCTGTATATGTCTGTCTGTTTCTCCCTGTATATGTCTCTTGTTTCCTCTGCTATACATCTGTTTCTCCCTCTATACATCTCTTTCTCCCTCTATACACCTTGGTCCCTCCCCTTATACATACAGTATATGTTTCTCCCACCATGTGACTTGTCTGTTTCATTCTCTCTCCATACGTCTATCTCTGTCTGTTTTTCCCTCGCAATGTCGGTCTGTGTCACTCTTCCTACTTTATCTCTTTCTTTACATTCCTCCCTCCATTTTCCTCTTCATACATCCATACCTTCACCATTGGTATTCCATCCCTCACTTTCCCTCACGTCACTCTTACCTGCATACAATCTGTCCCGTTGTTCTTTTTTTTTACCTTTCCCTCTCTTCCATGTCTCTTTCCCTCCCTCTCTTTCTTTCTCTCCCTTATTCCACCCTACCTGACCCCACACTCTTTCACTGTCTGCTTCTGTATCTCTCTCTCTCTCTCTCTCTCTCTCTGTCTCTTCTCTGATCCCCCTGTTCGTGCCCTGCAGGACGGTAACGGCTACATCAGCGCTGCGGAGCTGCGCCATGTGATGACCAACCTGGGAGAGAAGCTCACAGACGAGGAAGTCGATGAGATGATTCGCGAGGCCGACATTGACGGAGATGGACAGGTCAACTATGAAGGTGTGTTTGTGTGTGTGTGTGTGTGTGTGTGTTTGTGTGAGCGTGAGAGTAAATAACAAAAGCCTCAGGTACCTGATGAGGGTTTACTTGATATATAAACACACAAAAACCCGTTAAAATACATGGATATATACTAGAACAACAACAAATCGAACAGTTGACAACAAATGACTCATTCTTAGCTTAGCTCAGTTATGTCTCTTTCTCTAGGCTAACATGTTTCCATTTTTGTGTGTTCTTCCTTGCAGAGTTTGTGCAGATGATGACTGCAAAGTGAAGCAGGTGTCCCCTTTGCATACCACTCACTTAACATGACTGACTAAGATCACTCTTGTCTTAAAAAATAATAATAAAAGTAATAACCGTGCAGAAATAAAACCTACAAAACATCCATAACAATCCAACCAAAAAGCTTAAACTCCCAAACTATTGAGTGTTAAAATTCAATAACTGGTGTGGTCTGGTCAAAACCTCCTGGCTTCTTCAGCCTCTGAGCAGAGAAAGAGTATGGAGGCCTTTTCAAGCATGTGATCCTTCTTCTTTATGAGAGTCTTAACAAAGATCCTCACCGTAAAGTATTCAGCTTTCTGAAAGGATGGTTTGATCGGCATTGAGGACGCTAGCTAATTCCTTCCTGTCTAGCTGAAAAAAGCTCACCTATTGGCTACTGTTGTCCCCGTGAAAAGTAATTCCAAATTCCAGTTGACGTAAAACAGAATTTGATTGGAACATTAGAGTTTGGTTGCCTGAACTCGGTCAAAGCTTTGGATTGTCTGGGGCCCCCATCCAGTTGCAGTTGAAAAGCTTGTTACCACCATGGAGATCTGGGTCGTGTACAAAGCTAGATGTGTGTAATATATGAATATAAATCTACATATATTTGAAAAGAAAAAAACAAATGACAACAACCAACAGAAAACAAAACAAACAAACAAAAAAACATTGATAAAAAAAAAAATGTTAGTGTCCACCTGAGAAAGTTGACTTGCACGTAGTGAAAGCCGACTACGTTATGTTGTTGGTGTAGAGCTGCAGATGAATTCCGGTCATCCAGTGGTATTGGTCAGTGCCACTGGAGCTTCCTGCCGTCTGTAAATCAGTCTGTCTGTCCGGTAGACAGTTCTGTGGGCATACCTGCAGCTACCACTAAAGGAATGCATGGTTGTGTGTGGACAGTGTGAGCAAGTTGCAAGACAACAATGTAAATGTAAAGTTAAATAATCTACAGGTTAAATGTGGTGCAAATACCAGTATGTTATGCTTATGCTTACTACTTAACAGATACAAGTAAAAAACAAAAAACAAACAAACAAATTGTGCGTCATTACATATTATTGTCTGGTGAACTTTGCATTGCCTATTGTTACTGCAGTTTAGTATGACCTGTGATTTTTGTTTTTCCCTTTTGTTTGTTTTCTTTTTTTTTTTTTAATTTAAAGTTGTGTCCACGGTTTTATAAATGTGCCATAAGAATCTCAAGCCTCAAAGACTCACTTGCAAGATGACTTGTAGTAATTAATATAATATATACTCAAACATCCATATATATATATATAAATACATATACATAAAATTACATTAAATTACATTAAATTATATATCTATATATATACGTTTACATACATATGCATATAAATATAAATATATATCTATATTTGCACTCTTATGTGAATCGTAACATGTTAAGTCACCAATGAGGAACCAAAATTTTGCTGTCGCTGCTACCGCTACAACTCATTTGTCTTTTGCAATTGTGAGTTTATTCACCCCCTCCCAGTCTGCCAGCTGCTTCGGCAGCTCTTCCGTTCACTGCTTTGCTGTGTGACTGAGCATTTAAATCTAAATAACCTGCTGTGTACAGTCTCAAACACAAGGCAAGCCTTGAATGATTTCAGATGTGGAGAACTTAAAGCGAGGGACGGAGTGTATACTCTCGAAGGTAGTGCGGTTTGGTTCTCATGGTGTGACCTTTTGGCAACGTTGCAGTAGACGAGCGGAAATTGTGTTTGATCTCTGTGGTCGGATGTTTCACACTGGCTTTGTCTCAGGTGTACAAGTGGAGTACGCAGGAATGTGGACTGTTACAACATGTAGAACTATCTGCAAATAATGTGTGGAATAAAATATTGTTTTGCAATAAAAAGTATATTAATGTTCGGAAACTGACTTGTTCATTGGCCTTTCTATTTGCATGCTTGTGTGACTGTTTGGAACCAGTCTGCTAATATTCTGTGGAAGTTCAGGAGGCAAAGTTTCAGTCCGTTGTGCAGTTGCACAATCACCAGTTTTTACCATGTCTTTGTGCCATATATGGAGAGTTCTCCGCTTTACTTCATATATTTCCGCTTTACTTCATATATTTCCGCTTTACTTCATTTATTTGGCACACCGACCTAACCCCTTTCCCCCAAATTAAAAATGTTGATTTTTAACCAGTTAAAGCTTTTGGGCCTCCATGGACCCACATATCACATGTTACAATTCCAAGTGAACTGACATGAACTTGTCCAAATGTCACTGATGCGTGTGTGTGTGTGTGCAGTGAACCTCCCTTCTCTTTCATGGGCGTTACTGCCTCTCTCTATCTCTCTCACTCTCTCACACACACACACCCATGGTGTATCTTGAGTAATCCTTCTTAATCGGGTTGTGCTGACCCTATGCCTTAGGTCAGCATGAGTGTCTGGGACACGAATCCGCCCTTGTGGGATGAGGAACAGTATCTCAGTGACTCACTCACAGAGAGCGAGAGAGAGAGCGCCTGGTGCTGGCCCTGATGTGGTTTAGATGCGGCCCAGATAAGATGAACAGGACCACTCACCAGATCTGTATCAGTGCAAGCTGCTATCTCGGTGATGATTCTGTGTGTGTGTATGTGTGTGTGTGTGTGTGTGAGAAAGAGATGGAGATTGTGTTTGATCCAGGGTCAGGCCCTCTTTCTCAGTGTGTGCCACCCTGTTTCAGTCTGTGGGAAAAAGATACTCTCCTAAGAGAGGCATGTCAATAGAATGGGCTTTTGCTAATCACCTGCCATGTTAAGTAGCTTGTAGGCCCAGGATTGGAAACAGGGAGCCTGGTATTCCTGTGCTTGCGCTTACCTCTGTGCATGAGCCCAGACGACCACCTCAGCAGTCTTCATGGACCTTTTTATTTAGTGGTAACTGTGCAGAGCGTTTTCTGAATGGGTCTTCTTTAAGTGAGTGTAATAGGCTTGTGATTACCCAGCTGTTGAGTAGGTAAGTGCACCGGGGTGAATTCCAGCCATCGCCTGGAGTTGTAGTGTTGTCAGATGAACACTAGGGGGCCCCCTGTGGCTGAAAGTGAGCTACCCGTCTTTGCCTACAAGTGTGACTCTACAGGAATAGCAAGTGTGACTACAGGAATAGTATCAACAGCATAGAAGAGATGCTGTGTTTCACAAAATTCAGTGTGATCTCTGATTGGTCTGTATGTATGTGTCATACAGAAGACAGAATAACAATGTTGTGCTTTATTCAGTCATGAGGGGGAACAATCATATCAGAAAAGTTTTATAGCCAGCCATGGTGTTAGTTTAAGTTCTATTCTTGTCTATTTATTTATTTATAATATATTTTAAACAATGTATTTATTAATTTATTTTCTATTTGTTTAGAACAGCCAGTTTGCCATCTTCTTTGGCAAGGACCGCTTTACGGTAGATGGTACTCGGATGACCTCAGCACTGGCAGGAACTCTTTATTTGTGTAGCCTGAGAAGTCCCTTGGTCCTTTACTGGACATCGTCATGTTTCAGAGTGCCTGCTCATATTTTTGCCTTTCGGTCCTGTTTTCTATCATGTTTCTCTCACTCATGTTCCTGCTTGGACTTTGATGTACATACAGGGTCATACTGTATATTGAGGGCAGACCTTAAGCACGGACATGCCTGTGAACTCAAAACAAAATGTTGGCCTTGCAGGAGCATTCTGGTCATTTTGAGCCCCCATGTTCATGCTCCCAGAGTGTAGCCCAGTATCTGCCTGGCAGCTCTTGCTGTTAGCAGCAGCAGTGCAAGCTCGCTAGAACCGATTGTTCTTGTACGTTTTTAGAGACGTTTCTTTCTTGTACCGACAGTACTCAGTCAGTGACCTCGAGAAATAGATATCTCTGTGAAGAATAGCCAGAAAAAGAAAAAAAAATGTGCTTCAGTGTTTTCCCATGGATAATGTTCATTGTATCTATGTCTGTCTGATTAAGAACAAAGAGAAATCTCGACACCTCTGGCTATCTTATTATCAGATTTTTTAATCTTATTTACCTTACTATATTAGCACTGTTTATTGACGGCATCATTTGTTTATCTGATATAAGTAAATAGTACAGTATGCTTTTACTTGGGCACAAAGTAAAAGATTAAAGATTAGATTTTCAGATGAAAGACCTTTTTTTGATACTGCCTGATCCTATCTGATGAAATAAGTGCACATAAACAAGGCCTCAGTCATTATTCACCCACACAGACGTTTATCAACTTGTCGTTAATAGTGACCACATGACATGCATGCCATACTGTAGCTTTTCCCACCATGTGCCCATATCTGTTCCTGGGAGTTACAACAGGCCAGTCTGTGGGCTGTCTGTGTGAGGTGCGTAATAAATCTTTATGGGCAAACTCGTTGTTGGCCATTCCTCTCTGCCGAGCAGCAGACGCAATGGAAATGTGGAGAGTGCCCCCCGCGCTTGCTCAACCCCCGCTCTGGAAAATATGTTTGTGTGTGATCCACGCCGTGGAGTAATTACCCCTCTGGTGGTGTTATCTGTGCACGCTCTAGCGAAGGAGAAAAAGATCTCCCGCTCTCGTCTCGTCTGACGTAGGGTTGCGAGTCTTCCATATACGCTCAGCCCTCACCATTTTCATTGTGCGCTATTTGCAGCCTGCAGTGTTTTTATAGTAACTCTGCAAGTGAAGTTGAGCTTGCATGGAAAGTTTTTTTTTTTTTTTTGCAAATCAGAAGCGTAAGAGGATCGCGCACACCCACACACACCTACCTACCTTGTCATCTCTCTCACTACCTGCACCTTGACTCATCCTAACTGCTCTGACACACATTGTGATCAATATAGTGATCAGCCCTTGCATTACCAGAGACCCCATTGCTTCCGTCTGAAGACAAGCAGCAGCAGACATCTGGAGGATGGTGCCATCAGTCGCCACAGACCAGCTAATAAAGTCATTATACCTGCCATATGGCCATAGGTTAATGTACAGTGTCGCTCTGGGCTCCTGGATCCGTGTCCCAATCCAATCTCTGATGACTCTGGGGGGAGCAACTAAGGTCGTCCTGTGTCTCCTACTTGCCTCAAACCCAGTGACCCCTGTCTAGAGAGGCTTGTAAAGTAACCCACCACCATGGGTCTGAGACTAAGCACCACCAACTCTGTGACATTGGATGCTTGGATCCCTTAGACCCTGTACACATATATCACCCGGATATCTCTGAAAAGTTATTTTTTTTAAAGTGTGTTTTTGGGCTTTTTGCCCTTATTATAGGACAGTAGAGATAGACAAAAAGCGAGTAGGAGAGAGAGAGAGAGATGGGGTGGGATCGTGAAATGATTGCAGGTCGGACTTGAACCTGGGTCCCTGTGGGCACTGGGACCCGTACATACTGTAGCACAAGTGCTGTAGCCTGTCGCGCCACAGTGCCCCCTGATAAGTTAATTAATTTAACTTTGACAGAGATGTTATTGCCAGATTTTGGTAGTTTGTGCGTTCGTTTTTTTGTGTTCTCGTGTGTATGGAGATTTGTTTAAAAAACAAATGTCGTGTGGACAGAATGAAAATAAATAAAAACATAAAAAAAATATCAAATTTGAAAAAATATCCGGGTACAAGTGAACAAGCTGTTAGTCCACATGAGGGTGCTGACAGTGATGTATCGCTCGTGGGCAGAGGACACATGCCAGCATGCGGGAGATTTGAGTTTTCCCGCTGCTCAAGTGTGTGGGACATTCATCACCCATGACAATCGCAAGTTTTCCGACATGCCGGGACAGTAATTGTTTCAGGGAGAGCAAAAAGCATGACTCAGCTTCTCAGTGTTTTTTTAGCTAGCTCACTTCTTGTAAACACAGTTGACCTCCTTTCGTTGTCATTGGTAAACAAAGTTGGCTCTTAAAACTAGTTTAGAACCCTCATCTTTTCAGCATATCTGCGTGGACGTTGCACATCTGTTATCAAATCAAGTCCTGGCCGAGTTGTTGATTAGGACGACATACTGTAATGTGCTTTTGCTTGGCAAACTGACAAGGCAAACTCTACAAGGCTTTTAACAAGCAGCCCACGGTCAAGCAGGTTTTATATGGAGTGGTTGTACATGCCCCCTTGAAAGCCAGGGCAGGGTGTTTATAGGGTCATTAGAGTGGACGCTGTCACATGCAAGCCCTTTTTTAAAGTGAAAAGCTGCATCTGGACCTGGGTGCCCACTCCTCAGCTACAGTACGGGGGGCAGCCGTGGTTAGGGCTTCGGGCTTGTAACTGGAGGGTTGCCGGTTCAATCCCTGACCAATCCACCACGGCTGAAGTGCCCTTGAGCAAGGCACCTAACCCCTCACCGCTCCCCGAGCGCCGCTGGTTGGGCAGGCAGCTCACTGCTCTGGGTTGTGTGATTCACCTCACTGTGTGTTCACTATGTGCTCACTAATTCGGTTAAATTGGGTTAAATGCAGAGAACTGAATTTCTCTCACGGGATCAATAAAGTATATATTCTATTCTATATTCTATTCAGTAAAGCTTGCCCTAACGGCATGCAAGTATCCGACTGTGGCGTACCAGTGAGTGTTTTCTGTCCAAAATGAATTTGTTCACACCTGCAGCTGTTCCATTGTGTCATATTTCTCGTTCTGATGGTCATTTTTAGTAGCACAGATGAATGAAGACCCAGCTACTGTAGGCCAATGGTAGGAAACAGGAATGGAATTGAATTTACAATGTTCCAAATCAAAGGAGGGCCAGCATGACCTCACCTAAGGATCAAGCAGCTGCTCTAACCAGACAAGGAAATGGTAAGGGTTTAAGTATCCTTCCCGACTGGAGACAGCGAGAGGTGTTAGTCATCCTATTTTATGTGGACCACACCAAGTCAGATTTGGCAATCCAGAGCAGATAGTTATATGGGATGCACCCATGCAGAGCAACGGAAGTGATAGAAAGAAAATAGAAACGGGGCGTCTGACAGAAATGTGTTGCACTGCACTACACTGCATAGCTCTGTGTTGCATCACATGCAATTAGGACATTCCAATTCAAGGTTGTAATCCAAGTGATTTAGTCACTAACGCTCACTCACATCGCATGCAGTTAGCAGAGTATTACACAGAATGGGTACCTTCAAGAGCCCTGCGAAGATGCAGGCTTGCAAGTATTTGACCTACCGGAGTTAACTAAAACATCATGAACATTGACTCGGAACAGCCCTCTCAAAATGATGTTAGATTAGGTCATCTCCTTTCCCTGGCCATCTCATCATTATTGATTATCTCATTTCCCCGATAAAATCGCAAACTTATCATAATCTTCACTTCCCAGAAGTCCGAGTGATCAAGAGGGGGGAGAAAGTGGGCAAATCAACAGATTTTTAATTCACCTCATCCTGACATACTGTACGGCAACATTACTTTAATCAAACCTTATCATGTCTGTCTAGGAATATTGTTGTCAATCATTTCATGCAGTGCATTTATTATATTATACATACTTTTTTGATCCTGTGAGGGAAATTTAACATTGTTACTCCAGAAATTACTCCAGCAAAGGAAAATGTGGTGAGACCATTGACATTTCTTAACATTAAGGCTGATGAAATATTTAGGAATTGCAATCTTTTTTTGTTTACTATGACAAGATAGTGGACATTTGGGGCATAAAGATGTAAGTGCTTTTAAAAATCAATACTCTACAGATGTGCAATACTTAGTATACTCCATTGCAACAATAGAATGAACTCTGCTTGATAAAGTAACACGTCTGTCTGATGTTCCAGTGGGTGAGCATGATCGGTTTGTAGAATAGCACGTAGGGCAGTGACAGTGATACAAGATGCAAGTGCATTTTTGTGTGAGGAAATCCTGATCTTGCTGCTCTCTCTTAGATGGGAAACTTTAGCTTGATCCTTCTGTTCTTCTCAATATATGCAGGATGTTATGGTTTCTGGGTCACTATTGCCCTGTAACCCTGAATCAATCAATCATGTCTCAAAGAAAACAGTACTAGTTCATTGAGACACAGATGAGAAGTTGACTGTTTTTTTTTTTTTCTTTAGACTAATTTGTGATGTCTGAGTCTCCCAGCCGCAAAAGAAGTGTATGATGGATTACTGAGCTCATAATTCATGTCCCAGGGCACAATCTAAACAAATCAGATAGATCCGTTGGAGTTAGCTCTGAAGAGATTGTGAAACAGACACGGAACGCACGGAACAGATTGTGCCCTTGACATGTTTGTGGTTCACGTGAGAGAGATGTTGGTCCATTGCCACTGATAATCACTGGTGATTATTGAGCTCTGCAAAAAATAGAAGTCATAATTGAGTATTTATTTGATTTGATCCATCTCCAGGACCCGGTGGCCAACCACAGCCGAATGTCCCTATTCTGTCAATATTTGTGAGTTAGCAACCACATCCACCGTGCAATCGTGTAAGCCACAGTCACTGCGTGAGAATGCGTCTTTGTCCCCAAAAGTTATCATAGTTTTGCTGCGTGTAGGCTATTCGTATTGTCATTTTTGCACAACTAGGACAGCAGGAACACCACAAAAACACCAAGTTCCTGTTTTTATCTGGACGTTTTCATTTGGTCGCCTTTTTTGTAAATGAGTCAAAAAAACAGACTTATGTAACGTAGACACATAGCTGTCCAGCTCTTCTCTGTGATGACTGTTTTAAATGCATGCTCTGTATTGATAGTAAATGTGTTTACATGTTTATAATGGAGCAGTCAGGAGGCATTCAGCAATGTTCTACAATGGTGGGAACATTTATTCACAGAGTCAGAAAGCTGTAACATTTGCACAAGTACGCCAGTGTTTTGACACTATAATCAACTCCAAAATACACATTAATCAGAGAAGAATTACTAACGAACAGTCACGGTTCTATGAAATTCAAGGCATTTTATAGAGATGTATCTCTGACTTTTGCAAATTATTCTGAACCATATTCGACTAAATGGTGTTGCTTTTTGAGCAAGAAAAACATCTGGGAAATTGTAGCCGAAAAGAAAGCCAAACATGCTTTTTCTGCTCAGCCTTAATCTGGAAATAATTTGACATTGGTCCACAGAATAACAATAACATAGACTCACCCAATGGCATATTGAAAACGATTGAATATACATCTGTGAGTATGCATTTGTTTTGAAATGCTGAAAGACCCAAAACATCTATATGATTTTGTCTTTATAGTCTCTCTCACTCCATACAGTTCAGTTACGGCACAAGGTTCTCCATAAACTGCAGGGAATGTAACCCATCTGGGTGCTGAAACATGTGACCGGAGTGTATGGAGTTGATAGATGGCACTACAGTAGCAGGATCCAGATTCGTTTATTTGGACAAATCTTTTCAGGACACATTTGTCTTCTCCTCGCCTTTTGAACACAGCTATTTATTTATTTAAAGATCTGCGAAGGCATGCGCAATCAATCTCAGAGCTTGCAGCAGTGTCACTATTAAAAACAACGCTAATCGGTGGTCTCGATCAAGAGAGAGAGAGAGAGCGCAAGGAGGAATGGACAAACTGCTCGGCAGAGAAAATAAAGGACTGACTCTGCGATGTGTACAATATCTTTAATGAGGAAAAACCCACTGTCCTGCCAAATCACATCAGTTTACCTAAAACGGATACACCTAGCCGCGGCTGAATTAGCACTGCTAATCCCTCTTTATGATCTGTTTATTCGTTCAGACACTAAAGCAACAAGCTAACTGCTGTATCTGCCAGAGAATGCCCCTTAATGGAGTTGAAGGCGCGGGGCTAAGCCGTAGTAATGTTCACCTTCAGCACTCACTAGCGACGAGAAGGGGTCATCCCTATATTCCCCGGGTCCTATGTTCCCCAGTTTTTCCCAAAAGGGTCCTATGTGCCCTGGTTGCAATACATACCAGGGAACATATGACCCTTTTGGGGAAAACCGGGGAACATATGTCATGCAGAGTCCTAAACTAATGTCAGCACAGTCACAACAGCACACTGCAAACAGACAAAAGCTCACAAGTTATCATGATAGATACACACATAGACAAGCACATAACACCACATATGTTACACAAGTAGACGATCACCACGTGTAGCGCTTAAAGGGATAGAAGGCGAGAGAAGTGCTTCACATCTAGCGGCCCTAATTTAAATGCTGGACACAGCAAAGTCAGTCTACTGTATGTACAAAGTTCTTGTGTAACGTCATCATTTGGCTTTTAGCTGACTCACCGATGTTTGTGCTTAGGATCTTTATCATGGTATTAAATTTGCAAATAGATGTGGTGTAGTTATTAAGCAAGCTTTATTTGACTTTAGCCTCTGCACTTTGCCCAGCGTTTTCTTAGGGTTTACTTATGTTACGTGTCTTATGTTACAAAATAGTAGGGGATCTGAACTGCTGATACACTGAAGTAATATCACTCTCTCAAATCGATGTGCTTGTTTGTCTCCCCGTCAAGCTGATATGCAAGCTGCCTTCAGATTATACTGAAATATAACCTATTCTCACCTCATGCCTGACGGTACGGACCCTAGTTTAACGATTTTTGTTCCTATCACCTTTCTGTTTCTTTGTTCTGTTAGCAAAACTGCCAGATGGCTTGGATTGGAATCGACCAGTTGTTTCCAAATCTGCCGCCCAACACCTCAATATGTCATTCAAACTATGTGCATTGCTAAAGTATGACGGAAAAATGTAGATTTCTTTGGTTAATCACTTTGAAGAAACAGTCCGACATGCAGGACCCTCTGTAACCTGTCAGGGTGACTGTGATGGAGTGGTGACATTCACCTTTCCATTTCTCACTCTGGCAGATTGGAACTTAAAATGTTCTGTTTAGTTTGTGTCCAGACAACCAGATGGAAAAAAAAGAATATGAAGTACTGCCTGTTTTCCTGTAACCAAAAAAAGAAAGAAAAAAAAGAAAAAGGAAACTAAAAAAAACCCGTCTGTATTAACATCCAAATATGGAAAACTATAACCTAATCTGAGGGGTGGTCAACTGTGGAATGTCCGCTAGGCACTGAGAGGCAGCAGTAATCTCCGAGGAACATTCGCACAGGTCTTTGGTTGTCTTGTCAAGCTGTGGTCGCTTGAGTGACAGCTGTTTATCTGGACGTTTGACACACACAAGCCCAGTGTGGTATAACCATATGGACGACACACTGTTTTCTCACAGTCCACAATCACAAGAGGCATAGCATAGGGAAGTTCTATCACTAAAACATCACATCACTAAAGCATAGTACATCTTAACTTTGAAATAATAATAACTAATATGTCTGACAGACAATTGCACAATATGGGCTCCAATTTAAATAACAAGTAAAGTGAAAAATCAGGCGATGAGCAAAGTGTCTTGAGCGTAAACTATTATGTGGGATGTGAGAGAATGAAGCTGACCCATTAATATTTGCTCGTAGGATCTTGCTTGATTTTTTTTTTTGTGTGTGTATTTTTTTTTTCATGTCATAAAATTTGCCATTTTTAGAAACAAAATGAGACAGAATAAAACAGCTGTGTTTCATCCAGTTTACCACAGTATCATTTTTCAGGACTAAACTTTCTTTTACAGTGCAGGAGAAGCAAATACAGCCAAGCAACTAGTGGTAAACATACACTTACATAACGTCTTGTTTGTTTGCTTGTTTTCTATCAGTGGACTCACTCTCTTTGAACACAGTTTGAACATAACATTGCCTTTAAATTACTTTGAGCTGTCTCTGTCCATTCACACAAAATGGACTGAAACCATGAAATGCATTCTGATACACACATATTCACTTTTGCCAAGCTTGGTCTGTAAACAGAGCATACACTGTCTGGTATGGTCAACCTGAAGATGAGTAGGTGTTCTTTGGTAGAGCAGCCATAATGTCATTATAATGTCCCTACCAAGGGTTCCATTTGATGATGTAATATACTTGCATGGCTGAGGTCAATGTGAATTCTAGATCCGCCCAGTGGAATTCTAGAATGACGTGCCAAAAAATCCCAAATGGTCCACGTTTGTATTTGGTGTTGAGAGCACCAGACTCTGGATCTGGTGAGTTGGTAGTCTGGGCTAGTCGCCAGGTCAGCAAGTAACTGACAGGTATTGCAGTTTGACCAGCAAAAATAGCACTCAACTTTCTGAACTTCATGCCTCTCTTTCAACCTTCTTCCTGCAATTTCACACGCACGCGCGCCCACACACACACACACACACACACACACACACACACACACGCACTGCGACTGAAAGCTTGTGTGTCAGCCCCAGCCACGTTAGTTCAGTGATGGCTGATACACTCTGGCCAGTCAGACGATGCAGTTTGAAAGCTTTGGACCTTTGGCCCTGGATGTGTCAGAAGACCTCTCTCCGCAGCCCTTTGTGTCCCTGGGAGTTTGGTTTAATTCCTGTGTTTTCCCGAGAAGTAGATCTCTAGTCATTTATGGACCGAGGAATCTCATCAGTGCATTCAGTACAAAGGTTAACAAGCTTGTTCTGCAGCCCCCAAAAACAGTAGTAGTAATATGCAACCGTGCCCTTTGGTCCATGTCGCGGGCCTTCAGTTCACACTATACATTCCCTGTCATGTAGTCCACAATCACAGAATCTGTTTTGTTTTGGAAAGGTCAAGATGCCACAAGTGGCACCAGTACATTCGCTGGTCCTCATCTACGTGCCCCTGGGCCCATTTAGAGGGGATGGTGTTTCTGAAATGGCTGCCAGTAGCATTTTGTACGTGTCACCTGTCCCCTTTGAACCTTGTGCCTTGACCTGGGGGTCCTCTGCCCTCACTGCTGGGGGAGGCTGGCGTAGGCTTTGGCCTGCAGGGCGGCGCCGGTGGGCGCTCTGGCCTCGCTGACCTCCAGTGGCAGCGACAGGGCCGTGTGCGCAGTGGCCTTGACGGCGTTGCCGGGGAAACGGCAGCGCAGCAGCTGCCGCAGGTGGCGGAAGACGGCCTTGCGGAAGAGGATGAAGATCCACGGGTCCACGATGGGGTTGAGCGCCGAGAAGCGGAAGGAGATCAGGTTGAGGTTGTCGTCGCCGGTCGGCGAAATGGCACTGACGTAGCCGCAGATCTGTGAGAAAGGGACACAACAGCACAGAGAGACACAGAGATTGGTTAGGTTCAACAGACTGGTGCACAGAGACACAAGATGAAGGCAGTGTTGCCAGATTGGGCAGGTGCCCACTGCCCGCCCAATTGGGCTTCTTTTGACTTCTTTTGGGGAAACTAAGCCTTAGGCGGGCAGAGTTGAGTTAAATACTTTTGCTATGGCACAATCTTGTTGGACATTTTTGTTTTTGCTGAAGACGGCAGGTTTTCAAACTATATTGATAACTATTGACTCAACACAATCTGGTAACACTGGATGAAGGTTGATGTGAAGAGTGTGAAAAGTGCTACAACAAACGTGGCCAAAGGGACACATCGTGAGGGGAGCCAGCGGAAATGTCACAAAGGGGAACTTGGTTCTAGATTTTAGATTGGTCAACATAATGACAGCATGGTGATTTCATCCCAGGAGGGAGGGAGAACTGCCTTAATATGTTATCATGTTCATGGAATTGCGCTCAAGCGTCCAATAAGGAACATGCACGCCGTTGTCAGTGGGAGAGCTGAAGTGGCTCTGTTCTTGGAGCCTGCAGAGGGTCGATAGAGTGCTGGGGAGGGAGATGAACCGGGACACATGACATGACACGCATGGAGAAAGCTCCTAATGGCCGAATCCTCCAGGGGACATACAGCGAAAGACGGAAACGCCATGCCCACAGACCCATGCTGTTTGGGACGGGGACAACTCTCTAGCGCTGACACAGAGACTACTCCCCACTCTCCCCAACACTGCCAGGGTGTGCCTGGGCCCCTCACATGGCCTTCTATGGCTTTAGAGCTTTCCTCCTCGTCAGGAATCTGCTCTTTATTCGACCATTCATTACCAACAAGGAAAAAGTTCTTTCACCAACTCTGCCCAAGCGCTAACATCTCCGGGTCTGTCATCAGCGGCCACTGGACGGCAACACCAGGCAATTCCCCAGCTCAGGTCAATTTCCTAACAGAGACTTTTTAAACAGCCGCCCTCGCAATTAAGGAAACATACACACACACACACACACACACTTGCCGGGTGTTGTTGAGCGCCCAGCAGATGTTTCTGTTGTTGCTAAGAGACCTGGAGGATGATATATGACAGAAGGCTCGGATGTGACATGCTCACACACACACACACACACACACACACACAGCAGGGCAGGGTAGGGTGAGAGAGGACGAACGCTGGCACATAGAGAGAACATGGCACCTCCGGGGTGTTTTTTCTGACCGAGAGAGAGAGCGACCACGCCATCCATCCCATAGAGACACCTCGCCCAGCCTAACGTCAGCATCTCCGTTCAGTGCGGCTCCACCAACCCAGCAGAGGAGGAAAGGCCGAAACATCAAAGCTGCGGAAGACCTCGCCCTCCCGCCTCATGCAGAATAACTCTGCCGGCCCACCCTGTTCTTATCCTTGTGTCAGTGGTACAGAAAACACTGAACATGTGCTACGCTATTAAATGCCGTTTTCTGGCACTATACATTGTTTTTGGCTGGAGGTTTGTGTCTGGTTTTGGTCTTACACCTACCACGTCATACTGACACTGACATTAGCGGATAATCGGGGGAATTCCCGGTTGACCGGTAATGTTTGTGTTTTGTAATGTAGCAGCATGTTTTTGAGGTTGGACAGATTAACGTGCAAACCTTTTACCACTGATGTAAGCCAATAACCACACATTTGTTATGCGAGTAGTTTACATGACAAGTGTAATTACTGTACGTTTTTACAGGCCATTTCCCATTTGAGCACCCACGCACCAGCTGATTGGTCCAAGCCAAACCTGGAGAACTGAGCACCTCATACACAGCACAAGACAAAGATATTTACAAGATACAGCACAAGACAAAGATATTTACAAGACACAGCACAAGACAAAGATATTTACAAGATACAGCACAAGACAAACATATTTACGATCATGAAAGACCAGAGAGCATGATGGGATATCCCAGAGGAAACGTGGCGTGTCTTAAAGTAAACCCACAGACTAATTCAATAACGTGCTTAATATTATGCAAGATGAGTCATCTTGTCTCCGTGAAAGGAAAGCATTAGGCAAGCTTATTAAACAGTTTGACCCAAATTACTGCTAAATGACTAAACGACCATGTGGCCTGGACATGTGGTGAAAACAAATACTTTAGCATTTACACAACACAAGTTGGCACACTCCAATCCCAAGATGCATAACATAAGGACTCAAGGTCTCTAGCATAGAAGCAGGGGAAGATGTATAATGCATAATATTACACAGGAGTCAGGACACCACACAGCCATCGGATATCAGTGCTATCAAATGTCATTAAACGTGACCATGCCTTCACCGTACTATAGCACGAACAGTTCTTTACATATGCAGTTCTTACATGTACTACGAGCATGTACACCGTACACAACCCAGCATGTGCGCCAGTCACATACCCAGGAGCAGCATGCTAATGAATGTGTATCTATAGTATCTGTGTAAGGTAGTGTGTGTGTGTGTGTGCGTGCCAAGGCTGCTGTATGCCCCAGCATTGACACCCTAATGAGCCTCTGTGTCTGTGTCCGTCTCTGTCGTTTGTCCAGCTGTTTACCTCCACCTGTCAGCAGTGCACTGTGTGTCGCCCCCGCTGGCGTGCCACGTGGCTACCGCGCCACTGTTTGTTTCTCCGCCACCCCGCACTCTGCCAAGAGGGCTCCAGTGCGAGGGGAGGCGCACGCACGACCGCTGGCCAGCTTTAGCGCCGGAGCTGGCACGGACGTGGCATTTGGCACGGGCCGATCGGAGGCAATGATTCTTTCCACAGTTCAGAGCAGTGTTATGCTCGAGGGGAATTTACCGGCACCCTATGCAGTTACCGGTCCGCTGGCAGGCTGGCACTGGTGCCAAACATGACCCTATTTTGCAGAAAGTATGCCACCACAACCACAGAGGGTGGGTGGGTGGTTGGCGGTTGGGAAGGAGGGGATGGAAAGAGAGACAAAAAGGTGGTCGCGCTCATCAAATGACTTCACGAAAGATGGAAACCTGTGAGAAGGATGGAGGCCCAACACTCCGTTCAGTCATGGCCATGACTAAATTAGGAAGTCATGTAGCAGCACCTTCACAAGCTATCTGACAGCTACGCGGTCCTATCTTCTCCGTGGACGGCAAGATAAAAAACAAACGGTGGAAGATAACAGAGAGGATAAAAAGACAAACACAGCCGAGGTTTATTTATGTCCCTGTGATAATTGCCATCGGACTAGAGTCTAGACCTTTGCTATTGAGCCAAATGCCACAGATCATGTGACCTGTGTTTTGGTTGGACTGGAGAGAGCTACCCTAACATTTACATTACACAGAGTTATTTAGCAGATCCGTGCTCATCCACAGCATGGCTGAAGTGTGGAGATACATCACATCAGCAGTGCTCTCAAGGAGCAGCACTTGACCCTCAGAACAATACCAGATTTAGCAGTGCCTCTGCAGAAGCACTATACAAACTGAGGGCAACTGATTGGGCTAGAACTTCTAGAGTCTTCTGCTGGTGTCGTCATAAATCTGAACAATACGGCACAGTGAAACGGTTGTGTGTTGTGGTGCTTTGGGAAACTGCACGGAACTGATTTGTTTTTTTATTTATGAAATCTTCCGTCAGTAGGAAGTTGCATGCAGCAGAATCACGGTGGTTGCCGAGAGCAACAGACACAAACGCGCTCGCACACATACACACACACACACACACACTGTGGATCCGATATTTTAGTCCCAGCTGCTGACGCTAGAGTAATGCTTCACTTTATTTATTGCTTCATCATGCAGGTTGCACGTGCTACAGGTAAAATACTACCAGCACTAACACCTGTAAATCCTACCGACACCGCTGAACAAGCAAGCCCTGTGATATCGGCTGCTGGGGTGTCCAGACATACGGAATAAATAGCTCGTTAGCCAACCAGAAAACGTGTCGTCTGCTCGGGGTCGAATAAAATGAACATGCCTGAGGTAACGTGGCCCTGATGTGACACAGATGAAGAACACGTGTTTCCGAGAGTCCGCTTCTGACTGTTTACGGCGTTCGCAGTGTCCTTTACAACTCTGATAATTCAGTGCAGCCTTTGTCATTATAATGCAGGCAAAACAAACGCATTCAAATGACAGAACTCTGCAGAAGCTGTTATTGTTATTGTTCACAAAGCAACGGCAGCCTAACCGCAGTGTTATCGAGCATGCAGAAATAAGACAGAGACGGACAAACCCCCCTTAGTAGCCCCAAGCGTTTAGAGAGAGAGGGGGAGACGTCTGGCAGGAGTTTAAAGTCAGGCAATTGAGCATGACCGTATCATTCTGATTGGAATTTATTTGACTATCATGGCACGTAGTATGGCATCAGGGGAGTGGATTTGTGTGATAGTTACAGCCGGCGTTTGAACATATTCCCCCCGTAACGTCAACCATCTTGTGAGATGCCTCGCTGTGGTGTGTAGATGCCCTGGCTGTGTGGCTGTGTCCCCTTGCGTTCCCAGACAGAGGACACGTTGCGTGCTTTCCTCTCTGGAACACATCTGGAGGACTTCACCTGCCGTCGTCGTCCTGCCAGTCACGCCATGTGGCCCAAAACAGCCGCCAACGGAGTCATTACCTTCATCACGCACACCTCACACCTCACAGTCCCCCCCTCTCCCTCTGTTCCCCTCGGCTTGTGCTGTATATAATGACTCTTGTTATTTATTATCTATTGCCGTAAGAGCAGCTGAAACCCATCAATAGATGAACCAGCAATCCCTCTCTCTCTCTCTCTTCCTCTCCCCCTCTGTTTCTCTCTTTCTCTCTCTCTCTCTCTCTCTCTATCTCTTTCCCCCTCTCACTCTCTATCTATCTCTCTCTCTCTCTCTCTCTCTCTCTCTCTCTCTCTCTCTCTCTCTCTCTCTCTTCCCTCTCTCTCTATCTCCATTACCACCACCTCATATGGGCCTGGTGTGGTGTTTGCTCCAGACAGCAGGGCACAAATCACTGGTCCAGGGCCCAGGGGAGCAAGCGCCTGTCGGCCTGACGGACAGGTAAACACATTTAACAGCAGCCGCCGCCGCCGCTGGAGTTGTCCACTGTCTATCAGTCTCACCTCGCCATCCAGGGAGGGCAAGCGACACACACTTGCACGCACACAAATACAAAGATACACACCGAGAAGGAAATACACACTTTTTCACTTTATAGACAGACACACACTTTCAAACGTGCAATTTTAGAAATGCACACACTTTTTCTCTGGATCTGAATACATCCTGTATTTGTTAAATGTTCCGCTAAGCGTTTTGTCTTGCCAGTAAGCTCATTAATTTAAAATAGTTCGAGAGCACATAGTTGGTTTCCTGCAGTTGTACTTCTGTGGAAGACTCCTGGCCTGGCTGCTTGGCAAGACGGAGGGATGCTTGGTTCAGTCGGGAAGTGATGGAGCGCGGGGCCGAGTGGCGGCTGATTAGGTGGAAGTGTTTCAGTAAACGGGAGGAACTGGTGGCTGCGGTCACCTGACGAATCAGCTTTGGCTCGGCAGGCTGGAAAAACTGACCACGTGCGTACACTGTGGTGCAGTGGTGCTGGATGAGGAGTTAGAATTGGCGGTAGAGACGGAGCTGGGTGCTCTTAGTTGTCACGCGGAAGGTCCGACAGAAGAAAGGCCACAGGAAAAAGGTGTGTGAAATATCACCCGAGTGTTTGAGGATGTCGCCAAATGGAACCCCAGATAACAGCTGTGTGTGTCTGGAAAGGGTCAAACATACCAGATCCAGCCTGATCCTGGCCCACAGGCTCTTGCTACATCTACTGACGAGGGCTGTCACCAAGAGTCTCTGATTAGTCCCTAGAACATCATCAGGCATTAGTGATGACCACATTGGAATGTATAGATCGATCCTGGATTGATCCCATGAGAGATTAATTTGAAGTCACCGAATCTGGGGTCGTGCCCTTCTGTTCTGTAAGTGGTCCAATATTGTGGCCACCCACGGGCTGGTTATTAGAACTCCAACCCAATGACCCTTACACTGAGCGTGGAACTCCGGGGGAGAGGAATCCCATAGATCTGTACAGCAGTCAATTACTCCCTATTGGCAGATCACTAATGGGTTTGGCTCTCAATAGATTGGCTGGCCAACCTGCACGAACAACAAGAGGAACTGGAAGAATGATGGTGGCTGTGAACCGCACACTAACAATAGGTGATTCTGTGTATAGTATGTGGCATATGTGTGTGTGTGTGTGTGTGTGTGTGTGTGTGTGTGTGTGTGTGTGTGTGTGTCTGTGTGTGTGTGTGTGTGTGTGTCTGTGTGTGTCTGTGTGTCTGTGTGTGTGCATGCGTGCGTGCATGTGTGAGATGGAAAGTCTGTGTGTGTGTGTGAGTTTTAGTTTGTTTATTTGTTTTCATCACAAGACTCACCCTTTTGACATTTATATCATGGGTTAACTTCAGCTTAATAACAAATTTGGAACATGTCACACTCTTCATCAAAGTCTTTTGTTTTGAACATGTGTGGGTTTCATCCCTTTTCACATACCGTAGTCTGTGGTTTCACATCTAATGTTTAGAATACGGTTGCTCCATCACCACATGCTTTCATTGTAGCAACATGTCAGTCAGACCGAATCTACTTGGAAGGTTTTGCGTTGGCGAATTTACCAGAAATTCCTATCAAGTGACGGGACGCGAGGGTTTCGCATTACGGAAAACAATATAATGACTAGGGAACTGTATCAAGGTTTGAATACAGATGAATAATACGCTGATGGTGTTTGTACTTGTTTCTGAGAGATCTCGCTCTCTCTCTCTCTCCCACTCACTGTTTCTCTGTCAGGATCTTGCCCATCGTATGTCATAACTCATATCGCACATCTGACATCAAAAACTCAAAGACTTCTCCCCTTACCACATTTCCTTTTTCCTGTCTATAAGTCACATTACTGTATCTCTCCCTCTCTCTCACATACACACACATTACTCGTTTTAATGAACCGTAATGGATTTTACAGGGCACTGCAGAGGCGTGAATCCTCTGTATCTGTCGTCACGACAGCCTGCAGATATCCCAAGGTCCCTACACTAATAACAAAACAACGATTACTACTGTCCTGAGGCTTGGTCAAGATGATGCTGTTCTTTACTTATTAAAACAGGTCAAAGGCTTTGAGCGTGTGAGTCATTCTGCTAGAGACCATGACTGATTTGAGGATGGAGAAATTGTATTGATTAAATTAATTACTGTCTATACCCTTATTCTCTGTTTAATCATTTCATATGGTATGTTTTGCAGGGAACTAGTGATATATAGATACAATATAAAAATGTACTTTATACACGTTTAGATTATTTATGTATATATATTTGTCTATCACATGAATCTGCTTTTTTTTTACAAACTAAAAACTTGAAATTCATTTATAAGGGAGTTCAGAAAAGATACGCGTGACTATTTCAGGATGATGCTCCTCGATGTCGGGGAGTGTTGTCCCATGGAGCCAGACTGGCGTCTCAAAAGAGTCATGAAAGACTAATCAATAACACTCACTAACACACACACACACACACACACACACAAACACATGCACACACACACACACATGCACACACACACACACTGCAACTCTTCTCCCAAGAACTAAAACATGATCAGGTCTCACTGAGTCTACCACTTAGGCTAGGGTGCTGACACACACACACATTTCTCGGATGTAGATGCATTACCCCATTTGCGGTCTAAAAGGGGCTCGAATTAGACAGGAAGGGTCCTGATTTGCACTCACACAGTAGACTCTAAAAGGGTAGTGTGTGTGTGTGTGTGAGAGAGAGAGAGAGAGAGGGAAATGGGATATAATAAAAGAAAGGAAAACATTGAAACAGGAATTATAAGGTGATTGAGATACATTAAGCACAGGATAAACATTCACACAGACGTTCTGGAAGAAGAGCTTATCTGGGATTACGCTCCTGCTGCTCATATCCTGAAGTCATTCGTTACAAAACCTAAGGGTGAAAACTGATCCCAGCACAGTGGCAATGCATCATGCTGCACACAAACCACAACTCTAAAATAACTCAACATCATTTCAGGAGCACTATATGCGGAGAGCAAAAACACTATTATCGATCATGCTGTCTAAGCCTGATGCTGCATGGCTCCGGCGGTCTGCTTCGGACCGAGACACAAGTCCACGTTTCGCCGACCGCCACCGAAATGTGAGAGTGCCTCGGACTAAGGTCATTTACGGTACGCATCAGCATCTCTCAAGCGGTGACGTCAAACACTGAGAACATGCGAGGCTCATCTATACTGTACAGCTATATACATTATTTATGCATTTAGCTGAGTTTGTCCAAAGCGACTTACAGATGCCAATTGCAGGGGCCCGATACTGGAGGGGACCTGGAGCAACTCAGAATGAAGTTCTTTTGCTCAAAGGCACAACAGTGGCACAGTTGGGAAACAAACCCGCGATTTGTGTGGCTGCTGCTTGCTGGCTAAGCTCCTTAGCCACTACATTAGGGCCTACCACCGCCCTGTTACACTAAAAAAGAACAGAATAGAATATATACTTTTTTGATCCCGTGAGGGGAAATTCAGTTCTCTGCATTTAACCCCATTTAACCGAATTAGTGAACACACAGCACACAGTGAACACAGTGAGCTGCCTGCCCAACCAGCGGCGCTCGGGGAGCAGTGAGGGGTTAGGTGCCTTGCTCAAGGGCACTTCAGCCGTGGTGGACTGGTCGGGGATCGAACCGGCAACCCACCGCGGCTGCCCCACTGAGGCCCCCGCTGGAGTTGAAAGTAAATAAATAGGAGACATCCAATAGGCCTGTGGGAGAAGCAACTGACCAGTGAAGTAGTCCCAGCCCTGTGGCTGTCTGTGAAGGGCACTCCGCTAAAGTACTCTGATAAGGGCAGCCACCGTATAGCGCAAGCATGATGACCGCTTATCACTGCAGCCCACACTCGGGTGGCCTGATGGTCTTTTTTGGGCCTCCACCACATCGATCTGTCTGTTCTGTGATTGGTGCCATTGCCAGCCTCGGAGCCAGAGAGCAATGAGTGGGGGGGCTATGAGCATCGACGGGGGGGGGGGGGGGGGGGGGCACAGAGACCTGTTTGGGGGGGGGGCCTGGACCCCTATGCCCCCCCACCCCCGACGCCGAGCCTGGCCATTGCTGAGGTGAAAATTGGATCTACGGAATCCAGGCTGCCTAGCTGCTTCGTCGCCTACTTCTTTCGTGCTGTTTGGTAATGCTAATCGTTTCGCAAATTTGCAATTTGTTTCTAATTTGTCAGCTGTCTTCAAATCCATAACTCTGCTGTTCCATCAGCAGGTAGATTTAATGTCATTACAGTTTTACATGGAAAATCATGTACTGATATGCCTGCTTGCTTCGCTTCCTTAGATTGCTGTGTTTTGATGGGCAGACAAGTATTCATGCCAAGACAAGGTGCTGCTGTCAGAAGCCAATAGTGTGTGTGTGTGTGTGTGTGTGTGTGTGTGTGTATTTGTGTCTGAGTGTGTGTGTCTGTGTCTGTGTGTGCGTGCGTGCATGCATGTGCGCCTGAGTGCATGTGTGAGATGGAAAGTCCTGGCCCACATCAAAGTGCTCCGATGAGATCGAGGTCCTGAATGTGAGAGATGAAGAGGGTGAGAGGGAGAGAAAGTACCTGTGACCACATCTACTTCCTCCACCGTGATGTATTCCACACATGATACAGATCTCACCGTAAACAGTCTCTTGGCTTTCCTACAACCAAAAAAAAATTGCTACAAGGAGTGTGTCCTTAGTTTCGCCTTAGTTTCAATTACGCAAGCGACCGCAGGTGGGAGTGGATTGAGAATGTATGGAGTCAGTGTGCTTTATTTTGGCACTTGGCCTGGTTTTTTCTTGAGGGATTATCTAACTGCTATTCTGTATAGCAAACTGGTCCGGTCAACGTTTTTTTCTTCCTCTTTTCTGTTGTTGTTCTTGGCAGGATTTCTCGCGTTAGCTTTCAAACACACTTACGCCAGTGCAGATACATGGTGACACACACACACACACACACACACACACACAACTCCCACATGAAGGGAGTGTCATGCTGAGCTTAACACTTTTTTCTGCTTGTGTGTGTGTGTATGTGTGTTTTGACTCCTCTTTGCACTGACTTTACTAAGGCGATGGCTGATGGCTCTATAACCACCACCATTCCAATTAGCCACCTCTGGACCACATCCAGATGTGTTGTGGAGTTAGCGTGTGTCTGGATGACTCCTCGCTTCCGTCGCCCCCGCCTACACTCTTACTTCGCCCCCGGATCGACCCCCGCAGCCAACCCACACACTCATTGATTACTCATCCGTGACCCACACAACAGCTGCTCGTGTCTAAGAGATGATAAAACCGACCGAGTCTGTCCAGGGAGCTTCTCGCAGAAAGGGAGGGAGACCTGAATGTTGCAACATGTGGAAAGTCCATGAACTATTTTTTATTTTATTTTTTATGAGCGGTGGTGCATCGCCGTATATCATGTGTCTGGTCGGCCTAGCTGCATCACCCTGGATGGAGATATCGGCTACCCTTGCTGGTAACAAAAAGTGTCTCTTGATCATTTCACAATGGTCTGTCTTTAAAGACAAACCAATCGTCTGGTTCCCACATAATCAATCACGGCCAACGCCAGCTTTAAACACACTGCTGCTACCCGGAAGAGCCTGGAAGATGACAGCTCGACTCATTATCCCGCGAGGGAGATAAAAGCCGAGAAGGAGAAACATCGGTCCGACCAGACAGCACCATCTTTCCGTTCCAGCGTGACTGCACAACGTTTTGGTTCGGGGTCGCCATGGGAACGGGACAGCAGAAGCCAAGCCCTGTGTTCTCCCCCCTCGGGTGAGACACATAATGGGAGGGAGCGGTGTGCCCCTGAGACAAAATGGCTTCCAGAGGAGGAAGGGAGGATAGAAGAGCCGGAACAAGTGGAAGAGGGGATGAGGATGAGGAGGAGGAGAAGGAGGAGGAAGAGAGGTGGAATGAAGATTAAGGAGGGATTCTGGGGATGGGTGGGTAATTGTTGAGGCTTGAGGTTTGGCACCAGTGTTACTGGCTCGTAGCGCCCAGCAGAACTGGATCCACACGCCACCACTCATCAGGCCAAACTCGCCCGGGGGCTCAGGAGCGCTGGATAGAGAGAGAGAGAGAGAGAGAGAGAGAGAGAGAGAGAGAGAGAGAGAGAGAGAGAGAGAGAGAAAGAGGTAGAGCCCCAACTGCAGCGCTGCTGGAGCAGTTTCTGTTTGTTGTGTTTCACCTTTTGAATCTGCCATCGCTTGTCATAGGCCCGGTTTCACCACCCTGGCGGTTGGCTGTCAGGCACGTTATGCATGCAAGCGATACGGTGGTGGGGGCCGAGGAGGAGCTGTGCATCTCTGGGATCCATCAGAGGGGCACAGAGGAACAGGCCCCTACATGCCACCCGTCTCTGCCTCTCTCTCTCTCGCTAATGACTCACTGTTTTGTTGAGGTTCTCCTCTCCAACCCAGGCTCTGAAGTCCACATCCCCTGATTGTTGATTCCTGATGAGTTCTGCCCGTGTTTCTCTTGGCGAAGGAAAAAAAAAAGCGGTTTGAGGAGCTCTCTTGTGTTGATTTTGCGTGTGTTTTTGTTTAGTGATTGATGTTGCTGTTGCATGCTGTGTCTCTAGGGGCCCCGGATAGACAAACAGACGTCCGCAGGAGGGGCGCAGAGCGGCAGTGTTATTAAGGACGCTTATTGATACACATGGAGTTCATAGAGCTGCCCGTGACTGACTAAGCATAGCTGGAGCAGACTCCTGATCTTTGGGGCCAGAAAGACTAACGTAAAGCCGGCCGATTGGACGTCAGGACACAGTGAAGGATAGCCAGCTCGGAGCCAGCAGACCTCACTGCCAAACCAGCAGATCCGTAAAAGATGGGATCGCGGACGTGGCTGCATCCTGTTGCTTTCCACTTCATTACTCCTAAAGTCTCCAACAAACATCTGGAGACAAATTGCGCTGAGAAGACTGATAAGAACCGTTTCATCCCGAGGGAGAACTTTTTTGTAGCTCAACCTCCCCTGATATCAATGAGAACAATGGAACCATTTTGAACGGAAGGTTCTCTTCAAGGGAAGTTTGTTCAAGGGAGGCGAGCAAATATGGTTATGTTTGTTTCCAGGTTGCTGGTTAGACATGAGAAGCAATCAATGAATTGTGTCCCCACTCCCCTCTGTACTCATAGCGGTCGTTGAATTTCCCCTTGGGGATCAATAAAGTATCTATTTATCTATCTATCTAGCACTGTATTCATCAAAAACTGAATTAGCATTTGCCATGTTGAAGCTTGAAGACCTCTCTGGCTCAGAGCCAGACAACTTGTAAGACATGCTCAGATTAGGACTCCTATTAGAGATAAGATCTTTCAGACATGTGATGCATTCACAAAGAAAGCATAGCTGGAGCAGACTGCTGGTCTTTGGAGCCACAAACACTAATGTAAAGGTGGCTGATTGAACAGCATACACACAAGTCACTATTGAAAAAAACTAAACCAAACAAACAATATATATATATTTATATATATACACACACACACACAACTATTATCAGTAAAAATAACTGCAAGGAAAGCAAAATGTTATCAATGCGATCTTTCAGTGCTGTCGAGTCCGTGTGAGCCGGCCTGTGGTTAGTTGTGAGGACTCCTGTTGAGGCTGCCAGGCATGCAGTCTGCACGGCCCTCTCACAGTCAGCGCCTATACACGCAGTGGACCTCCCTTATCCGTGCCCCACTCCATTTCACTATCCAGTGCACAAGTTCTTGGCAGGAGCCTGTTACCATGTCAGACTACTCACGATGACATGGCAGCCTGTGGCAATTTGGCACCGGACCCATTTATTCAGGAGCAAGCGCAGTGCAGTGCAGGCAAGCCTCTGGTAAATATGCAGGGCCCCCTTTTGTGTTTGGGGAGTCCCTGGAGATGCACTGACCCACTTACAATATTCTGTTGGATGACTTGTGTCATCCTCTAAAAGCATAATGTGTCTCTGGAGACAACAAAAGCACAAAATATTACCATTACCACATTAGCCAATTAAAAGTGTCACAACAATTCAGCTAACAGCCCAGCATCAGATAACGCTGGACACTATACAAACACAATATAAAACAATCATTAATTTGAAACTGCTCAGGAAACAGGAAATGCTGAACTTTTTTTTTTTGTTTCTGTACAAAGCTGACACTGCACTGCACATGGGAGTGTCTCGAGGGGAAATGCCACAGAGAGTATTACCAACCTGTCGCGGCTGTGGCTCACAGTCACAACAAGAGAGAGAGAGAGAGAGAGAGAGAGACAGCTAGACATCGCTCGTCTTACAGCTCTCAGGAAGTGTAACATGCTCAGTCATCAGTCACACAGTTATCTTACTTTTACTGCTCACAGCTCAGCCAACAAGCCACTCAATCTCCCCATTGAGAGGACGGTTTGTAAGCACTGAATAGGCTACTTCAGAGAAGGAAGTATGGACAACTCACACCTTTAGAGAACAGAACTGTCTGGAAAGCTAATAAAATACCATAAATAGAAGTAAATAAATAATAGTTGCACAGGTTTAAAATGCAAACGTATATTCTGATGAACTTGTAATACAGAATCTATTAACGGCCAATAATGGCATAACACCTCGTATCAGTTGTATTTACATATCAGGGTGTGTTTAGAACTCAGCAGTTTAAAAATGTCTTGACACGGCAACCGTGCAAGTGGTTTTGTAATGTTTAAACAAAGGGAAAAAACATCCCCCTCCTAACAACAAACTTGCAAAGCACTGCTGGCAGCACCTCCATTCAAACCACCTGATGTGTACTAGGCCTAGATAGCAGTCAGATTCAGCTAGTGAGAGCAAGCCACTGGATTACCAGGTAGAGCATCACATCAGGAGCAGGATCGTCCCAACGTAAGCAGTGCCGGCTTGTAGACACCTTGCTGTGTGGTCTGTGCTGGTCTCTGGACACTTTGCTGTGTGGTCTGTGCAGGTCTCTGGACACTTTGCTGTGTGGGTTCTTACAGTAGGTGTTTAGTCTGACTTGAGGTGTCAGCTGTGTGGGTTCTTACAGTAGGTGTTTAGTCTGACTTGAGGTGTCAGTTTCAGGTGTGTTTTGACCCTTAATCAACAGAGAGGAGAGAGGATAGCATGGACAATAGAGAAGAGAGGATAGGAGGAGAGGAGCAAAGAGAGGAGAGGAGAGAAGAGAGGATAGGATAGCAGGACAATATAGAGAAGAAAGGATAGGAGGAGTAGAGAGGGGTGTGGAGTAGAGAGAGAAGAGAGGAGAGCAGGACAGTGGAGAAGAGAGGATAGGAGGAGTAGAGAGAGGAGTGGAGTAGAGAGAGGAGAGAAGAGAGGAGAGCAGGACAGTGGAGAAGAGAGGATAGGAGGAGTAGAGAGAGGAGAGAAGAGTGGAGTAGAGAGAGTAGAGAAGAGAGGAGAGCAGGACAGTGGAGAAAAGAGGATAGAAGAGGAGTGAGAAGAGGACAGGAAGGGAGAGGGGACAGGAGAGGAATGGCACACAGGAAGGGAGAGGGGACAGGAGAGGAGAGGAATGGCACACAGGAAGGGAGAGGGGACAGGAGAGGAATGGCACACAGGAAGGGAGAGGGGACAGGAGAGGAGTAGAGAGAGGAGAGGAGGTAAGGAAAGGAGAGAAGAGAGGAGAGCAGGATAGGAGAGGAGCGAGAAGAGGACAGGAGGGGAGAGGGGACAGGAGAGGAATGGCACACAGGATGTGATTGATTCGGCCACCGTGCTCAACGCTAACAGCCGGTCCAAGTTTACTTCTGTTTCCGTGGCGAGAGGCCATGAAAGGCAAACACACACTCAGCACAGACCACAGGCCTCTGAGATTGATCTCCATCCCTGGGTAACCCTGCGTAACCCTGGCCGAGAACATCTGACGTTACCACCCTTTTATGGACGGAGCACACCACCAGGGCAACTGAGGGCAAGGTTGTTCAACACTGCACTCAGGGAAGGGCGTGAGGCAATATCAGACATCAGTGAGATGCTTCATAACTGATTTCATCAAACATTTCTGTTTAAGAGAGCTCCTGGAAACCTAGACTCGCCTGAAACCATTATGACTCTCATAAGTAAAAGAACATTGATTCAGCAGAGTGCTGTACTATTGATTGAGGTATTGAATGTATTCATCTAGACTATGTAGAAAACAAATACATGGTTTCCATAGCACCCCGCGTCTTTTGTTCAAAGTTATTTGATTTTTACCTTCTAAAAGCTGTTTAATGAAACAACGGAAATTCCAATATGTCCCGTACCACAATATAATGAACAATTTCTATCTCTTAAGCGATCTTTAATGATCTTGACCCAGCTGAACGGGGAAGTCCCCGGTGATTCCTACGTCCTCGTTATGGCAAAATCTCATTAGGCCTCACAAACAGAAACACAGGCACAGAACACGGGTCACGGTACCAGATCCGGAACCACAAGAGGCCTCAGACGGCCACTCATATGGCCCAGCATCTCTTGTCTCATGGTTCTAATCATAGCCTGTGGAGCGCTGTAGAATGCATTCCTGTCAGGCGGAACATACTGTGCTTCAAATGAGGAGCAGGTCCTTTGGTGTTATTATGGACTGGCTTGTGTTTGCACTTCACAGCACAGATCATCAGTCTTTATAAAGACTCCTGTAATAAAATTGAGCATCTGGAAAGAGAGCGTAGATCCTGCCTTTGGAGACACACCCACACAAACCCACACACACACACACACACACACACACGCTCCTCTCTGTGTTGTTGCTGTTACACCGATGTCTCTCTGCGGTTGTGTTTCTGCTCAAGAGGAGAGGAGAGATCATTACAGCCTTTACAGCAAGTGAACGCAGTGGTGTTGATAGTTTGGTCTAAATCACTCAGTTATTTCCCTATGCCCCCTGAACATGTGGCTAGCTGATTTGCATTACGGGAAGACGGCCCTGGCACTACAACACACTGAAACAACTACGCCAACAACAACAACAACAACAACAACAACATTCACAAGCAAGGCGAGATACAGAGTCCTCCACTTTTATTGCCACACCTGGGAGGCATACACGATCATGTATCAGTGATTTATCATAATTTCACAATAAGAACTATGAGTGATGGGTCCACCTTGAAGGGAGGCAAGTTCACTCTGAGAAAAATGAATACTGTTCAAAGAAATGAGAGAGCGGTTACATGAGAAGAGCAATCTGATTAAAGCAATAATTGTTTGTCTGATTAAAGGCATAACTATTGATATAATATGCCTTCATATGCACTGAGGCTTTGAATAAGAGCATCTGCTAAATGAATGAAAGTGATTGCAGAGGGACAGAAAGGGCAGAGTCAGGGAGGCAGTGTGCTGGGTCTGTGTGGTATTTCTCAAGCTGATGCTGGTGTGTGTGTGTGTGTGTGTGTTCTCGAACTGGTGCTTGTGTGTGTGTGTGTGTGTGCTGTATGCATGTGTGTGTCCTCGAGCCACTGCTCGTGTGTGTGTTCTCGAGCTGGTGCTTCTGTGTGTGTGTGTGTGTGTGTGTGTGTGTGTTCTCAAGCTGGTACTTGTGTGTGTGTGTGTGTGTGTGCACTTTCTCAAGCTGGTGCTTGTTGGTGGGTGGGTGACACTCGCAGGCAGGCCTGCCACCCAGGAGGCTGAAGGAGCTGGCCAGTCTGGCACACAGGCCCTGCAGCCAAGAGAGGACCAGGACATCAGCAAACATCCCAGACACATCGCAGTGACAACACCTGTATTGTTCTCTCTCATGGGGTTGGTATGGGAGGGTGTTGAAAAATACCCCCCCCCACACACACACACACACCTCTAAACACACGGTTCATCACCTTCACATCCCTGGCACAACACACAGTAACTGCAACTGTTCAGTCGTAAATGTCGCGTATTGTTTGAACAACTTAATGAGTAAATAATAAAACTATAAAAGACAGTCTGTCCCCTTTTGAGAAACAGGATTCGGGGAGTATTTACTTCATGTTGTTGACAGGCCGATGTCTACAGAATCGCTTCATACACACCGTGGGTACACACAGATTTGACTTGACTTTCCATCAAAAACATTGCCATAGCCATTAGCCACACAAACACACACACACACACACACACACACACATCCCGTTGTCATTCTTTCACCTAAGCCGTGTGTGTGCACAGCAGAAAGACATTCAGGAACATCTCAAGGTAAATCTTTGCTGTGGGAGAGGGTAGGTTTAGGGTTAGATGTACTTTAGGTTCTAGTGTTACACTCTCTTTGTTGGCGCTTCCAGAATGAACAATAACAACTTTCAGCTCAGACGCAAGTATTTTCCCCACAGAACCACAGCATATGAATACCATTGAGGTATTTGTGACAGATTTATGCACAACAGTGGTCTCAAACTCCTGGCCAATCCTGGGCTGCAGGACAAGTGTCGTGCAGCCTCTTAGTTGATTTACATTCGTAAAGACATTCAGTCTGCACATCAATTTGCATTGATTCCCCCATTAGAATACTCCGGACTGCAGCTGCATTGACAAACAACGGTCAACACTGCTTGTGGGCAGATACTACACTGCTGTGCGTTTATTATTATAAACATAGCAAACATGGCTTTCTGAAGCAAACGGAAATATTGACCAATGGTATTTGCCATTTCAAATGGAGTATGACTTCCTCTTCCATTCACATTCAATGAGGCAGCAACCTGTCTGATTTGCTCAGTGTAAGAAAAATCACACTACCAAACAAGTACAAGAATAGCCTACGAGGGCGAGAGACTTGAGCTCTTTCAGAACAACTTTTCCCAAGAGCCTGAAAAGAATGTGATGCAGCCATGAAGCTGTAGTGGACTTAATAAATGGTAATATGGCAAGTGAGGCGAAGTCAAGGTTATTTAAAAATGAACCGTTTCTGAAAGACTGAAAGTGAGCCGATATGCTGCAGATAGTGCTGCAAATATGGTTTGCCCAGAAAAGGGCTGTTATTTACAAAGTAAACATCATCTTGAATGCAATGGCAGAATGGTAGATGAACAGCGTGCCCTAAGCAACAGTTGCTAATATTCATCCACTTCATGAATATTCATTCCCAGACGTGGGCTAAGCGATTTGCAACACGCTATATTTATCAGGGATCGGTCCATTGGCTTTGTCCCGGGACTTTTCTGTCGTCATATATCAAGGACTCGCACACAGCCTGAGGCTAGCTCCAGTTGCTAAAGCCATCACAGCTCACCATTGTGACATCACAATGAATGTTGTGGTTTCCATGGTGTTGTTGTCAGCAGACAAAAAGACATTGACCAAGGGCAAAAGTATTCAGACTTGGCCTAGCCAGTCAGTCAGTCAGTCAGTCAGTCAGTCAGTCATTGAGACGTGGGAAGTGATCACTGCTCTCCCCCGCGCTGCCCGAGGCCAGCGAACGTCTCAGCAGATGAGAGTAATAAATGAGGAGACGGAGCTGATGGTCTGGCGCGTATTTGGCTGACTGACTGACTGACCGGTGCTTTCTGCTTTGAAACTCTGCCCAACAGTTTCAACAGCTGGACTGGCAGCGATGAAGGAGTCACACAAACACACACACACACACATACACACTCGGTCTTGCACTTGTCTGCTGTCTCACTCCGTTGGTCGGTCAGCTTTTATATTTCAGTCTGCCATGCCACCCATGTGTGTGAGCGTGTGTCAGAGCATGAGTGACTGTGTGTGTGTGTGTATGTGTGAGAGAGAGTGAGAGAATGCTTACTCTGATTGTGAAACTATGCGTGTGTGTATTTGAGTGTTGGTGTGTGTGTGATTGTGTGTGTGAGAGAGAGAGAGTTTGTGTGTGCGTGCTTACATAATATTGTATGAAATAGGTTTGTATGTGGTCTCGTGTGCATGCTTATCTGACATACATATCTGCCTTCATACAGAGTTTCTCTCTCTCTCTCTCTCTCTCGGAACGCCACATGTGAGAGTGTGGTCACTGAAAGAGCTCCCAGGCCAACCCTGCTGACAGACTGAATAGATAAGGTGCAGGAACAAATCCAAAGATGGGGGAGAAAACCACAACGAAATCAACAGAGACAGGCCACAAGCAGCAGACACACATCAAAACAGGCAGACAGACATCCAAATGTGCAGAGACAGCTCTAGACTGGCTGATGGACACATATGAACAGACTGACTGACTGATATCTTATCTGGCAGGAAGACACATCTTAACTGACTAAACAAATGCAGTCTACCAGCACACGCATCCAGTGTTCATGGGAGAAATAACAATCAGAGAAACAAACCAAACATGCAGAAACTTATCTGATCTATAGCAGAGAAAAAAAGAAGAAAAAAAAACATATACATACATATATATATATATATATATATATACATTAATCAAAGATTTTGCTCCAAAGCCCACTAAATACCACTCTGAGTCTGTATTATTGGCACTGTTGATAAAGTTCACTAAAATCCGGTATATACTGTAACTAATCTTTTGGTGATTTATTTTAATCTCACAATGAAAACGAGGGGAAATTCAACCTTGAAGGGAAGTAAAAGTGAATTATCTTAGAGCAATAAATGTATAACAAAAACACGTCGGTTACAATTATTGGCGTCCCTGCTTGTAATACCTTCTTAAGACTACAAAATACCTTCCTTTGACTATAAAACAGCTCGTAATATTCTCCTATGACACCTCGTAAAGTTGGAAAATATAAATAAAGGGATTTAAGACCATTCGCTTGTTGGATTGCCCGATGGATTGCTAGACTGAGTGTGGAGAATAGCAAGTTTGGCTTGGTACTGTAGCTGGCCATGGTCCTGGGATACCAATAGCGAAGATCACGTACAGTATGAGTGAGGGGTGATTTAGAGCTAATAGTGAAATGGAGGAGCAGGGGAGGAGGTGCTTAGAGCTAATAGTGAAATGGAGGAGCAGGGGAGGAGGTGCTTAGAGCTAATAGTGAAATGGAGGAGCAGGGGAGGAGGTGCTTAGAGCTAATAGTGAAATGGAGGAGGTGAGAGGCAGCACATAAAGAGGAGTAAAAAGGGTTTTATGAACAGAAGTAGTGTGAGTGATGGTGGTCAATCAGCCCTATGGGCCAGCACACAGTACCAGCGGCACAGGGGATACGGGAGATAGGCTATGTACCGCAGTTTTGAAGAGACGGCAATCGTCCCCCTCACTTTCAACAATGGAAAAAAACGCCTCACACGCTGCAGCCGATACACGCTAGGCTAAATGAAACTAACCACGACCATCCACACTGCACAATCTCACTTTCACTCTGCTAATAAACAGTTGGATATCTGAAATGAAACCAGGCCACTTGCTTCTAGACCATCTCCTGCTCATTCTGACATTAGCTATTATTATGTTTAATAACCCACTCAACTTGCCAGTGACAGTTTGACGTCTTCAGATGAACACTTCCGTTCATCATGCTTATCTGATTTTATCTGTGTGTGTTTTTTAAGACGTCCTGTCATGTACACTTCTCCATCATACTCACCGTAGGACAGACATTTCAAAACAATCAATGTTATTAATCATCTCAATATTCTGACCAGTTTAAAATATTCTGATGGTCAACAGTGGGTCAGAAGTGGTGGTCTGATATCTGGATGCAGGATTTCACTAGTTCACTAGTTCACTAGTGCTCACAATTTGCCCCCGCTCACATTGACAATATCTCCTGCACCCCTGCTATCAGCTTCTCCCGAACTTTGTTTAGAAAACATCATTTTGTCTTTACAAAACTTCCCCAGATCGTCCAGATTCCTACTGAAGGTCCACACTTGGGCATTCTCCTCTTTGACTCACCCCACTGTTTTTCTATTGACTTTAGATCAGGGGACTGAGATGGCAAAAGCTTGATTTTGTGTTCAGTAACCCCTTCAGTAAGCCATGTTCTAATCTGGATGTTTGGTTCATTGACCTGATGAATGATCCAAGTATGACCCACTTTTAGTCTCTTGGCAAAGATTGACAGATTTCCATTGATTGACCATCTACAGTATACACTACTCACAAAAAGTCAGGGATATTCGGCTTTCGTGTGACATTTCAGGATGAACCTAAAATCCACAATAACCTTTCCAGGTGAACTGTAGCACATGTGTACTGTAGAGTAACACACCTATCTCAGCAGAGAGAAGATTGGAGGTGACACGTAAGTAATGGCAAGAATGTGAGTTGGCACGCGGTCGCAGTCCCTGCGTTAGCCCACACATGCCGTAGCCCACACATGCCCCACAGCTGTGGCGTTTGGCAGCGCTGGCATCGTAGGATGCTATCCAGATGAGCACACTCTACTCACGGCCCAGCTGACCGCCTGATCGCTTTGAAAATGAAGCTAAATGATTCCACAACAACCTCATCGATGTAAAAACCCCTTGTTTAAGGGTAAAATAATATATATATATTTTTTTTTTTAAAAAACATGGCTTGTGTTTGGAGAAGGCAAGTGTGAACTGCTACTCAAAATAAGGAAGAAACTTTTTCAGTTCATTGGCCAGGAAGTCTCCTTCAGTTGCTATGATTGATGACAATACATGTTGTACCGTATGTTTACTGTAATGGCAACGGATATGTCATGCCAACCACAAACTCCCCAACCTCCCCATCTATTGGTCAGGGTCTTACTGCTAAGAAGTTCTGAGAACCGTAAACAAGCATAAGCATAAATGAGGCATAGATGCTTAGATAAACATAGAAATGGAGGCTTAGATAAACAATACCAGCCAATCAGCACATGTCCTCAGGAGCACAGAGGGATCAGGCAAGCAATTTGATTGGCTGTTGAGCTTAAATATAATCTTTTAGCTTCACCCATAGACGTATATACATACGTATATATTTATATATCTATGGCTTCATCTCTCATCATGTCCTCATCAGTGACAGTGCGGCATCTTCAGATGAACACGCCTGAGACATCCTTCCAACGGTTCATCATGCTTATCTGTCTCACATTCGCTGCAGTATCTCAAAACAATCTGAAGCTTGCAGGATGCTCTTTCTCAAGAAATGGCCATATCTGTTTCTTTTTCCTGTCACGCATATTTCTCTAGCACATTACCACCCTAGGTGACTCAGGGGGCGCAATCTGCTTTGTGGTCATCTCTACCACTCAGCAGAGACACATAACACACCCTTCAGGTCTCACCATTACGATATACTTTTATATACTGTAGTACAGTGGCAGTGTAGTGGCTAAGCAGCTGGGCTAGCAGGTAGTAGCCTGAAAGGTTGTGGGTTCAATTCCCGGCGTTCACCACTGTGTCCTTGAGCAAGGCACTAAAGCCCAAATTGCTCCAGGGACAATGGCACAACCGTGTAATATGATTGATATATTGATGATGATTGTGTTGATATGTCAGCTGCTTTGGATACAAGTGTTATGTGAATGTATTCAATGTTTCAATCCAAAAACCATTAACAACCAGCCTGCTAACTAATATAAGAAACAGAGCACTACAAAATGACAGTCTCTCAGATGTTCGACAATGGTAGTTGGTGCTTAGCGAGGCCTTTTGGGAAATGGAAGTATCGGATAACCTTTATCCCAACTCCGATAAAGGTTGTCCCATACTCCCAATCATTTTTCCAGTCATGGAAAACAGAATTAAAAAAAAGAAGAAGAACTGAGCATAATAAAAGTTCCATTTCTGTGTGGGGAGGCACAGGGGAGGAATATGCGAGACCTTAATGGTGATTTTGGATGCGGGTTGAGATTTATAACCACATTGGAATCTAAAGGAGATTTTTCCCTCTGTCTGGGACGGCAGAAGGAGGGAAAGCAATAGTGAGAGAGAGTATTTTAAGGCTTCAGATTGATGTAAGACACATTTGCACTGCTGATGGCATACAAGATAACAACATGGCAGACTGTGGGACAATAACAAAAAGTTTCATAAATGCGACGGCAGTAGATTCCGATCAAATCGAGGACACACATGAAATTAGTCTAGCTCGTTTTTGTTAGTAGTAGTCCAATCAGTTGTACTACTCACTGCACTTTGTCCACGTTGTCTTACTTGGGGCTCTAAATTGAGAGGCTAAAAGGAAAAAGGCGTCATATCAGACAATTACAATAACTCATGTCTTTGATAACCTGTGGGAAATATCCACTGTGTACTTCAGTCTCTCATCAAGCACTAATGTTTGGGATGCTATCTTCACTTGACCACAGTGTAGAGCTACTGTAGCCTGACTCTCGCCAGACCCTTGTAGTTCCGCCATGCTCCACCAGAGGCGTTTCGCTGAGCTCCACACAAGGGTCTGGACGTGAGGGCAATCCAAACCCCTGCCAGTGATCAAAAAATTAGCAACCAATCAGGAGCGCCGAAGCGAGTGTTTGATTCAAATAACAATGGCGGCATGCAGCGAGGAGTCTTGTGCTGACATTGATTCTGCTATTTCAACCGTTTTGTCGAATCTATCGAGTATTCATTCTTTAAAAGATTAACAGAGAATAGTTTTGAAGACATTTATTGGTGGCAAGGATGTTTTTACTCTTCTTCCGTTTGGCAAGAGCTTGAAGAAGCCTAGCACGTCATTCAAGATAACAGGCAAGTGGTTTATCAAATCACATGCGAGGATGTTTTACAAGGACCCGCCTTCATAAATACATCCCCTATCGAGAAGTCCCAGATCCTTGTGTGAAGCAGACAGCGAACTACAGGATCTGGCGAAAGTCAGGTTAGAGCTACTGTACATCTATGAATAATTAAGTTTCTCTATAAACATTATACAGTACATTAAGAAAAGCCTTGTTCCCTTGATGTTTTAAGTCAATCAACTATTTTTATTACTCCAGCCAAGGAGGTCACATTTCACATCAAATACATCTAATACTTGACCATTGTGTAGAGCTAAATCTATGGATAACGAAGTTATTCTATACAAACATTATACAGCACATGAAGTACTATAAACATTATGCAGTACATAAACCCTCTATCCCCTTGTTGTAGTAGCTCATGTTTTCCAGGTCAATCAAGCTATTGATTTCTGTTTTACTGCTCCAGCCAAGGAGATTATGTTAATGCAAATTCATCCAGTGTGCCAGCCAGGTGAGTTTTGCATACAGCAGGTGTGTGCCTAATGCAGGTCAGTTCTCCACAGGTGAACTGGGTACAGGTAAGCTCTACTCAGCTAAGGCAGGGCTACAAAGGTGAGTTGTTATTCTCAGCTGTTAGAATCCATCTGGTCTGACCGTCTGATTCATTAGAATTCGCTAAGACAACATAACCTCAAGAGTCATCATGCAGCAAATGTCAATGCATTTGAGTCATGCTCTTGCGTGACTGAATTACTTGTGTTTGTAACGGAGGTACATAAGAAAGCGAAAGGATTATTTGGAATGCCCCCACCCTCTCCCCACCTAAGTGCACTACACCCTCAGTAATGTTATCAAGATGTAAGAGAACTGTAAAAAACTGTTCTCATGCTGTCTCCAGAGGACCTGTCTAACACAAACCATCGTGTTGCATCTCCCAAATAACACTCTTTTTTATTCTTTCGTAATTGCTTCAGTCTGGGAGTCACAGGCATTAATATAAAACATCCTTCCAGGGCCCACAGAAATGAATGCCTCTGCACATCACTACTCCCATGGGAGAGGAGTTCCTTCAAAATTCTGCATTATCCAAAATAGTATTCATGACACGATACTTGGTAGGTTTTCAATCAACATGATTTTCCTCAGGAAATTATAAAGCCCACTGGGGTCCTGTCTGCCCTTTGGTTATGTTTTACGATGAACACTGTCTTCCAGCTATATTCCTGGGAATGAGACTGCACTGATGGCAACTGTTGAACCTAAGCAAAGTTGAATCATCTTCTGTCAATCATCTGCCTTTCCCAGGAAATCAGCTCATCATGGGAGGAACTGATGACAATGCAAAGTCTGTGTCTGTGACTATAGTATACACCAATGCATAGCATTTAGCAGAATCCTTGGCCTACTACCCTCACCAAGACCAAGGAAAGTTCCCTTGCACTGCATGAAATAAACAAAATGGGCAACCGAGAGACTTGCACAGAGATTTGCACATAATTTCTCCTTTATTTTAGTATTCCCATCCAACCAGCCGCACTCCCTCTCCGGACAATTGCATTCCCATCCATAGTGTCTATGTATTGCAAATGTACATATTGTATTTCTCCATTATTTTAGTATTCCCATCCAACCAACCGCACTCCCACTCCGGACAATTGCATTCCCATCCATAGGGTCTATTCATTGCAAATGTACATAGGCCTACTGTATTTATTCTTATACATAGTCTTATTCTACTGCCCTTAATTCTATTCTTACTGTACTGTATTTTTTTATTCTTTTCATGTTATTCTTGAGTGAGTGTTGTATTTTGAGAGCGAAGATTAACAAGAGTCAAATTCCTTGTACTGTACAGTATGTTTACGCAAAACTGGCCAATAAAGCTGATTCTGATTCTGATTCTGATCTACAGTACAGTACTATTCCCATCCAACACTTTCTGCTTTCTCTTCTTTCCCACAACAAACTGAACGCAGTCAGAGGTGAAAATGTTTATTCGGTCTGAGAAGGGATCTTGTGCAATGCAGCCCATGACTGAAATTCATGGGAGTCTTCTGTGATGGTATTTCTGTATTACTGCCTTGTCAACAAACAGCTTTTTGATCGAAGCCACAAAGAGAAGGACCACACTGAAGACTGTGGATTTAGAACAGTACCATCCAAAGCAAACTACTGTAGCTTGTGTGGTATGCCTGTAAAATCTATCTCTTTGACCTTTCCAATTCTGATAAGGTTGGAGCATGAAGACAGAAACAAACAGAATCCAAAGTAGCATGGATTAATGCAAACCTTCAGAAGGCTCACTAAATCCTGAGGTTAATTGTGTCTGTGATCGTTAAAGCCAGACTAATGGATCACACTAGATGGTCCACCATACATCACCAACAAGCAGTGGCGGTTCTAGACTGAATTACTCCCCAGGCGAGATCCTCCACGAGCGCCCCCATGTTTTTTGACGCACTTTGCGTCAGTCGGGCTCATAGGGTTAAGCGCTCGTGCCGCCCCATACAAGATGCCGCCCCGGGCGACCGCCCGGTTCGCCCGTACCTAAAACCGCCACTGCCAACAAGCCATCGCCTGGCAGCAAGGAAACGCAAAGGAAACATTATTGTGACATGAATCTGAACTCTGAATCTGAACTATGAATCTGGATGGCTTGGATTCAGTGGTGGCATGGATTCAATTTAATTCTAACATAAGACCCTTAAGCTGTTCACACTATAAGACAGCCAACTCAGTCTGTCAATCCTGATCCAAATCGCCATGATCTATTCTAAACAATGGTCTGAGCTCAAATCCATCATGCAGTGTTAGGGTTGGGTATCGTTTGAATTTGAACGATTCCGGTTCCAATTCCGATTTGTTGTTTCGATTCCGGTTCCTACCGATTCTCGATTCCGATTCTTTTAAGAGGCAGGGTCAAAAAGTTTAGGACACCAGTATTTTAATAAGCTAGCTAACGGTCTTTCTGAATGAAATAGTCTGACCTTCTCCATCAATTTTAACTTTACTATGACTTTCTCACAGGACTGTTTTGAACTACAATATAAATAGCAAATCTATGAACTTGAATATAAATATTATAATGTAATGAAACCTCATGAAAACACATTTAGGCTACACATGTGTGTATGATGCCGCAGATACTTAAACATGTTGTCTTGCTCCCACTCGGCTAACCTGGTGCAGAATAGCAAATAAACAATAAAAAGCAACTTATGAGGGTAAGGCCTATTGTTTTGGGCAAGGTCCATTGGCTATATAGTTACAGTTGCGAACACTTCCGGTGGATGCTTCTTTGTTGGTGTTCAGCGGTTTCATCTTCCGGTCAGCGTACTGAGAATCGATACTAGGTATTGAAATTTCAACTTTTGAACGATTCCGGGTATATTGGAAAGCCGGTTCCGGTTCCGATCGATTCTCGATTCTCGATACCCAACCCTATGCAGTGTTTGTCTGGCTTAAACCTCCACCTACATTCCCAGAGTGGACAATTAGCCGCTTTCTGGGTGGTGTCCAAAAATACACTCCTCTCACAGTCCATCAAGTCTACTGTGTGTACAAACACATATTTACGCAAACACACGCATAAACACACACACACACATACACACACAAACACACACACACACACACACACACGCATAAACACACACACACACACACACACACACACACACACACACACACACACACACACACACACACACACACACACACACGCATAAACACACACACACACACACACACACACACACACACACACACACATTAACAAATGCTATTGCCATACATTACTGATAGGTCAGCCCCAGAGCATCCAATCTCCTCTGCCATACATTTCCATTTAAATGGCTTTGTAGCAGATGCCCTCCTCCTGAGGGACGGAGCAGGCAGGACATACAGTATATATATATATATATATATATATATATATATATCATACAAGACAGCTTTGCCTGTATGCTATTCTATCTCGGCGACGAGCTGAGTCCTCGTCCTTGTCCCGCTAGCAGGACTGTCAGGACACCACGGTCCCCTCCCAATTCTCTCACTTGGACACTTGGACCAATCCCACTACTCACACTTGCACACTTGCACTCCTAATTGGCACTTCAGGCAACAGTACAGTACATCTCATTCTGCTTTCAATCTTCCAGCCTTTCAGCTCACTCACAACACAGTGTGTTACTATGATGGAGTCCACAACTATCCAAGTGAGCGTGCTATCTGTTGTGGCAAGGAGCCTGGTTCCTGAGCAGCGTAATCTGGGTAAAGGACAGATTAGACCTGTAGGGCTCCAGCTCAGGTGGTGGGGAGACAGGTCTCTTTCTGTGGGGGTCATTCCAATGTTCCCCAGGTCCTATGTTCCCCGGTTTTCGCCAAAAGGGTCCTACAGTATGTTCCCCGGTATGTATTGCGACTGGGGAACATAGGACCCTTTTTGGGAAAAGTGGGGAACATAGGACCCTTATTAAAATATACCAAAAAAAGGGTCCTATGTTCCCCGGTCCCATACAAAGTGGGGAACATAGGACTCGGGGAACATAGGTACGCTCCCCTTTCTGTGCTACAGTCACATCCCAGTTCCAGTGTAATTGCAAGCAATGTTGCTGATAAACCCTTGTTGTTCTTCACTCTCTTACTCTCCGTCCACACAAACATAACCCCCAGTACAGGCACCAAGAGCAGTCTAACATCTTCAGACATTTTTTGCTCCCCCCCCCCCCCGGAACAAACGTCCTCTTTATCGGACTGTTAATGGGGTTCATGATCCCTCACAATACGAAATAAAAGTGTAATTCAATTATGATGTTTATCAATGTGAAAGTACTTACTCTGTCAAAAGTTGGAACGGACAGGTTTCCAAAGAGTGTTCCAAAGCTGTTTCTAATAATGACTTTTTTTTTTTTTAAGGGTAGATAATCACTCCCATATGGAGCATGGCTACGTGAGGATATAGCATAATATTAGCTTTAGGGGTCATTTTGATTACTGCTTTATTAACAAGCGTACGTTACCGTAATGATTGCTTTGATCTAATCTAATCTATTCCTAGTCTGAATTAAATCCGAGTGCTGATGTAGAGTATACTACGCGGAAAGGACTGATGCATCTAGATACTGTAATTCAGGACATTTATTTCCATAATGATGTTTCAATTATGTTTGCTGATTAACTGGATGCAAGAGAGTGTTTTGCCATCAGTGCTGTTATATGATCACGGAGGAGTGTTAAAGTGCAATAATGCGGGTGTATCAACCCAATACAGTTCTTCTAAATTCATGTGATTGTGTGGTCTAATCTGTATTGCATATTGCTACTATGCCATTTCTTGCTTTTATTCATGTCAAGTTGGCTACATTGAGTCACCCAAGTGTATGAGATGTGCTACATAAACAAATCTGCCTTGCCTTGCATTGCCATGTGGCAAGTACTCACCGATGCTTCTTTTTGGTTGGGTGACAATACAAGGCAAACACAGACTAAACCAGCTCACCAGCTAAAACACCTTCCTGTCTGTCCTCCAAGCAGCACCAACCAATGGGCCAGAGCCTATTAGCATATGCACACGCACACGCACACACACACACACACACAAACAAAAACACAAATAAATACACACACACACACAACCAATGGGCAAGGGCCACCTCTGACGAAGGTGCATTATAGAAATACGGCACAAGGATCAGCGAACAAGAACAGCCGCAGTAAGGTGTTCATTTCACCTGGGTTCGTTCCCGCGGCGAGCATGACAACCTCCTGTCAGATGTAAATCCCTCCAGCCGCACCCTTTACTGTGGAGCCCGTAAAGCACAATGACCCTGGACGAGCCCTGACAAAAGGCTAACTTTCCATTGCCTTGACGATTAGGCCACCGGATGAGCTTATCTCGTTGCTTATCCTCCTCCTCCTCCTCCTCCTCCTCTTCCTCCCTCGATCAAGGTCTCTCAGCACCAGTGCCGGACCATCCCCATCAATCCAGCCCCAGCCAGCTGAGAGCCACTTTAATAAAGCTGATGGATGGCAATGCCCAGGGCTATATATGTGTGTGTGTGTATGTGTGTGTGTGTGTGTGAGAATAGGCATGCAGGGAAATCTATATGTTTTCATCTGTCTACTCCCCTGGCAGATGGGGGATCTTATATCAAATAATCCGCTGCTGGACGTCATGCCACACACGTATGTGTGTGTGTGTGTGTGTGTGTGTGTGTGTGTGTCTGTTCAAACAGGTGTGTTCAAATTCGGCAAACAGCGAATGTGCAAATGTTTGTACCAGACTTCTTTTCTATGAACAGTTAAATGTGGACAAATTTGAAGAATTCCATTTCAACAGTAACCCTGCGTCCATCCCCTCAGTGTTCATGGCTAACTACCTCCTGGAGCTGTTTGTGACTCTTCACAAACATTTGCGGAGAACTCAAGGCAAACAGTTTGCAAAAGTTGACCTATGTTTGTGAATTTGAACGGTCCTCCTAGGAGGGTTAAAAGCCTCAGGTCTCAGTCTCATGCCTGCATGACTGTGTCCAGATTGCCTTGGACTCCGGGCCGTGTCCGTTCCTGAGCCGGCGGACTCTGAAGAGCCTCTGATATCAGAGGTGGAAAAGTCCAGATTCAGAAAGTAAAACTCCTACCACATTTCTGTGCCAACCATTTATTTAAACCAGCTGATTCTAATTAGCACAACTCTTCAACTACTGTAGGTAGAGCAGTTAATAAGTTCACAGAGGCAATACATGGTTGGATCACTACAAAGAGCCAATACATGGTCGGATTACTACACAGAGCCAATGCATGGTTGGATTTTTCTTTTTGGACTTTCTGAAGCTGGACTTTTCCACCTTTGCCTGATACCCTCGCCTATCGGTCGCTCCGTTGACCACAGGCAAATCCACACAAACAACGCAGGACAGTCAAAGAGGGAGTGTGGACAGTGAAGCAGAAGAGAGAAGAGAGAGAGAGGCAGGTGGAGAAAAAGGAAGGGAGAAATAGAGAGAGGGAGAGATGAGAAAGAGAGAGATTGAAAGAGGGAACAAGAGACAGAGAGAGAAGAGAAGAAAGAGTGAGAGAGAGCGAAAAGATAGAGACAGAGAGAGAGAAAAAAGAGAGAGAAAGGGGCAGGTGGAGAAAAGGAGAAAGAAAAAGGGGAGGGAGAAATAAAGAAAGAGGGAGAGAGAAAGACAAAGAGAGAGGGACAGACAGAAAGAGACAAAGGATGTATCTGTAGCTTATTTTCACATTGTGTGCAATTAGGTGTGAGAGCCCTCCGAGGGCCATATCTTAGAGATAATGGCTTCTGGCTAGCTCAAGCATCCTCTGACTCCAGCCAGATGTAGAGAGGAGATGGAGAGAAATTGACTAAATGTCACTCCTGTAAAACTCACACACACATACGCACACACACACACGCACACACACATACATTCGCAAGGCACACCGACAGTGAGAGAGAGAGAGCACTTTCCTCATTTCCTTCAGGATATCAGATCATTGAGATAAGTCTGCGCGACAGCAAGGCATCGCTACGCCGACAGCACATCAATACTCCTACGTGGATCAAGCCACAATATGAGCTATGTCACCTCATCATCTGCCATTAGCGCATCCAGAAATATAGCACCAAATGAGGTGAGGACTATTATCATTTCTCATTTCCCAAGGACTTTTCAGAGAACCACAGAGCTCACAGACATACAGCAGACACAGACACATGCACACACACACTTCATTGATTCTCCTCAGACTCTTTCTTTCTTTCTTTCTTTCTTTCTTTCTTTCTTTCTTGTTTCTTTAATATTTTTTTGACTGATCTATTTGTATTCATGTTCAAGGTTTAATAATAAAAAACTTTCTCACTCTCACGCACAAACACACAAGTGACGTGACCCATCTAAACAGAGCATCTTGGTCTGAAACACAGTAGTCACCTCTCTATCCACAATGTCAGCTCTTCCTGTCTGTATGAGGGGAGTTCTTCTATTTAAACAGTGTGGTTATATGACCACAGGGCCAGTGTTAACATGCTGTTAAGCCAGTGCAACAACCCAATACAGCGTTTCTAATATGTGCGTGGGACAAAAAAAAAAAGCGGGGGGGGGGGGGGGGGGGTCTATTTTAATTTGAGTGTTCAAGATACTGCTTTAAGTCCTAGTTCAGAAGAACTTCAGGAGTATTTTCAGCAAGAACAATTGTCAGGGCTGTACTCTGTCTGTAGCCCAAAAGTGATCACATTCTATACAAATCCTACAAAAATGAGGATATGATAATAATGAACGAGCAAAATAAGAATGTCTTGCCACTGCCAACAGGCAGAGATTTAACATGAACCATAAAGACATGCTGGACAATCATAAGCTTGAAAGATATTCAAAACTTAATATGCATGTAGACAAAATACCACAATGCATACGAAAAGCTGCATTTTTAAAGTTTAAAAAAAAATGCTAGTATGCTGTGCTTACCCTTAAAAAGCCTCACCAAAAAAGGTCAAAGTTCAGATGTCGCTTGAGGAGATGTTCTGTGATTAATCTTCTGCTTTCTCAAATTGCAAATTTTTGGTGGCAAGACCAAGGCCGCAGAAATACCTCAGAGACAAATGATGCGTTTGTGTGTGTGTGTGTGTGTGTGTGTGAGTGTGTGTGTGTGTGCGTGTGTGTGTGTGTGTGTGTGTACGTGCATGTGCATGTGCACATGTGCATGTGTCTGTGTGTGTGTGTGTGTGTGTGTGTGTGTGTGTGAACATGTCTGAGTGTGTGAGTGTGTGTGTGTATGTATGTGTGTGTGTGTGTGTGTGTATGTGTACGTGCATGTGCATGTGCACATGTGTGTGTGTCTGTGTGCATACGTTCGAGTGTGAGTGTGTACGTGCTTGTGCTTGTGTGTGTGTGTGTGTGTATGTGTACGTGCATGTGCACATGTGCGTGTGTCTGTGTGCATACGTTCGAGTGTGAGTGTGTGTACGTGCTTGTGCTTGTGTGTGTGTGTGTCTGTGTCTGTATGTCTGTGTGTGTGTGTGTGTGTGTGTGTGTGTGTGTGTGAGAGAGAGAGAGAGAGAGAATGAGTCTGTATACGTGCATGTGCTTGTGTGTGCATGTGTGTGCATGTGTGTGTGTGTGTGTGTGTGTGTGTGTATATGTGTGTGTGTGTGTGTGCGTGTGTGTGTGTGTGTGTCTGTGTGTGTGTGTTTGTGTGTGTGCGTGCGCATATCCGCATATCCGTATGTTTGTTTGTGTACCAAAGCGTTTTTAGACCAGAGCTTGACAGAGCGCGCGAGCTGCAGCCCCCGCACTTCCTCTCGTTGCCTCCCGATGACGCCGCTCTTGCGTAGACGTCCAGCCCATCGCTGCTGCACTGCCCAGGGCTGACGGGGGGAATTACTGACCACTGACCAACACGGCCCTGGGCCTTCTCTCAACACCCATCAGCTCCTAAACGAGATGATCGACACCAGAGAGGGTCGTCTCGCGGGAGCCTTAACGAGCTGCTTGGCTCACAGTGCGGCCCTCGCCTGCTTCACTGAATCAATTCCTGACCAAATTACGCGTCCAATTTACACTTAAAATAGGCCTCCCGGAGGGGGCGGGGGGGCAGGGGAGAGCGCTGGCATGACGTAAGTTGGTGCGCTGCTGGCGTGCTGGGCCACTGGCGTGACGCGTTAGCGCCGTGTTAACTCGTACGAGGGCCGACAGGTGAGATAAGTACACACAACGTCTGAGAGCAAAGAGAACAGAGAGAGCATGGAGGGAGCGAGAGAAATTAACTGGCCGAGGAAAAAAATCTGACAGTTCTTTTCCGCCTCTGTGTTTGCCGGGCAAACAGTCCTGTACTTTGTCTGCGAGCCAACGCAAACTATCTCCCTCACACTCGGCGCTTGTGTTTTCTGGGAACGCCGCTGGATCCGGTGTCAGATCTCCGGCCATCACCTGCAGAGAGGCCACCCATTTACCCGCTTAGTAGTCTCACAATGGACCCAACTGCCCAAGGATAGCGGAACCCTTCCCTGATTACAGGAACTATTTTCTTGTCTTCCTGGATTTGCTTTTAAATCTCCCTTCTCGTGTTCCTGGACTGTGTTCTAACTGGTTGAACTATGAGTCCCACTCAGGGGAACAGGTCTTAGGTAGAGCCATGACAGCTCAGGGACAATTACATCACGTGTGTGTGTGTGTGTGTGTGTGTGTGTGTGCGTGTGTGTGACAGAAAGAGAGAGCTAATATCTGGACTGTTATTGTTTACAGATGGTGTTCTGTTACATCGAGTAATCTGGTGTGCGTGCAATCCATACGGAACTGTCTGGCCGCCAGTGTATGACAAAGAACACACTCTCACATCTCTCCCTTCATCCCTCTCAGTGTGTGTGTGTGTGTGTGTGTGTGTGTGTGTGTGTGTGCGTGTGCATGCATGTAGATGTGTTTCGTAATTGAGAAGTTTTCTGGTGGTCATGTATTGACCAAAGGTCGATTTGCACCCATTCTGTGGTGGTAGGAGAGGTTCTGGAGTGTTTCCTTCCCCGAGCGGGTAATCTGGGGAAACTTTGTACTGTAAGGAGTCGTACTTGTTAGTCAAATACTGCACCTGTGGACAATCATGCTTTATCCATGCACGAGCCCTGTTCAAATTACTTAAGCCTTTCATTGTAAAATCTACAGCGTTTTGGCTGATGTCTTCTTTTTGTTCACCTTAAAAGTACTGCACAAGCTGTTACTAGAGTGAAGGTCTTGTTTAACATCAGCTTAATGACGGATTGTAAAATCCTACATCTACGGCAGAGGTGTTTGTTTAATGATAGTTTATTGCTGTTTAATGAATGTTGCTGTGGAAAAGAATTGTTAAGTGGGCAGCTGCCTAATGACAGCCAAATCAATCACTGATTTTCACAAGTTTTTCCCACAAATGAATCAACTATTGTTTGGTTACTTTATTTAGTGTAACCCATTATAATTAGTGAAATCTGTGCACCACAATTTCAAGGTCACCTTTTTAATCACTGTCTACATACATTCCATGTGTGTGCCGTTGTGAGAGCATGGACCGGGAATGACAGTATTGATTTGATTTGTGGCCTCCACCTTGACATTGTCAGTAATATTGAATACCGTGTGATAATTCACATTCGTGGCAATCCTAGTCTCTGCTAGACTCTTCATACAAACACATAAAAAAAATACGGCTTGTCATTTGTGTCTATTTCATATTTTGGAATTCATAAACTTTATATATTTTGTTAATAATGTATAGATACATTTTCTAGATTGTATGATCTGCATAAATATTAATAACTAAAATATGTAGTAGTTTGAATACTTCATATTGATTTTTGAACTATTACTCTGGTCTTTAATATCATAACAGTGGTGGTGTGTGTGTATGTCTAATTGAGTGGCCTGTTACTATGAGAGGATTGTGAAAGTAATGATCATTATGTCATTATGCTTTTTTATGTCATTATAAAATAAGTGTTCAAAAAACCGAAGAAATTAAAGAAAAGTACCAACTGTCATTCTTATATCGATACAAATACAATTATTAGGTACTAGCCCTGCTCTGGAGGCGAGTGAAACCCTACCTTTCACTGCAGTGAAGGCACACATTCATATGTAGACTTCCTCTTTACTGTAACTGTTCGCCATACAAGCATGTAGGAATTTAATTTTGACTTATGATGATGTATGTAGCACTTTAAGAGAATGCTGGGGTGAACTTTTTATTAAAAACTGGCGTCCTCGGTTCTGGTGAAAAGCACCCCAACAAGTTACACCATTCCTTTCTTTCGGTTCTAAACGTTTTTTTGAGTGCACACACGAGACGCACATTGTGAGGAGAATTTGATAACACAGTGTATTGGACTTCAGTCAATCAATGACCTTCGATGTTATTGTAACTCTTTCCAGTGAATGCCGTGCGTCTGAAAGAGTGGACAACATGTTGCAACACTTATCCCTGTAAACTGAGTCCGCTGTGTGGCTTTTCCTCGTCAGTTTAGTTATCTCAGCTTTTATAGTCCATCTTAGTGTGCAGCTGTGTTTCATAAGCCCTGCAGCACAACAACAGCACCATCCCCAGCGCTTGATATCATAACTAGTCACCACTACATCCCCAGGAGTCAACAGCCCATGAGTTAGAGTCCGCCCCTGCTCTGCTCCGAGTGGGCCTGATGCGCTCTTAGTGTGGACCGCAGGAATCAGCTGGGATGGGGCTCAAGCACTGCATGTGGTAGTTTAAGTGTCAACTGTGTGTGTGTGTGGGTGGGTCGGTGGGGGGTTGTGTGTGTGACTGTGAGTGTGTGTAGGTGTGTGTGTGTGTATATATATGGGTCATTCCGTGTCAAATCAGACAAAATCCAGGAAAATGGTTGCAGCACCGACTCGGATTTTCTTCAAAGTTTGTATACACAATGTTTAGGTTCCATAACTAAAATCTGTAAAATATTTTTGTTCAATTCTATTGTTTTCATTGTCTTTTTGCCCTTGCCTTTTTACACTCTCTAAATGACCTTATCTTGGAGGCCATGTTAAGGTACTCATATCTTAAAAAGTATAATTCCTAGCCTGACTAAACTTTATAGAATGGAAGACAAGCATGTTCTCAGTAAGATTCAATGATTAAATGTTTGTACCACAGTCTCATTGGTTGTACAGAAGTCCATAGTTTCTGAAAAAACATGCAAAAAAAGTGATATTGAGGGTCTCAAAACTTTTTTATTGGGACACACCTGCCATCAATGAGTCTTTTCTATAGAAATATAATCCTTTGTTAATGTTGTCCCAAAATGTGAAGTCTCCAAATCAAATGAATTTGACAATAATAAGGATAAAAACAAGGCATGTTTGTATTTTTGTGTCATTTTCATGCAGCTGAAAAGCTATGTGGGGTAGGTAGTAGGATCATGAAAATCTATGTGGAAATAGAAAAGTATATGGACATGTAGTGTGTAAAGTTCTAATATTGCATCCAAGCCCCGTTCACAGAATAAATGCATGTAGTTACAGGTGTTTTGGTAACACCAGAATAAACATTTACAATAAAAAAAAGGGAGGTTTGGCACCCCCCTCTGGCGAAACAGTAGCATTTTGCTACTTTTACAAGGCATTAACTCCGGTAGCTATTTGAATGGAATGGAAAGGCTGTATTTTACTTCTCGTATTCAAAAAGAAGCAGAAATTCCTAATACCTTGAAATTGAAAAGGATACCAAATACACCGAATTATGTACTTGAAATTATGTTTTAACGATTAATCTAAAATAGGCCTTTCATTGGTTGGTGGCTGTGAAGTTCTCAAAGGCCATTTGAATATCTTCATACGTCTTACACTGTTCAGAATGCCACTCAGGCACCGCAGCATGATGTGCAGGTAGGGCAATATGTGTCTATGATGGAAAATGATGGGTAGGGTATGCCTTGGAGAAGTCAGAGGAGCTGGAGGACTACAAGGTCAAATTCCTGCACCCCAGTGGACCAGCTGCCATTCATGTGCTGTGTGCTGTGCCAGCCCCAGCCACTACCAGGACAGGACGGCAGTACGTATGAAGATATTCAGATGGCCTTTGAGAACTTCACAGCCACCAACTAATGAAAGGCCTATTTTAGATTAATGGTTAAAACATAATTTCAAGTACATAATTCGGTGGATTTGGCATCCTTTTCAATTTCAAGGTATTAGGAATTTCTGCTTCTTTTTGAATACGAGAAGTAAAATATAGCCTTTCCATTCCATTCAAATAGCTACTGGAGTTAATGCCTTGTAAAAGTAGCAAAATGCTACTGTTTCGCCAGAGGGGGGTGCCAAACTTCCCTTTTTTATTGTAAATGTTTATTCTGGTGTTACCAAAACACCTGTAACTACATGCATTTATTCTGTGAACGGGGCTTGGATGCAATATTAGAACTTTACACACTACATGTCCATATACTTTTCTATTTCCACATAGATTTTCATGATCCTACTACCTACCCCACATAGCATTTCAGTTACATGAAAATGACACAAAATACAAACATGCCTTGTTTTATTGTTATTATTGTCATGGTTATTTGTCGTGGAGACTTCAAATTGTGGGAAAACATTAATTAACTGCCGTGTTTGAAGAGGAAATAGTGACTGATACCAAGTGAAAAAGATAAACAGTTTTTTTAATACCCTAAATATCACACTTAATGCACGTTTCTCCAAAATGGAGGGCCCTTTCGAGAGTCAAGAGACATTTAGTACAGACTTTAAACTGTTTACACATGCTTATTATGAGTTGATCTTCCACCCTAGAAAGTTTGGGGAGGCTAGGGAACATATTTGTCAAGATATTAATGCCCAGACATGGCATGTGTTTTTCAAGCTGTAAAAATGAAAGAATTTCAAGGTCTAAAAAAGATATGAAGACAGATGATTTCCACAGAAATATTTCACAGGCCTTGGTTTTAGGACCCATTGATGATATACACAAAGTTTTAACAAAATCTGAGACGGTGCAGCAACAATCTTATCTGATTTGACACGGAATGACCCATATGTATATGTGTCAGTGTGTGCGTGTATGTGTGTGTGTGTGTGTGTGTGTGTGTGTGTGTGTGTGTGTGTGTGTGTGTGTGTGTGTGTGTGTGTGCGCAGGTGTTTGTGTGTGCTGTGAAGTTTCATTTTCTTTTCTGATTCTTTTTTCTCTTTTTCAAAATATTCCCAAGCCCATCACCTCGCTGGTACTTACCAACAACAATTAAGAGATCCACTGCGGTCTGGTGTGTGTTGTAGATATTGTGTGTGTGCATCTTCCGTGACAGAAGAACACGCACACTAACACACACTAACACACACACACACACACACAGAGTGCAGGGTGCCTTAGAAAGGGAGCAGCAGCGGTAATCCCGATCCAGTCAACCGAGAAGAGCAGGTTTTCTACACACCTCTCAATTACAGAGTGATTAGAAAGGGAGAGGGAAAGAGAGAGAGAGAGAGAGAAAGAGAGAGAGAATGAGGAGGAAGAGTAAGAGA
>NC_085006.1:24383288-24398288 GCF_963854185.1 Sardina pilchardus
CAGTGGCTACTCATCGTAAGGGGCAACAAGTATATCACAACCGTACGGTACACATCAGTAGCTGTGTGAGTTTGTGTGTGTGTCTGTGTGTGTCTGTGTGTGTGACTTCCAGTGCTGCATCGTAAGGAGCAACAAGTACATCGCAACCGTACACATGTGTGTGTATGTGTCTGTGTCTGTGTCTGTCTGTCTGTCTGTCTGTCTGTCTGTCTGTCTGTCTGTCTGTCTGTGTGTGTGTCTGTGTGTGTGTGTGTGTGTGTGACAGTGACCGAGACACTGACAGTGACATCCCGTGCAGCGGCCGGTACAGTCATAGCACTCACCGTGAGGGGCAGCGAGCAGACGACGAAGATGACGGTCATGGAGGCCAGCAGCACCAGGTGCTCCACCTCCTCGTCGCCCTGTCCCCCGAACACCATGATCTTGCGCTTGCGTCCGGCCGACAGCACCGAGCCGCGCCGCGACATCTGGCTCCGGTGCATGCGGCACAGGCTGAGGATGACCGAGCCGTTGCACAGGAAGACGGCGGCCACCAGCAGTGCCATCAGCGTGGCGTACGACAGCGAGAAGGCCAGCGTGCGCCGGTCGTCGCCGTGCGCGTCCCCGCCGTCCGCCTCCATCTTGATGAAGCACCAGGTGCCCGGGCAGTACTGCTTGTGCTGCCCGACGCCGAAGAAGGGCAGCAGGCAGAAGGCGCAGGTGAACGCGTAGATGAGCGGCAGCGCCAGCTTGGCGAAGCTGCGGCGCACGCGCTTGGAGTAGAAGTACGGGTGGCTGATGGCCAGGCAGCGCTCCACCGCCATGGCGCACAGGATGAGCATGGACGCCAGGCCGAAGAAGGTCATGGCGAAGGCGAACAGGCCGCACAGGTGCCAGCTGCCCGTCAGGCCCAGGAGCGAGGAGCTGCGGGCGTAGCACACGAACACCAGCGGGCTCAGGAAGCACGTGCCCAGCAGGTCGGTCACGGCGAGGCCGGTCACCAGGATGCAGAAGACGGAGGACTTGGCGCGGTGCTCCTTGCGGTGGACGCCCAGGATGCCCAGGGCCATCAGGTTGCCCACCACACCGGCGATGAACATGATCGTGCTCACCACGGGACTCCCGCTATCGCTGATTCTGGTGTATTCTTCGCAAGAGGCGTTGCTGTGCATGGTCGCTGAGTGCATCGGGACCGAGGAGGGAGAGTTTAAATAAGAAGCATCTTCCCTCGAGAAATGGTCCGGAAGGGGTGGAGGGGAAAAAAGCGAGAGTTCAGTCCAAATGTTTAAAAGAAAAGTCAGACCATACTGAAGCGCTGTTTCAAAATCGCAGGGACTCGGGTGTCGCACGGTGCTGCGTCTTTCGGGATATTAAACTCCACCATGGTTGCCAGTGGGAGAATAGCACCCCTGCATCCGGACGGACAGACTAACTTTCATCTCGAAACAGATGCATTTCCACGGCTCACCCAGCTGTTGAGGTAGAAAGCATGAGTAACTTCTCGGCTAATTTTCTACCGCGCAGTAAACGTAGTTCTTATCACACATTAATTTCGAAATGGTCCATTTAAAAAGCGACCAGTCACCTTTGTGCCGTCTCTTAATGTCATCGTGTTGTTCCGTTCGTAATAATGTCCAGGAACGTCGGCAGCTCGAGATGGTCCGGTTTGAAGAGATTGTCTTTCGTTTTCGGTCCTTAAAGCCAGATGTTGGCACACGAGCTGTAAATCACGCGTAGAATCCAATAACCGCTTCCTCTCTCTCATTCAAGTTGTCACATTTATGTCAACTTCTCCCGCTTGTGTTCCGTATAGTAAACTTTGCAATGAGGGTTTCTGTCTAATAATCGAATAATATGATAGAAGGAAATGAAACTTGTCACAAGTTTGAAGTGTGGTTGTTTACCGGACGAACTCCACGCTTAGAATGCGCCTGATTCCTCCACCACGTTGGATACAATTTGCCAGCTCTCGCATGTCTGAGGGTGGGGACGTCCGCGTCACACTTCGACTTTAATGTTCACGTCATTCACGACTTGTCCTTACCATGTAGCTGACGAGTACGGCTATAAATCATAATTTAAGCAATATCTTATTAACAATCTACCTGTAGGCTAGCCTACTCTAGCAGAGAACAATTCTGTCTAAATTTGTAATTATGTGCCATAATTCTCCAAACCTGTCAGTGACCTGACCAGGTTAAAGGTGTTCTGTAATGAGGGACAGTAGCGCAGACACACAGCAATTCATTGTCTGAACCTGATGGATGCTATCTCTGCTTAAGTGGTATTATCTAATTTACGGTCAGGGGATAACCTGCATGCAGCGTGTTGTAGTGTTTTATAGGGTAGGTAGGGAATAACGTGTAGCTACTCTGGCTTAACAGAATAGGCTACATCAGTGTCAAATAGGCGTGAAGTTATGGCCTATCGCTGTAACCCCATATCTATAGATTTTTACGACGCAATTTTGAAAAAAAAGGTGATTAAGTGTTTTTAAATGTTCTGAAAACGAATGGATTTGAACAGTCCTACAAGGTTTCCACCCGACAGCAGCGCTCTCGCGCTCTCTCTCTCAACGCTGTAAAATTCTTCATACAGAGCGAATAAGCGACTCTGAACGCAACTCATGTGAAATAGCTCGCACTTTATTTGGGGGCCGGAGAAAATCAGTCTAGCCTAAAACAATCGAACTGCCTTGCGCAAGGTTACCTTACCTCAGTCTGGGAAAGTTGGAGCGTCGAAACACATGGCTGAGGAGGCAGAGGATAGGATATGGACAACAAGGGGGAAAAAACGCAGGCGCAATTTAGCAATTACATTATGTCGAAGCGCTTTAGTCATCTATCTTTTATAGTGGGCTTCGAGCATTGGGAAAGAACCCTTAGCCTATCTCATTGCACTGATGTGTCAGTTATAACACTTTCGGATAATGTTTGAATATGTGCGGTCAGACAGCTGCTGCAGACATGACAGTTATTTCACAACGCTATTCGTAACAGCCTTGACAAAACGGAGCAAGGTCAAGGACCGGACACTTCACATGTAACCTAGGCCTACTTTAAATGACTTCGAGAGTCGAGACAACTTTGCGGAAGCGTTAAACCAAATCACCTCATTTTGTAAATCTTTCAGCTGTCAGCCTACTTTCCTCAGTGGTGTTCGTCTGCTCTTTGAGTGGTATATGTCATCTCAACTCAAGGTGCCCCTGAGCTTACCTCATCGACCACAAATATTGACTGAGATTGAGTTAGCTTGCCTTTGACCAATTTGTCATCCATTAGAACTATTGAGGTAATTTGCTGGGACCTTTGCCTCTCGCCGCCTATTAGCCTACCTCCTATGGGAGTCACGCTCCATTGCATTTCAATAGCAAACAGGTTTAACGTCATTGCTGTGTCATTTCTGTGTGGATGAAAGCCCTTCTGATCACAGAGTGGTCAAGTAGTGATGCCAAAAACACACATTCCATTCCACCCAATTTCATCTTATTCCCCTAGAGACTATCACAATCTTCTCTCTAATGTGACTCTGATGCACTAATGTGACTCTGATGACTCTTAACTATCTATCAATAATATCTTTCCATGGAGATTTGTATGTGAACTTCTTCACATTTTACTGCGAACAGTGCAATGACCACACATTTTTTTAACAGATTTTTGTGATACTATGCAAGTCATTAATTGGATGCATATCAAACACACACACTCACAGATAGAGAGAGTGTGTGTATGTGTGAGAGAGAGAGAGAGAGAGAGAAACAGACAGAGTGCATGTGTGTGTGTGAGTGAGAGAGAGAGAGAGAGAGAGAGAGAGAAAGAGGGAGATAGATTAATTCATTATTTTGTTTTCGTTTTGTGTTTTCCACCATGAAGCGTATTTTGCGACTGCTTTCAAAACAGCGTGCCCGCCCGCTGGCTCCCATGCTGCTTAGAGGCCAGATGTGTCCATATTTAGCCATGGTACTGTAGCATCTTTAGCCCCACTGCGCCCTGCACCTCCCCAGTACAGAGGGCACTGGGGGGGGGCACCGCGAGTCAGCGTCAGGCTGGGGGAGGAATGCTACGCTCCACATGTACAGTATATAGCCTTCCATGTCCTTTCAAGTGAATCACTTACTTGTTCCATTATCTCTGTAAATTGGAGGGAGTGTGTTTAAGTGTGAGTGATTACTGACTATCTGACTTGTAGATAACTCTGTGTAAACAGCTTGTGTGTGTGGGGGGGGGGCATAAGGGGCTGCTGGTTTGTACAAGTGTATTGTACAAGTGAATGCTTGTGTGTATGTGTAAATTCTCTCTCTCTCTCTGTCTCTCTCTCTCTCTCTCTCTCTCTGTTTGTTGTGAGTGTGTGAGTGCGTGTGTGTGCGTGTTTATGTGTGTGACTCAGTCCCAGGTGCTTGTTTGGTATCCCTACCTCTGTCTGCTTGCTTTTTCAGGGCCTCTGCCTTGAAAGCCTTTAGATCACAAACTGAGCAATCACATCTGTCTCCTCGCTTACCTCTTGGCATACACACACACACACACACACACACACACACACTAATGCATGCACTAAAACACACATCCCCCCCCCCCCACACACACACACACACACAGAAACAGTGACAGACTCCAGTGCTAATTATTTATATGACCATGGCAGTGTGTAAACCTGCCATACATTCTTTGCACATTGAATCGTACCCCTAAGGCACTTCCATAGTGACAGCCCTTGTAGCATAATAGCCAAGGCCAAGCCTGATGAAGACTAATATGTCAGGACATGTCGGCTTCATGTCAGTAAGGGGACAGCTTACAAGAGTTGGAATTAAATAGTTTTTTTGGTGTGTTTTTAAGAATGAAAGTCTTTCATTCCAACACACAGACACAGAGAGAAAGAGAGACACACATTGGTTTAGACAGGTGAATGGCAAGCAGGTCTAATCTATGTACAGCAAAGACAGTGGAAGTGCACAACATAGGTTATTCTAACATCTCAGTCTCCTCATTCCCTCACGCCAGCTCCCCAGCAACACAAAATTAACTTTTTTCATCCATTCTTATTTATTTCATGTCCTACCTTATCAGTATCTACTGTTAATACATAATGCCGTTTGTTGTCACCGTAATTTCCCAACCATTAGCCACGGTTTATACATTGATTTTGCGAAATATCTTCAGCTCTGAGGTTAATACACAGTGGCAGTTAATATGGTGTTAATATAGTTTTGGGGTTTTTCTTAGGAAAAAAAAGAACTTCCTTATAACACTGTCATGCACTTTATACACAATGTGGCTAATACACAGGAAATGGCTGTAACCACAAGCGTTGCTGTTGCTGTGGTCCTCATTTGTCCAAGCAGCTTGTCAGTGTGTTACAGTAAATAAATATATCTTGTAATATGTATATGTAAATAAATAATATGTAATATGTAAATAAATGTATTGTCCTTTTCAAGACAATATGATGTCACAGTTTCTGCGGAGCTTCACATTGATGCCCAATACACACAACCCTGTGAAGATGTTGAATGCAGTCTTTCCTGTTTTACGAAACTGTTTTATTAGGTGCATTATAGGCTCTTCCTGTACACTCATGTGTTATATTGTGTAACTGTGTTGTAACGACATCTTCTGTATATTCTGCTCCTTATATCTTCACTCCGACACTGAATATCTTTCTTGCCGAATAATACAAATTTGAACACACACACAAATCCTTCCTTATCATGACATGCTGATTCCCCAGTACAACATCTGAATGACTTTATTGATTATTTACTATTCTCCCATTTAGTCATTGTTTATTTTCATAAGCCTTGCATATATTGAAACTGTCTATTGTTTTATGTTACTCTCTTTAGTCGACACTATAGTCTGATCAACTGCTAAATTTAGTTATTGAATTGTTTTTGTTTGTATGTCTCTTTGGATAAAGGCGTCTACTAAGCAACATAACCGTAACCGTAACCGTAACATCCAACCAGCCCGTGAGACACTGATTACATTAACAATAGTGGCAGGTTCAAACACATCTGGCTCCACCAGAAACAAACAAGCTCACACAGACAGCATTCTGTGCACATATATCTTCTTCCTCTTCCTCTTCTTCTTCTTCTTCTTCTTCTTCTTCTTCTTCTTCTTCTTCTTCTTCTTCTTCTTCTTCTTCTTCTTCTTCTGTAAGGTTTATTTGCAGTTTGCACATAGTCTATTGAATGTTCCTTTGCTATATGTACCTGTTTGGCTATTATCGGTGTAATAGTCTACAGGTGAAGCTAATTGGTTAATTGGGCCACACCCACTCTGGTGCACTTTAAAAGGGACAGGGTTTTGGTGCGTGAGGCTATATGCACGGAAGGCTGTTCAGGAGCTCATTTGTTTACGGTGGAGTTAGCTGTGTTGTAACGGCGTCTTCTGTTATATTTTGCTCCTTAAATATTCACTCCAACACTGAAGATATGGTTTCCCCAATAATAACAATTTTATCACACACAAAATTCATCGTAACTTGTTGATTCACTGGGTGCAACAACCAAGCATTTACAATTAACATTTACAATTAACATTAACAATAGCGGCAGGTTCAAATGCATCTGATTGTTGTGTGGTGTCCATTTTTGATCAGTTTGGGAATTAAAAAGAAAGAGTTCTCAAAACATTGTCTCGAATGTTTTAGAATGCAATACTATGGAGACTTTTTCACATTTTGGTGGCGGCAGTGGGATGATCCCTGTCGTTGTGTGAATTAAATTCCTTTAGATCACAAGCTGAGCAATCACATCTGTCTCCTCGCTTCCCTCCTGGCATACACATACACACACACAGTCATACACACACATACCCACACAAAACATTTGAGCGTCAAGGTGCACTGCAGAGAAGGATGTCCAAGCTGATGAAAAGACCTGCAGGGGAAAGAGATCACCAGGGGGAGGAGCTCAACTGCTATCCTGTTGGGTTGGCCTGAGCCTTAAGGAGGAGTACAGCACAGTACCTCGGGAACTGACGTGCTGACTTGAGTCTCGTGGGCAGCTATCGTCAAGCCCAATAGAGCAGCACTGACCGAGGACTTCCTGAGGAAGTCCAATGGCAGACCAGCCCGTGTCCTTGAGACTGGGCCGGTTCTCGGAGGCACTGGTGTCTTGGGGGTTCTGACCACGCCCCGTCTCCCATTGTTACTACTGTTGCTAGGTTGGTCAAACATTACGGGAGCTTGCTAGAACTCCAATGGGAGCTGTCACACTGGAGGCACTATTTTGAGACTTAAGGATCTGATTTCACTTTGTATCCATCAGGACTTCAGTCTTGCATGGAGGGATATGCATGCAATTAAAATGTAACTTTGTTGGATGACAGATGTATGGGATTCTGATATTAAGGCTTGCTATGTTATGTTTGATGGGTTTGTATGCATGTACCTGTTACACTTGCAGGGACAAAGAAATCGTAAAATACCAATCATTTGCTCTACAAACTATTATCTATGGTGCAATAACACAGCACACTTTGATTTGTGCTTTCCCAGAGCTAACTTGCAATGCAACTTGCCATAGTAGCTTCAATTAACACCCAGATCTCCATATTTGGGCAAATATGGAAGCTTTGGTTCCTTTTTGTGAGCGAACTTCAGAGGTCTAGGGCCAGGTTGTGTGAGAGACCAGTTGATTGTGTGATGTCCATTTTTTTTTTATCGGTTTGGTAAATAAAAGAGTTTTCTGTGAAGCAATGTCTTGAAAGTTTTTGTCTTCTTTAAAAAATGCAAAACTATGGACACTTTTTTCCCAAAAGCCCAAAAACTGTACATTCAATACTGTAGCGTCAAGGGCTTTAGCGACTCTGCTGGGTACGCAGAATGCCGCGTGGGTGTGTTTGTGCTGTTCTGTCTAATTGGTTGTGTATTGAGTTGCGTTTGCGTTTTTATTATGTCATGTATTGGACTCTGTGTGTGTGTGTGTGTGTAGTCTCTCTTTGGTTGTGCCACATGCATATCCTCATGTTGGTGTGCGTGTGTGTGTGTGTGTGTGTGTGTGTGTGATCACCCTTATTGTGTGTACTTATACTTATTGTGCCTACTTTTGTGTTTCTCTTCATTGATGTCTGTCTTCCACTTCAATAAGCGGTTGAATCCTGGGTCTGCACCTGCTGATTGATGCAATACATTGGCATAATAGTGCAAGACAACCTCACATTCAATACATTGACTTTGAGGAATCCATTTATTATGTTCAGAGCAACATAATGGATGACATCCAACCTGATGGGTGCTGGGGTTGACTATGTACATGCACACAATCAGAATCAGATACATTATACAGAGGCAGCATGTCTGTTAGCAAATGGGTCTGAGACCAAAACAAATTTGACACAATGTACTCAGAAAGTGTAAATACTTGGTATTTATCATAACAAGGTCTGGTGACCAACATAAACTGAAATAATAACACGTGACATAAGCTTGTGACATAAGCACACATTTCTGTATGCATGCCTGGGAGTGCCTGATACTGTTCATATACAACATGAATACATCGTCAGGATCAAACGGCTAGAAGAAAAAAGGAGAAGAACAGAAAGCAAGAGAGAGAGAGAGAGAGAGAGAGAGAGAGAGAGAGAGAGAGAGAGAGAGGTCGCACATGTCCTGCTTTTGGCACAAAAGATGGCTGCTGTGGTTTGGTCCAAACACAGTTGAAAGCTTCAAATAAACAGGCAGACAGTCGGACGGCTATACACTATGACTCAGGGCCACCACTTGCACCAGCTCACAGAGGAAGGCGGGGGGGAGGGTGTGATACAGTATACACGCAACCACCATCCACACACGCTGACAGTCTAAACTTTATATTATGCTCATGTAGAGGATTTATTGCAGTTGGCTGGACGGCAATTTCAAAGGCCTTTTATCGAAGTAATATGTGGGAAAATGATGTTGATAAATCATAGGTGACAAAATCCGATAAGACCTTGGCTCCTGTATGTTTCACATGGGCTTTTGTGGAGCAGAGGTAAAATTGATCACTGACACTGATCTGTTTATGGACTCCTTTTCGTTTGTCTTTTTTCCTTATTTAGCTTGACTTAGAGTTAAGGAAATGAAACCGTCGTCCCACACAGCCTGAGCTCACTGAGTCAACCTGCCTCTATGAGTCAGCTCAACACACCACCTAAATTTCATCAATCACTCATTAGAACACACATGCCGTCATGTCTGTGTGTGTGTGTGCATGTGTGTGTGTGTGTGTGTGTGTTTTCAAATTTCCTGTGAGATACAGTATGCAGCATGTGTGTATGTGCAGGCATACATTTGTGTATGTGTTAACTCTCCTCTCTCCGCATAAGATAGGATTCACACATGCAGCACAACGCTTCACACTTTACAAGTTACTGTATGATGTTGGTGCATCATTGTAAAATGACTCTTAGCGCCCCCTGCAGTCTTCCTAGTGCCCATGCATTAGCGTAGAGTGTAATTATTACTGTTAAAGGCCAATCTCTCCTGTACCAGACACACTCAGACATCCCAGCAGTCACTCACACTCCTCTGCTGACGCACTCAAGCACTCTACCAGACACTCATGCAAATTCATAAACACACACACACACACACACACACACACACACACACACACACACACACACACGCAGCCGTGGCAGCCGTGCTCTGTACCTGCACGTCGTGCATACACACTCCAAACTCACTCTTTTATGACTAGTGTTGGTCTACCAATGCACCACCAACCAGAGGCTCACTTATAAACCTACAGTACATAGACTTTCACATTATTCACAGATGCCTGAACTTTGAACTTTTGTATATTTTCTTGTTCCAACTGGAACCCAACGCACTTATCATGCACTTACCACACACTTCTCTTTCTTCATTCCACTACCCCTATCTTCTTCAACCACGTTCTCCTTCGTCTTAAAGGCCAGAGGATCTCTCCTGTACCAGACACACTCAGACATCCCAACAGTCAGACTCCTCTGCTGACACACTCGGCACTCTACCAGACACTCACACACACACACACACACACACACACACACACACACACACACACACACACACACACATACACAATGTAAACACACATTGGCCAAATCCCAATATCAGCCCTAAAGACTAAGGACTAAGGACTCACAGACTTAATTAATCTCAGGTGCTAAGTGAGTGAGTGTGTGAGGCCACATGGGCTCAGGTAACACATGAGTGCAAAGGTCTCCGCTGCAGTGAAGTTTGAACTCTATTCCTCATTGCCGTCACAAAGAATTGACAAAACAAATCATCATCAAAGTGTGTTCAATGAATAAATAGAGAGATGAGTTCGGTTGCAAAAGCCTGTAGATGCCACATCTGTCAAAAATGAGATAATGATGGTAAGTGAATGTTCTCCACACATAGCATACATTGCATGTAGTGTATACAGTATTTCACTTCTAAATTCAAAAGAAAAGTGGTCAGATGATTTAGAGGGTTTTGCATATCTGAACTGTTCAAATGTAAATGTTGGATGTGTCAGAGCAGGGCCTGGGCTGGGTACTCGGCGGACTGAGGAGGTATTTGGCTCAGAGATATTCTGGGGTTGTGCTCTGAACACTGAGAAGATGATTCAGCAGAATTTGAGGATTTCCCTGTGGGCTTGAGAGTCTGCGGTGGTTGTGAGTTTTCAGAAAGTCTCACATGTAACACACAACACAGGCACACACACACAAACAAACACAAACGCACACACACACACACACACACACACACACACACACACACACACACACACACACACACACACACACACACAGACACACACACACACACACACACACACACACACACACACACACAGAGAGAGAGAGAGAGAGAGGGGGGGGGGGGGGGAAACAGTTCTCACTATTGATATTATTGCTCCCATATTTCTCAGAGGCACTGGTGGGCTACTGCGAACCAAATGGAGCCCTGGCCACTGTGTGTCCAGGGACTGTCCCGCTGCGCTGGACTCATTTCATTGCCATTGACAACACATTTCCCTCCAAGTCTCAGGGCAAGCAGCCACCAAAGGTCTCCACCTTGATGCTTTTAGGAGCTCTAGAGATGTTTTGATTTCTGAAACTGGACTGGGTTAGAGTTCCCCAGCGGTAGTTCACATTGAAGTTTCTGTTGTGATCTCAGGGCTATTTTAGGAAACCTCTTTCACATGCGTGTATAGCTCTCTTTTTTTTTACGATTTATTTCTGTGACTTAATATAATTTTGTCCTGTCAGCAGATCAGAGGTCAGAGTTCAGATTTATTCATCACGTTCACAGTTATGCCGGTATATTACAAGTGAAATGTAAGCCTGGTTAGTTCATGACTGTAAAGTAGAAAGAATGTAAGAAAAATAGATAAGATTAAAAGCAGAGGTTAATAATGAATAATTCCATAAAATAATAAAGCAACATAAATAATAATAATAATAACTAGAGAAAGCAATTCCAGGGAATTACGAGTGCATGAAAATTGAGACAAAGATAGAGGTGAAGTAGAGAAAAGGTTGAGGGGAGTCATAGTTGATGACAATTAACAGTTTGAATGAGCAAAAAGTTAAACAGTTGAGTAGTTCAAATAGTTGAGCTATTTAATAGAGAATTATTGTGTGAGGACTTTTATTTTGAAACAGTTGTGGGCAGAGGAAACTGTTGGTGGGATACATAGCTGATGACAACTGTAATTCGGAATGGCTAAAAGAGTTAAACAGTTGCATAGTTTAAATAGTTACATTATTAAATACGGAATTAGGACACTGATGACTTATTTTGAAACAGTTGTGGGCAGAGGAAATAGGTGGTGGGAGTCATATTTGAAGACAACTGGCAGTTAGAATGTCTGAACAGTTAAATAGTTGAATTGTTTAAATAGTTGAATTAATTAATAGTGAATCATTTGAGTGAGGACTTTTATTTTGAAACAGTTTCAGGCAGTAGAAACAGTTGGAGGGAGTCATTGATGCAAACTGACAGTTGGAATAGCCAAACAGTGAAATAGTTGAGTAGTTTAAATAGTTGAATTAATTAATAGTGAATTTAGTTTCAGGCAGTAAAAACAGTCGGAGGGAGTCATAGTTGATGAAAACGGACAGTTGGAACAGCTAAACAGTTAAATAGTTGCGTAGTTTAAATAGTTGAGTAGTTTAAATAGTTGAATTAATTAGGGCCCGAGCACCGAGGTGCGGCCACTGAAAGTGGCTGCACCGTAGGTGCAAGGCCCTATTGTTTTTGCTCAGATTATTATTATTATTATTATTATTATACTTCTATTCCTCTTACCCTTAACTTTTTCGCCCTTTTTCACCAACTTGACATGCACTAAAACTCTTGTAATTTGGCATCTAGATGTGGAATTGTTAACTGTACTTAGAGACAAAGGTTTGGCCAAGGGTGTGGCTCAGGGACTGTATAGCGCCACCTAGCGTGCTGTCTACTGTGGTTGACGCATACATTCACGGAAATGAACCAAATTTGGTGGACATGTGTGTTGTATTATTCTGAACAAGTTTTACATTTAAACTATATAGTGAATCTTAGAAGAATTTGAATTATGTGAGATTTTCTGATTTTTGCACATCATGTATTTTGAAATACTTCTCCTAGACGGTTTATCGAAATTATGTCATTTAAACACTAAAATGATCTTGAGGGGTGGCCTGAGAGGAATTGCGACCAGATTTTTGAATTTCAAAAGTATATTGAAATGGCGAAGGTTTGAATCTAGGTGTCTTATAAAAGAATCAAAAAGTTGGTGTTATAGGCAGAAAACAGTGACTAATTTGGATGACATTTGATGGAGTATTAGTTAGTGTGTTTGTAGTGACAGTCATATACAAAGTTTTGAATTTGGTGTTGTTTGTGTTTTTTAAAAGCGCATTAATGATTGTGGTGGACACAGTTTTAGCTAAAATATTTTTAAGCGAGTTGATGAATAATTATAATCATATCAACCTATGCTGCAATTTTGATTTCAACCATGTTAACAGAAAGTGAGATATTTAGGTTTATTAGGTTTTTATAGGTCTGTTTCCCTAGCCGCGCATGGTCTTGCTCCCTCACTGTGGCTCACCCACTCTCCCCCTTCTTGTCTGTTTCCCTCCCCCCACAGTTCTTCCCACCCCTCCCCTCTCTCCCAGCTGGATGTCTCTCTAACCTCCCCCGCTTTCCACACAGAGACTCAGACACAGACACAGACACACACACACACACACACACACACACACACACAGACACACACACACACACACACACACACACACACACAGACACAGACACACACACACACACACACACACACACACACACACACACACACACAGAGTCAAGAATGACAGTGTGATGCAAAGTAAAAGGTAAAGAAAAGATCATGTGTATAAAGATTTTACTCAGGTTAAGTCATTTTTGTGATAGAATTGGGGACTGACTAAGTCAGACCCAAGTTCTAATCCTCATAAAAATGCTTGGTTGGAATGGCATGTAATAACCAGAATACAGTAAAGTCATGTATTTTGAAACACTAGTCCTAGACGGTTTATCGAATCAAACCAAGGGTTTATCAAATCATATATCAGCAGTAAAATGATCTTGAGGGGTTGCCCAAGAGGAATTGTGAAGTATATTGAAATGGTGAATGTTTGAATTGGGGTGTCTTTTAAGACAGAAAAAGGCCGCAAGGGGCATGGATGGGCCCAAGCACCTGTAGTCTGTGACCCAAATTTGGTGCGCTTGTGTGTTGCTACCTCTAGACTGAGACAGAGCCCTGGCCTAGGGTGTGGCTTAGGGACTCCTGGTCACTCACTCACTCACTCACTCACACACACACACACACACACACACACACACACACACACACACACACACACACACACACACACACACACACACACACACACACACACACACACACACACTCTCACTCACACACACACACTCTCCCCCCCCCCCCCCCCGTTGAGGCAGCCGTGGCCTACTGGTTAGGGCTTGGGGCTTGTAACAGGAGGGTTGCCGGTTCAATCCCCAACCAGTCCACCACTAAAGTGGTTCTTATCCTCACAAAAATGCTTGGTTGGAATAGCATGTAATAACCAGAATACAGAAAAGTCAAACAATCATGACTTAGTTACGTTTTGTTTACATCAAGACACACACACACATTAAAAACAGCAACAGGTTTTATGAATTCAATGATCTGAAGCAAAGATATTGATGTAAGCCTTACAGATGCATGATTTACAGTACACCATATCAACACACTGGTTATCATCTGAAATTTGAACTACAAATATGGATACAGAGATAGAGCTCTGGCCTAGGGTGTGGCTTAGGGGCTCTATAGTGCCACGTAGCGCGTTGTGTACTGTGGTTGACTCATATATTCATGAAAATGAACCAAATTTAGTGGGCTTGTGTGTTATTGCTACCACTAGTCAGAGACAGAGCTCTGGCTTAGAGTGTGGCTTAGGGACTCTAGAGCGCCACCTAGCGCATTGTCTGTTGTGGTTGACACATACATTCACGAAAATGAACCAAATTTGGTGGGTATGTGTGTTATTGCTATAGCTATTCAGAGACAGCGCTTCTGGCCAAGGGTGTCTTAGGGACTGTATAACGCCACCTAGCGCATTGTCTGTTGTGGTTGACACACACATTCGCGAAAATGAACCAAATTTGGTGGGCTTGTGCGTTATTGCTATCGATAGTCAGAGATAGAGCTCTGGCCTGGGGTGTGGCTTAGGGACTCTATAGCGCCACCTAGCATGTTGTCTGTTGTGGTTGACACATACATTCAGGAAAATTGACCAAATTTGGTGGGCATGTGTGTTGCTCATGCACATGCCCACCAACACGTACATGTTGCTTTGTTAGATTCCGAAATGTCACAGGTCTCCGCACCGCAGGTGCTCGGGCCCGCCATCGCCGCTTGCGGCTATATTTAATAGTGAATTTAGTTTCAGGTAGTAGAAACAGTTGGAGGGAGTCATAGTTGATGAAAACGGACAGTTTGGATAGCCAAACAGTTAAATA
>NC_085006.1:24403288-24443288 GCF_963854185.1 Sardina pilchardus
CAGAATGACCTTCATCAATTCCTGGGAAAAGAATCGAAGGTCATTCGCTCTGAGTCATAATGATCTAAATAATCTTCTCACACTATATCATCTTCACACAGAAAACAAAAACATATTGATAAAAAAAAAAACAATACAGCATACTTTCCCCCAGTTGTGTAGTCTAGTTAGCTGTAGCAAATGTTAGTATATATCCTTGCCCATTTTAAGTGGGTATACTGAGATGGTGATGCTTTTTACTGTAAATGGGTATATTGTGTAGTCCTGTGTATCAGGTGGACACCTGATACGCATTGCTATTGCAAAAGCCTCTGTTGGCTATGTGTTACTAGCCTGGCACGCCCTCCCAGTGACGCAACACCTTCAGGCTTTTGCTGCTGGTCTGGTCAACTGCTCATTGAGAAGGATTTCTGAGTTCCCGAAATCTGCGGAACTGCCCCCTTTGGTCGAGAACCAATCAACTTTGAGCAGCTCCAACGGCTCTGGGTAGAGGCGTGTTCAAGGCAGCGGAAAGAGTGTTGTTATTGGTTTAAACTCGGCAATCCGCTTTCTGACATCTACCAGTAGCAAACCGAGGCACTTAAAGGAGGCGGGTCAACCAGTGCTGGCAAGAAACCGTGTTAGCACAGGCTGTTGGTCAGACTAAAGTCTCGCAGAACCTTTGAAAGTCGATGGTAATCAGGCTAATGTGTTACAGTAGATGCAGTTGACCTCCATTTCATTGGGGGGGTTAACCAAGTGGGGACTGGGTACATCACCTCTTTTATTGTACTTTTTAAAAGTTTGGCCCACATGTTATGCCTCTGGCCTGGTTGCTTTTATGCAGCCATCATGTCAAGAGGTCGTGTCATGTCACATCAAAAGGGTGGAATATACTGCATGAGTCTTTATGGTGTTTATGAAATATAGGGTCCAGCGTATTATCACGCCGTGCGTCAAACTGTATCAACAGCGTGAGTTACTGAATAACTCAAAGCAGTTCATCATCAGTCTTGTCTGTGCCAGTATCAACACTCAGCTTGGTCACAGTGGATTAACACCACATACTTTTTGGGTTGACAGGCAGAGAATCAGTGATTGTGGTATGCTCAGCCTGTGTTTGAATGCCATGTATACGCCAGTGAGCTGGTGGGAGTTTGAATGAAGAAAAGCTAATTTATTTTACGGGCATATGTAATGCTATCCAAACCATCCCGCCAAAACAAAGCAGACCTCACAAGATGAACATGTGGTTGAAGTGTGTGTGTGTGTGTGTGTGTGTGTGTGTGAGTGTGTGAGTGTGTGATAGAGAGACAGAGAGAGAGAGAGAGAGAGAGAGAGAGAGAGAGAGAGAAGGTGTAAGATATGCAAGTGTGAGTATGTATCTGTGAATTACCATGTTTGCTATGGTTTTCCAGAAATATGTATTCACTCTGAAGTCATTGAGTTATTCACTGTCAACGATTCTAATCTTACTCAGTATTGACTATGTTTTGATATGTGGAAAAGTCTGAGAGGAAATCCACTATTTTAAAGTCTGGTCAGTGTAAAATATCCTACAGTAGCTTGCTTGTTAGATGTCTTATGGAGGTGTAATAAGATACATTTGACTTGTAAAGAAAGACATGTTTGACTTCAAAAAGTAGATTAGTTTTTGCAGTATTTGATTTTTACTATACAGTCCAAACACGTGTAAGTATGGAAGCTTTTGTGATGTCCATCCCTGCAGTAGAAACAGACAGGCCTGCTGTTAGACTGCATGTATTCCTTCTTGTGCACAGGGAATCTTGGATGTTCATGTTCTCTCAAGGCAAGGCGAGTCAAGTTTATTTATAGAACGCATTTCATAGACAAGGCAAGTCAATGTGCTTTATGTAAACAAAAGCAAAGTTTGTAAATAGTGTTACGAACGTTGAACGTTCATCAACAGTCATGTAGTGCTTGTGGGTAACATACATGTTCGTTCTTTTTAGTTCCTCTTCTTCAAAAGGGAACGGACATGCATTTTGAAAAGACATGTTTCATAATTTTCAGTACTGGGCAATTCCATGGAAAATTAATTTTTCGTCACACCCATAAAACCATTAAAAAAAAAAAACATAAAAAGAAAATAGCAAATGCTCAAATGTCACGTAATCCTTCACATCCATCACAATTTTACTGGCCTTATGAACCGGACAAAAAGCGTAATTTTCCGTGGAATTGCCCTATAATTTCATTTGATTTATAAGCTCAGCTGCGCATCAGCGTATGATTGTGGTTGAGTGCACCGCATCTGTCATGGGCATACACACAGCTGTCCCACTGCAGCATGGACAAGGGCTGGGTTTCCCAGATTCGTTAAGAAGCTCTTATTAAGTGCTAAGAACTTCTTAGGAGCGCTCTAAGAACGTTCTAAGAATGCTCCTATAAGAAGTTCATAGCACTTAAGAGCTTCTTAATGAATCTGGGAAACGTGGCCAATGTCTTTTACACACTGATTTGAAACCAAGTACTGCACTATGTAATCATATTGCAATGTTGTGGTGATATTGTGGTGTTGGTGTGACCTGGGGCGTATTCCAAGTATGTGGTTTAGTGACAAACTCCGAGTAAGTAGTAGACCTCCTACAGCAAGAGCGCTATGGCATTGTTTTGTTAAGAGAATGAAGCCAAACAGCTCTTCCATTAGGAGGTTAGCTTCCTCAGGTTTGTCACTAAACCACGTACTCGGAAACCCCCCTGAGGTTTGTCAAAATGGGGGCAAGTAATACTGTTCATGTGAGTGTTTGACAATGAAGAAAGACACTATGCGGTAGACCGACTGAAGCTGTGTGGATGTATGAACTTACTTACATGTGCACTGTCTGTGCTTGTGTTGACTTCTGGGTACATGAGGGGAAACTGGGGTGCAGGAAAAGGGATGTTTGGATTTTGTTTATTGTTTCCTTGCTTAATGAGGTTTTGTTTGGCATGGTAAAGAAAATCACACACATGTTTGATAGCACTGTGTTGTGCTTATGTGGTGCAATAACTGAAATGTTGTGCAAATTCATCAGTTGATTTATGTCTATGCGTGGTTGACCTGTAGTTTAAATGGTGGCTGGCTGCATAGCTCAAATGAAAGACTTCTCTGTAGAGAGTGGTTATGGCAAAAGACCTCAGAGGGCCTAGATATGTGCATCTTGTGTGTGTTTTTCTTGTTTTGACTCAGTGTTTTCTTTGTTTGTTTTTGTTATCATTGTTTTTGTTTTGTATAATCCTGCCGGTATACTGTAAGAAAACGAATAAAATAAAAACATTTCTAAATTTAGCGCAGCATTTGTCCCATCATTCAGTTCTGACCAATTACACGCTCGGGCGAACTCCTTTACTCTGGTGACAGACACTATGCTCTATACATAAGTCAACAAACTGTTTTTACTCTCTAAAGCCATCAGTCAACACTTGCATTCATGAAACCTGCAGAATCCAACTTTACAGAAATGTGTGTTTCTGAATGGATGTGTGGACAAAAGACAGATGTGGGACAACAGGCGAGGTCTTGTTCACCAGTCCCCAGCCTCATGAGCTTTTCTTTGGCATACTCTTCAGGGGCGGAGTATGCCGTCTCCGATGTCAAAACATCCAGGAGCTTCTGTACCAGATTGTTGAATCATTTAATGTGATTCATATGGCTTGGCCTTTGGATTCTTATATGAGTGACCTAGCCTTATACATTAGGTTAATGTGTAGTGAGCAAACGTAAAGATGTATCCAGGCAAACAAGCATAAAGCGTCTCCCGAGGTCCGGGAGAAATGAACAATGAGCATGAGAGGCCAATATTCACTCATCATGCAATGCAAACTTTTACAGCTTTACTCCGTCGCTTGCGTGCATTTCTCAGATTAGAATGGAAACTCTCAAAACTATATGGAACTCCGTATTATCTTCTCACTTCTGCATATCACAGAATGTGTCTTACAATCACCACCAAGCGCGACACGACACAAGGCTTTCTGTCTTACACCCAAGGCAGTTTTGAATTTTTCGGCATGCGCTCCAGTTCAATTGGACATTGTCTGTTGTTTTTTTATTATTATTATTTAATTCTCACTTGCTAATGTCATGTTGGTCAAACTGCATGTAATACTGGTTCCATGTAGCCTGGGTGTTCCCATCCTGCCTTGCCCAGTGATTTCATTCACGCTGCTAAGGCAGTCTGGAAACTATACCGCCCTAGTTTTTGCCTGAGATAAGAGACCAATCACAGAACAGGGGGGAAAGCAAGACGATGATGAGCTATGCATAGACACATTTGATAGATATCCGTGGCACCCAATGAACGGATCTGGGCATTTTTTCAAATACGAGAAAATGATCGTCTGGTTGTCAGACCACGTCTCATTTGAGAAGTGGTAGGCGCTAGCCAGGCTAGGTTCCATGCTGAATAGTCCCATAAAATAACCCCATAAAACAAATTGCGCTTATTTAATCAATTAGCTGTCATAACTATAGACTCATAGTCTGTATGTGACCTGTAGGACAGGAACGTCAGAATGTACAGTATAAAAATAATAACTTATATCAAATCAAGTTTACAGTGGTGCACAGATCGTACCTGAAGGGGTGTTTTACGGTCATTTTCCCTTTTGCACAACGCTGCAGAAGCCTTTGTTTACCTTATACTGTCACAATGTTGGTCAACAATTTACGTATCTAGTATGTCAACAGTATGACACACATCCTTGCAATCAGCTCATGGCACACACAGTAATGTGTAACTTTGTAGTTTTTAAATGCTATAACAATGCGACAACGTGCTGCCTAGAGCATTGCTCTTACACATTGACAACATGACAAAGTTGGCGTTAGGATTTTGATTGCACTGACAATTTAATTTGTATAATTACTTGCCTTTAGGACATTGATTGATAATTTTGAGCAAGATGCACTTTTGTAGGCAATACCCACTATGTGGTGCATTTTGCTCAAATTGTTCTGAGAAATGCATTTCTGTAATTGTTGTGCAAACTTTATTACACGTAATGACAATTCCAGAGAAAAATGGTCACTCCTTAGATCGTGCCTCTCAAAAAAACAGTTCAACAGACGCTTTCAAAGTCTTTCCAAATGATTCAGAATGAGCTGCTGCCACTGATGTTGACAGATGGCCTTAATGATTCCATTTAAAAAGTATTTTGCCTTTTCAACGAATTTACCATGAAGGACCATTGGTGATCTTGTGGTGTGTGTGTGTGTGTGTGTGTGTGTGTGTGTGTGTGTGTGTGTGTGTGTGTGTGTGTGTGTGTGTGTGTGTGCGTGTGCGTGTGCGCTAATGTGGACTGTAACTGGACTCCCTCCAGACATGCTAGCCTTCTCACTCTTTCTGATTGTTTTGGAGGAAGTGTTCCCTTTTCCCTTCTGGCTACTTGTCTGCCCTCATTCTCACTCTTGTGTTGATGATGAATGGGACCTGATGCGCTGATTCAATGTTACAGGGAAACTGGCGCCAAGCGGTAAGTTACTGTAAGCCTTTCCAGTCAAGTGCGTCTGGCAGGGAGAGGTGAGGAGACGAGGAAGAGTAGGAGGAAGAGGAAGAGGGGCCTGATGTTTTTCAATGTGGAAATGAGAGGGGGCGGGGTCACTACAGAAGAGACCGAGGATGACCAAAACACAGATACAGACATACAGCGCCCTACAGTACATACTTATTGGCACCCCTGGTTAAGATGTGTTCTTTAGCTTCTAATAAATTAATTTTTTTTCCAAATAATATAGGACCACCATGAAAAAAAGCGTAAAATCCAACCTTTAATACAAGTGCATTTATTTAGAAGGAAAAAAATCCCACATTAAGAAATAATTATTTTACATCAAATCATGTGCCACAATTATTGGCACCCCTGACGTTAATGCTTTGTACAACCCCCTTTTGCTAATAAAACAGCACCTAATCTTCTCATAATGTTTCACAAGATTAGAGAAAACAGAAAGAGGGATCTTCGACCATTCCTCTTTGCACAAAATCTCCAAATCATCCAGTGACCTGGGTCCTCTCCTCTGCACTCTCCTCTTCAGCTCACCCCACAGGTTTTCAATGGGGTTGAGGTCGGATCGAGTGAGATGTGCATGTGTGTGTGTGTGTGTGTGTGTTTGTGTGTGTGTGTGTGTGTGTGATTGAGAGAGAGAGAGTAAGAGAGAGAATGGGATAGAGTAATTTGTGTGTGTGCGTGTACGTGTGTATGTGTCTGTGATATTTATGTGCTGGGGTGGGGGGGTATTGAGTCTGTGAACACTTGTACTGTATGTGTGTATGTGTGTTGTCTATACTGTATGTATCTGTACATCAAACATACTGTACGAATGCATCCATGTCCTCAATCCACAGCAAGTGTTTTATCTTTGTTTGCTTAATTATGTTCTAACATATGGAAGCACTCTTCTGGTTCACTGCACTGTTGTAAATGTCAACACGGACCTTTACACCACCCTCTCTCTTTAGAGAAAACAAGAGGAAAAAAAGAGGAATAGAGAGGAATGTTTTCTTTCTCCGCTCAGATTGAGAGAATCGCTGGATGTTGGGAAGGGGACAATGGGAGTGTGGACGCTGGGAAGAAGGAGTGTGTGGAGATTTGTGAAAAGACACAGACCACAGACCAGCATAATACTCATACAAAGAAAGATTTCTCTGGAACATGCCCCTTTTTCAGGGAAAGCATATCATATCATTGATTTCAATTGGGAAAGACGGCTAGCAGTCAGAATCTACTTTCCCCGAAAAAGGGGACAGGGGTGTGTGGCGAATTCAAAGTTCCCGCATGTGTAATGTATGGGAATAACAAAGTTCCCGCATGTGTAATGTATGGGAATGTGTCCACTGGGAAAGGGGTGAAAGGGACACTGAGGTCCAGTGGAATGCTGGGCTGCTGGGACGCTGCTGACCAAGGAAATTCCTCAACCGAGCAGACGTGGAGACGGAGTACTGATCCATGACCACACACTTCACACTTCACCTGTGATTCATCAAAACACACACACACACACACACACACACACACACACACACACACACACACACACACACACACACACACACACACACACTCTCTCTCTCTCTCTCTCTCTCTCTCTCTCTCTCTCTCTCACACACACACACACACACACCATTGGCGGCTGCTCGTCAATTTAGCAGAGGAGGCAAAAAGCATACAATTACTGTAATATGTCACACAAAATTATTTTGTTTCTCTAGATTAATGAGGTACTGCTGCCTCCCTTGTCTCCTATATTGTAGCCACCCCTGACATGCACACAACCACAGTGCTTTTCCAATGAAACCCCAGTGTTGAGGGAATGCCTTGACTTGCTGTGTGCGTCAGTTTGGTCGCGCTGAGCTTCTCCAGTAAAGCACCGGTGTCAAGGGAATGCCTTGACTTGCTGTGTGCGTCAGTTTGGCCCTGGTGTTAAATCAGGGCTGAGGTGAATCAGGGGTGAGGAGGAAGAAAAGGTTCTCTGTGTGTCTCAGGACAACCTGTGACAGAGGCACAACTCTGAGAAATGTATACTCTACCACTCCATGTCCGCTCTGCCCCATCCCTGTCCATGTTCAAAAAGCATTTGTTAAGCAACCGTGGATACTATGAAAGGCGCTATATAAATCCAAGTTATTATTATTATTATTATTATTATTATTATTATTACTATTATTATTATTATTATTATTATTATTGTTATTATTATTATTATTGAGACGATTTACTGACAATGCTGTCAGAGGAAAAGCACTCAGACTGATCCCAGAGTGAAGGCCACCAGATAACCCAGCATGGGGGAGACCAGTGGATCAGATGATTAGGGCTCAAAGGTGCTATGATATCAGCAACAGCCATGAAACAGCAGACCTAAAGGTTTTAGTACTACTTTTGGTACTAGGCCTATAGTAGCACCAGCAGCAGCAGCAGCAGCAGTAGTAGTAGTAGTAATAGTGTAGTCATAGTTGTTGTTGTTGTTGTTGTAGTGATAGTAGTAGTTGTTGTAGTAGTAATTGTTGTAACAGTAGTAGTAACAGTCATAGTTCTTGTTGTAGCAGTAATAGTTGTTGTACAGTATAGTTAGTTGTGACAACAGCAGTAGTAGTAGTAGTAGTAGTACAGTATTATAGGCCTGTAGGAGTCTTCAACATGGAAAGGAGCTCGACTTCTGCAGAGACTGATAACGGATGTGGACTCCTCGTTCTCCAGGGACTTCTCTAATGCTGTTTCATTTACAGTACCACTCGAACTCCTTTAGGCTAGACAATGTGACTGTGCTGATCTGCTCTCATGCCTCTGCGTTCCACATTTTTCTGGTCGTTCACAGGATCATCTTTTGTCTAAATCATCAACACCACAGAGCACAGTGTACTGTACTTCTGCCTGTTTTTAAGTTTTCTGTCACAGTGTGAATAACTGTCAGTAACTGTCAATTCACTGTCAGAACCTCTCAAATACCCTGTGTTTTCATTGCTGTGTGAAAAAAATCCCTAAAATAAATCCTCTCAAGCGAGAGATTGAAAATGGAAAACTGTGTCTTCCCCTGATACTGCTGAGTAGTTGGAACCAGTGGGAAGACCAGAGGGGAGAACTTTATCTTCTCCTTAAGTCTTTTATGTTCTCTTGTTAATGATATAATTTTATGTTGAATTAGGGTTTCTAATTATGTTTTATTATGATCTTTCTCTTTTTTGAATTACTCTTTACCCATCCTATGCTTTTATCTGCTATTACTGTTTGGTTTTGTTCATAAACTGTCTACCTTCACACCATCAGCTTTCTTTAAACTGTGCAACCACTATGTTAACTTTAGCTATGACTTAGTTACCATATATCTACATTATCTATCTATACATTTTGCCATTTTCATGCACTGGTAATTCCTTGGAATTGCATTTCTAGTTACTGTTTGGTTTCGTTATAGGCTAAAGCACATTGAATGACCTCTGTGTATGAAATGGCCTATATAAATAAACTTGACTTGACTCAACTTCCTAACATGAGCATCAAAATGAATCTGAAGGCGGCGCAGAAATGAGCTACTTGCTAAAATTCTCCATGAGACATGCGACCTACTACACATGACCTGCTTTAACCCACCCATCACCAGTGTGCTGTCACTGGATATGTCAACAGGCCTCATCATGTCCATCCATCAGATAAGCTGAAGACTAGGCCTATTCTAGCAGGTGTCCTATCAAGGGTCTGATCTCGTGAAATGTGACAGCCCGCTCATTTCACAAGAAGTGAAAACAGCGCTCGTTTCTTGGCATTAGCGCCGTGGTTCCTCTTTGGAGGTCACCTCCTCCACACTGCAAGATCACGCCACACACGTTAGTCACGTTAGACTCTTACTGAGAAACCATGACATCACAAGCAGTTTCAGGAGTTATAGGATTTCATAATACATAACAATCATTATACAAAAAAAACCTCTTTAATAATTAACCTATTTTCAAGACTAATATCAAAGATCCTTGATTACTCTGCTTTAATCCTCTCTCTGTTATAGTGTAGCCATGTTCATGTAAAATGAGCATATAACTACAACTATAACGGAGACACAATAGAAAACACTGTCAGACAGACATTCAAAGACTTGAGTTCTTGATGGCATGTATGCTAGCTGAAAAATCAATTGAATACACCACAACATGCAATTTATTTCTTCAACATACTCATGTTCCCAAATTTGATCGTCTGTTACAAATAAAAAGCAGATCAATTCATCAAATAATATTTCTATCTATATCTAGATCATTCAATCATGTCATGATCTTTATAGTCAACTCTATTTTCAGTGAAGGTCACAGGGTCACCATCTCCTCACTGCAAGGTCATGTTGCTCATGTTAGACATACAGTAGTTATACTCTCTCACTATTCACGTGATATTAAAGTTGTGTGATTGTGTTGTTTTTCCGATTCGTGTGCTTTGCCGTCGGGATGTGTAAAACACATGGATGCCACAACAAAAGTTAAATCATTCGCTCACTAATTTTAAACAAATAATATTTGCTGCTTTCAAGTGACAGAAACAGCAAATTCCCAAGTTCACCTTAACATTTTTGGATATGAAAATCCACACGTACTACAAATGGACTACAATGTGACAACAAGCCCACAACTGGGCGGCTCTTTAGGCAAACTCTTCCATCCGTTTCCCACCAGTTACTCCCACATGAGGTGAAGTTCAATGGAAGAATGGAAGAGGATTTTTTCCATAGGCTAATATGGTGTATCCATGCTCATGTCAAATAAGCATAGCTCACAAATAAGGAAACACAACTGCAAACGCAGACGGTTACAGACTGAGACACACTCGAGTTCTTCTTTATGACAAACTCATCTATTGAAGACACCACAAGCAATTTATTTCTGTAACATACTCCTTTTCCCAATTTCTTAAAACTATTACACCTTCACATATATAATTTTTGATACAAGTTTCTATCTGGTCCATGACTTGTGATAAGTGATCTTCTGTCTTCAGTGTCCTCTCCATGGCCAATCTGTAAACTCTCTCTCTTCTGTTGCTCCATGTTGTACACATGCTGGGAGCACCTGTGAAGGTGTTCTGCCAGGACTGTCAGCTCTGAGAGCCTGTCGGGAGTGTGTGTGTGTGTGTGTGTGTTACAGTTGGACTCGAGCTGCTCAGTCCAGCTGACTGGCAGCAGTAAGAGAAGACGAGGCCAAAGACTCTGGATGAACAATGCTCAACGTATGTGTGTGCATGAGTGGAAAATGTAATGGACAGATTTAATGTAACCTGCCCCCCCCCCCACCTCTCAAACACACAACTCTGTACACCTCCCGAGCATTGGCTGCTTTGTCTATTTAAACCATGCAGCGGGCAATGCTGGAGGAATGTCATCAAGCCCTTGTTGCAGACAGGACTTCCCCCAGATGTTTTGAAATAGGATTGTGTCTGTATGGACTTCTCATGAGAGGCAGTATTGCATCACTGATATATGGAGCAAGTGTCCACATGTTCCCATTTAGCTCAGACAGATTTCACATGCACTGTCAGGTATTTTACACACACGCACGCACGCACGTACGCACGCACGTACGCACGCACGCACACACTGCCTCTTGGCAATAAAAGCATGTTTGGCGCCACCTGCTGGATAATGTCATCAAAGGCACACAGATGTTACCAGTCCAATCACACTTTATTTCACATTAGATCTCTTCAATAAATTCCCTCAACGACCCCCCCCCCCCTCCCCCCATGTGTCCCATAATTGTATTTTAAATAAATCTTCTGCCTCGTCTTCACCAATCCCAGCCGTTTTAGGAGTAGCTCCCGCCCTCAAACAGTTTAATGACGATGGCCTCCTGAGGCTGCAAGCTCAGCGTCTCCAGGGAGACGGCGCCCAAGCGGTCCATTCCGGTGCTGGTGACAAACACCCCGCCCTCGGGCAGGCTGGGCGCCCAATCGGGCGAGAGCGCGTGGGGCTCGGCGCCCAGGTTGAGCAGAACCAGGAAGTGGACGCAGCCCCACGAGCGCAGGAAGGCCAGCGGAGGCGTGGGCGAGGTAGAGGAGGAGGTGTTGAAGGGGAGGAAGGTGAAGCTGCCGAACAGGAGCGCCTCCTCACGAGCGCGCGAGTGACTCAGCGACTGGAACAGGGCTATCGCCGAACGCCATTTCTTCCCTTCGTCCTAGGGAGTGAGAATGCAACAATTAAACATGCGTGTATGTACAGGCACACACACACACACACACACACACACACACACACACACACAAACAACCCTTAAATGACAGTACATCATTAACAGCTAAATAAAGTAATACATTAAAGTAAGAATGAAAGAATAGAAATATAGATAGAAGAAAGTCAGATGTTTTCCATCAACATTTTTTTTTTTCTCCCAAGAGGATGAGCCGGGGGGGCAAGAAATGGTTTCTGGGGACCAATAAATGTGATAAATCATACAGACTAGTACTGTGGAAAGAGGTTGGAGGTCATGAGAGACATTGATGCAATCTAATTAGGGTGTTTACGACTTTGAATGTTTGTCTTTATCTTTTAGTTGGTCACAACATGTTTTGCAACCAGGAGGACAGCCAGTTCTTCGCTCTTGGCTTCTCGTGTCAATCCGACCACGGGGTCTCTTGGTGCGCTGAATCACTTCTATCAAGGTCTGATAACACAGTGCTCTCTCTGCCTGCTGTTTTTGTTTTGGTCCGTCTTTGTTAGTTCTTTAAAAGAGCTTTTCTCCATTTCTCATAGGGGGAATCCCCCATCGCCAATCCATCAAGAACTGACTTACAGTACGCTCATATCAACGCACTCACTCAACACATGGAGTTGCAGCTGAACAAAAAGCTAAACTTATGCAAGACACTTTGCCCTGGGGCAACCACTGAAACACTGCCCCTGCACAGGTATGCAGTTCATGACCACCAGCCCCGTAAGCCTGGGCTAAGCAGAAAGGTAAACATATGCATACCTGGGAAAGCTGGAGAGGAGATTTGGTAGATGCTGACAGCACAAACATGGTCTTAACTTGACAGGTGGGGTTTTGTTTGTGTTTTTTTCCCCCCTTCTGTCGGTTCAATTATCGTTTCCTTGTTTTGGGTGCATCTTCACACAACCATTAAAAGGCTACACAGGACACTTGTGAAGACTTATTCTCAACAGAAGGGGATGAGAAGCTTAGTGTGACGCTTGCCAAACATGCTTTCAGACAGCCTGGGCCAAAACTGACTGATTTCGCTTTAAGCATAATGCTGACTTAGTTAAGTCCACAGGATCACTCCACACGGGTCCTAACCTGCAGCTGGAGTCGTGAACTCACCTGTATGTAAATCTCATCTCCGATGGCATTCACTGTGGTGTTCTGGAAGGAGGAGAGAGAGAAGGAAATGGCACATTACATTTGAGACCCTCTCAAAACGATCCCAGCATCCCAGCCTCTGACACCCCCACAAAAAGCTCCATGTCTCACTGAATCGCCTAGCACCTGTTGCATTACTCGCTTTGGCCTGTAGAGGGCAGCTAAGCTATGAGGAGAGTAGGTGACTCACCTCTGCTGGGGTGACCTCCTCACCGTCACTGACCACTGGGGTGCCCGGCAGGGTCATCAACAGCACCATGGAAATCCTCTGCAGCTCTGGAGACACAGGCCCTCCCACCTAACACACACACACACACACACACACACACACACACGTTAGGACAACACATTAGGACAACATTTTCCATAAATGTGAACAGCATGAGTTCATCAGATACCACATGACTATGCAAAGGGAGATTAGTTATATGTTGACATCGGTGAATATTCCTGGTTCCTGTTTGTCTCTGAACTTTTAAATATGCATGTTTATACCAAATTATCGTTTAACAAACTTAAACATGGCGAGCATCCAGGCAATCAACAATAATTTCCCCCTCTGCCATATTGGAACACACCTCTGTTACGAGGATTTTTTTTTTTTTAATTATTTCCATCAGTCATATATTCAAAATGTATTTGCTATTTACATATTTCACTACTACTTATCATTACCGGGCGACTATTATTACGTCTGCCAAGGAGGTTATGTTTTCATAGGGGTTTATCTGTCTGTTTGTCTGTTTTTTAGCAAAAAAGTCATGAATGGATTTTGCTAACATTTTCAGGGAAGGTCTGAAATGACCCAAGGAAGAAACAATTACATTTTGGGAGTGATCCGTATCACCGTCTGGATTCAGGAGGCGGTTTTGTTTTTCGCTTGGCGGTGTAATGGCATAGTATGGCCATGATCTGAATAGTTTAGGTTCAAACTTATGACAACCAAGGGAGAACAACACAGACGGAGGTCTGCACTCTCTCTGAGTGCTTTTCTAGTTGTTATTGCTATTTTCTCGTAGCCTGGGTGTTCCCATACTGCCTTGCGCGGTGATTTCTTTCACGCTGCTAAGGCAGTCTGGAAACTAACGCCCACATTTTCACCGGATGTTGGCGACCAATCACAGAACAGGGGAGAAAGCAAGACCATGATGAGCAATGCACAGACGCATTTGATAGACATCCGTGGCGCCCAATGAACAGATCTGGGCATTTTTTCAAATACGAAAAAATGAACGTCTGGTTGCCAGACCACGTCTCATTTGAGAAGTGGTAGGCGCTAGCCAGGCTAATTTTCTCGACCACTACCCACCGTCCAGCTGGGCCACTCTGTCCGGGGGGTCTGCAGGCTCTCCTCCACCGCGCTGGCCACCTCGGAGGCCGAGAGGGGGTGGGCCGAGGGGGGCAGCAGTGGCCTGGTCACCAGCTCCACCAGCGACGCGTTCACCGCCCCACTGGACACGTTCGACGCCACAAAGCTGTCCGTCGTTTCCCTCACCAGCAGAACCCTTCCGTGGGGAGAGATGTAAATAGAGTAAGGTTGGGAGATCCACAGCACAGAGATCGTTTTTAAATCCTTCACGCCAAACCCAGCAACTCCCAGCCCACTTGCTTGTGCCGCTAGCAAGACATATGCCAAGTGTGATGTCGTTTGGACAAACAGTTTGAGAGTTATGCGACGGACACACACATACATACACACACACACACAGTTCTCTGAGTGTTGCCATAAAGGTGAAATAAGTACCGTTCGTCGTCTTGCTCACTGAACTGCTGCAGCAAGGCCTTCCATTTCATCAGAGTCTAACAGAAAGGATAAACAGAACGTCAGAACACACAGCTCCTGCATGCCCTGTGGATGCATGCAAGTGAAACGTGTGTGCTTAATTAAAGCGCTACGAGCAAAAAGACTGAAAAGATAATTTTTCACTTTTCACATTTGAAGTGAATTTGAAGTGAGGTTTTACCTTCTCCGAGTAGGCTGCATCTGTATCGCATATGGCAAAACCGTAGACACCCTGCTCAAGCCAAAACTTCAAAGAGTACTAGAGCAAAAGAGAGAGTCACATCATCACTAGGGGTAGCATTCACATCAGATAGGACATCACCACAGCTGGACTCAGGCTAATCGCTCCCGGATAAGGAACGATAATCGGAGAGAATTTCAAAAGAAGCGGTTCATGCTATTTGAGTAGGTATTTCCATCTGTTCGCTATTTCATTTGCTTGTAATTTAATTTGCTTCAGTTCCTGATTCTCAGCTGCATACATCTGATCTGACTGACATTTCCCCACATTAAACCAAATATTTTGGCAAGGTATATGAGGAAAGTTTCTAATGAAACCACAGACCCTTGGCCAGGTACACATGAGGAACGTTCGTAATGAAATCATAGACCCTGAGGCAGTTACAGACAAGGAAAGTTTACAACAAAACCATAGATCCACGGCCAGGTACACACGGGCAGAGGTTATCCCAGTTACACCCACCTGTATGTATCCTGAGGAGTCAGAAAGGCCCTCCGTGTTTGCTGGTTCCTCTTCAATTACTTCCACATCACACAGGTCCAACAGGAACTTCATACCTGCACACAAATGAACAAATATGAATATACCCTAAATTTTACTTCCCTTTTGATCAGAAGTATAGGTTACGGTAATCTTTATATACGTGTCAGTGAGCAGATATGAAGGGCCTATTGTTTTCATTTTGTCACATTTCACATTCTTCATTCAGAAGGAAACAAACATAGAAGTATTTCTTCAGGCAGCCAAGTGCCCAATTTGCCCTCTGATGACAAAATTCTTGTTAAGGCTCTGGCCCCCTACCCTATTAGGTTACGTCTATAACGTGGCCGGCAAGCATGCATAATGTGCAAATGAATCTCCAATCACAAAGCTGATACAGTATGGCCCAAATACACCTTCCTCCATTGGCTTGACTGGCTGCTAATCACAATTATCAGCTAGTTACAGGGGTAAAGGGGTTGGTTTGGCCCCAAATCACCTTCCCATCCCTGGGTAGGTATAGGGGCTGGTACATGATTTTACATTACATTATATTTGGCTGACGCTTTTTTAACCAAAGCGACTACAACATAGTAAACATTTTTAGCAATTATCTTAATAATAGAACAAATTAAAAAGGTAGAGTACAATAGATAGATAGATAGATAGATAGATAGATACTTTATTGATCCTCAAGGGGAAATTCAAGATATATTCAAGATATATTCAAGATAAATTCAAGATATTCAATATGATATAGGATAAGGCACACACCTTCCTGTTGTCCCTCTTTGAGCAGCTGCTGGAACTGGGGCATGGTGCCGATGTTGTGACTAAACTCAGTCAGGTTGGAGGGAGAGATGCTCTTGGGGAACACCCCCTCCAGAATCAGCGCCCCAACACCCACCGACTTCAGATACGGCAGCCGCTCACGCATCACTACAGGTGGACAGATGCAGGAGGAAAATAAGTTACTTATGCATGACAAGTCCTTACCTAGCCTACTACTTTTTTTTTCAGGTAACAAAATATACATACTGTGCATACATATACTGTAGCAATTGTACATTTCAAACTTTATAGCTCTCTTTTATCCATGAACACACCAGCTACTGTAGCCTACTCAGAGACCTAGCAAGCCGAATTCCCTCACCTTCAAATCCGCCGACAGCGCCACCTTCGGAGTCCATGAGTAAGGACGGCTGCAGCCGGTAGAAGAGCTCCTTCTGCCACCAGCGGAGCACGGGAGCCACCGGGCGGGGGCTCTGCACGATGATGGCGATGGAGGCTCCGAGCATGGCCAGCCAGGTGAGCCAGAACAGGATCACTAGGCGGGAGCGGAACTTCTTCCAGCCGGGACTGCCTGCGGTCAGCTCCAACTCCTCCTTGCTAAGGGGTTTCCACCGGTACGGTTCGGGCTCCGGCTCCGGCTCCGGCATGAGCAAGGGGACCGTTTCTGCGCCACCCATGTTGCCTGCCAGCCCGGGTAGGCCTACCGTCGGCCCCGCACTCACGCTGCCGTAGCCCACGTCACCATCCGCGTTTAGAGGCATGCTGTCAACCTGCGTGTTTAGAGTTAGAGAGTTAAGTTAGAGATTCACTGATGGAAAGTTACAAAGCGAAGCAAAACGAGAGGCAGCCTTGACACCTTTCCCCCATGCAAAACTAAATCCGCCGAAGAAGCTAGAAGCCTAGGCCAAGTTGATGAAGCTCAAATGAACCTGTCCAGTGGGAATTCATTGGGTTAGCCTACGAGTAACTCCCTCAAGCATCATGCTAGCCAAGGCCTTCATTTTAAAAACGCAGCCTGCCTGGTAAGTATACATGGCAATTCTATGGACTTGTTGGAAATAAATAACTATCGAAATGCAGCAGACGTGCGAAATAACAGTAACCTAGTAAAGGGACCGTTTTCAGAAGGCAAATACCACAGGCCTACATGCAGGTGCTGCGGGAGTCGAGGTTGTCTAGGTCAGCTATAGTTGTCCTGCTCCGAACACAGGTGTGTGTCGTTCAAAGCCCTGCGCGTAGCAGCAGTATGTTCCTGCGGCCAATTAGCCAACAAAACAATTAGGCCTAGATTATCCTCTCACTCAGTAGCCTTACCCAGAGCCATATAGATATGTATCCATATGGCTCTGGCCTTACCTCCACAAAATATGGCTTCTAGAATCCTAACTAGGATACGTCCATAGACTCTCTATGGACACGTCAGAATGGTACACCAACGTCTCCTTTCTTCTGAGATTTGTAATGTCATGTTACAAACGACGTGCCTTCCTACACACTATTACAGGCGACATTAGGGCTATTAAGTGTCAGAAAAAAATAGGACAATTGACATGCACATTTTAATTTTGAAGAGAGCAGTTATCTTAACAGTCATCAACACATCAATAATTATTGACAGGACGATTGGATGCTTTGATTTTTCTTAAAATGACCATTTATTCTGTTCTTTGATGTTCAAACTTAAATACAAAGTAAAAAACCAAACATTTGACAGTGGAACAAATGTCAAACTGTATCTTTTCATGTCGCCTTAAGCAAAGTTACTATCTTTCTGAAAGCTTTTTTTTTAACAACAAAAAGGTCAAATGCATCTCCCATAACTACTCCAAACTCACCTGATAAGTATAATCCTCTCCCTGTTAGTCTTCTTGCAGTGTTTGTCCAAGTCTAGAATCCTTGAACAGTTACAGTGCAGTCCGTTCCTCTAAACTGTGTGTTCATTTTTGCATGTAAAGCAGTAACAGGTTTAGAAACGGTGTGAAAAATGTGACTGGGCCAATTAGTGAAGAGGTGCTGGCAGGATCCACACACGGCTCTCACATTCTGGACATATTACTGTTAGACTGGACGTCTCCAGCCTGGCCAACTTTAACTCAGACACTGCTCTCATTATAGGTGAACATATACATTTAATGCTGTATGTTCATTCACATCCAATATTTCATATTCATATCAGCCATTTAATATAGAGAAAACCTATACAGAGGTTTTATATTGTGTGATATGTTATTTATATGTTGTCCTGTAGAGAAGCCATTCTATGTTCCTCATCTTGTGTTCCTATACTCTAAAACAGCTGTTCACAAACTGTGGCACGGGTACCACTGGCGGTACGCGGACTCTCTGTTGTGGTACTCAGGAAGTCTCCAAGATGTTTTATTTCATGAAGATAAAAGAATCACTTCAAAAGATATATATATATATATATATATATATATATATATATATATATATATATATATTCTGGCTGGGGAGCAACTTTTGTGCTATATATATATATATATATATATATATATAATTATGAAAATCGTTACAAACTGTATAAACTAGTTTTTATTTTCTTGGAAAAACAGTATAAAATATTTTTTAATTGGCCTATTTCTATTTTAATGCTGGTCATAATGGTGGTACTTGGAGTGTCAATTATTCTCTGAGGTGGTACTCATTGTGAAACGTTTGAGAACCACTGCTCTTAAAGATGAAACCTCTGCAGTGTATGTAGCCTGGTGCAGAGATTGTAGGCAGGGCCGATCCTTTGATATTCTGGGCTGGGGAGCAACTTTTGTGCTGCTAAGTAGGGGTGTCACGATACCAAAAAATCAGTAGTCGGTGCCAATACCAGTAAAATTACACGATTCTCGATGCCAAATTCGATACTATCGTTAAAAAAAAGGATTTTCTAAAATCCCATGTAGGCTACTTAATGAATTTCTTTATTGAAATATTTGCAGAATACTGAAATATAATTTCTATAACATACAGAGCATAACAGAATACAGTATCCAATTGCGAGCATATCACATAGGCTTACACATAATTAATTAAATCACTTTTCTAATGGATTGTATAAAAACCAACAACTTATCTCCTTTTTATCGCTCTGCTTTCATATAATGTGAATGATTTTTTTTACAAGATGTAAAGTCTTTATTTGAAACACACATACATTCTGTAACTATTTATACATTCTATATGAAATTTCTGATCTTCATTAGCAGCAAACTTTATGCAGATTATAGCCTATTCATATTACAACTCCACCTCTTAAATTCAGCTGTCTGGTTGAAGCCTCAACATTTTGTAAACAAAGTAGCAGGCTAAGCTTATCATACTCTGGTTGGACTGTTCAGTTTCCCCACATGTGTTTAAGTTTCAAGGTAAGCTACTTTTTCTCCTTGGGACAGAACCTTTTAAGTCTTGGAGTTGAAAAACATTGGTATTGAGATGGTCAGTCAACTTGAATGCAAGAGTTTTAATGTCTGCAGCAGACTAGCTAATGATGCTAACCGGATTTTAAACAGCAATTTAGCTAGTCGTCTTCTGTGCGTCATTGCGTTCACGATTGTGAATGTTTTATTTGGATTAAATGTGCATGTCGTGGGCGGGTGTCCATTGAGCACGTACGAGAGCGGGCCAAGGAGAACAAGTTTACTTTTACTGTTTGGTAAAGTTGCACGTATAATCTACAAAAGTTGCGGAAGAACTATATGTTTCCACCCGGGCAGCGTGAGGTGCATCAGTACGACCACGCTTCCAGGAATGATCTGGTTGGTTTTCATTGAGACAGACGCTGTGCACGTAGGGAGAGGCTGTGTGTGTGTGTGCATATGTGTGTGCATGAGAGACAGACGCGTGAGTGACAGAGGGAGAGCAGGGAAAGGAAATTCAGCTTAACGAATGTTGCGTGTTTTTCAATACCGTTAAAAAATGGATAAGTAAATAAAAAAAAGTAACGAAACGCAATATGTGGCGGCCTGTGCTGAATCTGTGGCGCATCACCACAAATTAGTCAATGTGTGGGAAACACTGTAATTGCCCCCATCAGTTCCGGAAGAGTCGCAGCACCGATGCTTATGCTGGCGTCGGTGCTTACGGTGCTTCAAAAAAATAGGCATCGTCGGTGTTTTTTCATTTTAGAATCGAGAGGTATCGCAAGTATCGGTTCTCGTGACATCCCTACTGCTAAGTGTGACACAATTATCAATGAGTGTACGTAATGCAGATCAGCACAGCAAGCACCCCAGCCCCCCTTAAAATGCCTACTCAATATAATACACTTTTATGATAAGCACACTTTGAAAGAGCCAGTATGGTGAATAAGCATTTTAGATGGACAATTCAATACATTTTCAATTAGCCAGGTGCCATAATGTCAGACAATAGCACTGGGATGTCTACTGTCAGTTGCACTTGCTGTTGGAATTTTTCAAGTGATTGAAACAAAGAGCCCCATTTCAAAGAGTACATCACTAAAATGTTTTATTCAATTAAGATTTATTGATAAATAAATAGTTTAGATTTTTTCTTTCTTTTCTACAGAAGTTTAGGAAACAAGAAAATGAACAAACAAGCAGAGAAGAACATTTAGGAACTGAAAAGAAACAAATTAATCAAACAAAACAATAAAAGGATCAAAGTACACAGCATTCAACCGCTCCTCAAATCCTCCCAAACGCCCAACCCAGCCCTGGCTTGTTACTGTATACCTGGGCACGTGTGCAAAGTGACGCCTGCTTCCCCCCCTCCCACCCCCCCTCAAGTCCACATGGCCCTGCAAAGTGTTTGCCCTGTGGCTTTAGACATAATTACCCCCCCCCCCACACACACACACACCCCACATGTTATGTGTGCTAGTCTGTTACTCTATCTCCAAACATCACAGCTTGGTGGCAAAGCTAAATTTGTATCAATTTGTTGAGAGTGTGTAGCCTACTTGTGTGGTGTTGAACAGGCACCAGTCAAGCTCTGCAGGGAGTAGCAGCACTACTTCTCCTGCACCTCAAGAGGGCGCTAAGAGCACCCAGGGGATTTAGCCTTCTTGCTAGTACTAGTAGCACGCCTCCCTCTTATGTCTGAGGACACAAGACTGTGCTGCTCACAGTGCTGGATGGATACACAGCAGAGGTCAAGAATTTGTCCTTTGGTTGAAGCGTTAGCTAGGCTGGATGAACCCTGGCTGCCTGACTTGCCGGTTGAATTTGGATTTTGCCCGGCAGCTCAGGCTGGAAACCTGCACATCCTCCCCTGCTTCCTGTCCACAACTTTTGGGTCCAATCGCAAACTAGCTTATCCAAAAGGCGCACCCGGATCGTTGGTCTGATTAGTTGAAGGGTTTTCCAAGCATACAGAGTCATTTGAACGATGGATCACGCCTCTTGTGCAGTAGAAATAAAGCGCAGACTCCCCAGACTAATGTTCAATCTTAAAAGATTGATCTTAGTATGGTGGTAGCCAGGCTAAGCATTAGCTGCAGCAGGATGGGGTCAGTGTGACGGCTTCAGAGGAGCACATTTGCAGAGTTCAGAACTCTCTTGTTGAAAAGCACAGCAGTGAGTTGACGGACTACAGGTGGTTATGCGTGTGTGTGTTAAGGCCGGCGGCCACTGGACACAGCGCACAGTGGTGTGGGCTTAACGCGCAGGATTTTAGAACAGTTGTCTAACCTACAGTATATGCGGCTGCCGCGTGGCAGACGTTTCTAGTGGGGTTTGCTCCGTCTAAAACAATGGAGTTGATTTTTTTCATCGCTCTGCGTACGTGTCCGGTGGGCGCCGGCCTTTATGTACTGTATGTCTGCTGCGCTCACAGACCTACAACTAAACAGGCACTGAGCTTTAAGACAGAGTAGTCTATTGGAGTGTGAGACTGCTGGGAGGACCAGTGTTATGTGTGAAGTGGATGCTGTGGTATCAGTGGTTTGTTGGCAATGTTGCTCTCTGTTGTACAGGAGGAAGTGGTACAAGTTGGCTGCTCTTTATTTTTATTTTTTTCGTTTCTTTTTTTAGATAACTTTTTTTTCTGGTGTGAAAATGTTGCCATGGAGACATGATGCCTCTGTTTCTGTTTCCAGGGGAACTGCCTCTAGTTGCTCTGGTTGGATTCATCGGAGCCTCCAGTGTCCTGGAACGGCAAACGTGACATTATCACATAAAAATAGCCTCATATAACAACATGTTCGTTGTCAGTCCTATCGTTCTTTGAACACCAAGGTCTTTAAGGACTCGATTCTCTCCATACATCTTAAGTCAGTTTTCTTAATGATGACTGAATGTATGCTCTGAGCACTCACCATGGGCTCTTGAACCTTGCATGCGGCCGCATGTTTCTGATACGAAGCTATGATGCAGTCTCTCCTGTTGGAAAGAGCGAAACAAAAACATTTCAACTTTGATGTTTCATCTTTCCATCTCTCGTTGTCTGTGTCCATTCTGTCTGTGATTGTTTCTATCGTGTAACTTGAGCACGGAATGGCACTGCCACCCTTACTTGCTTGTGATGCCTCCCCCTGGTGGCAGGCCTGGGATGTACTCGGCCGTCAGGAACTTCATGACAAAGAGCAGATCAGGCTCCTCATCTCTGGACTGAAGGAGCTGGATAGCCTCTGTTCAGATAGGGAGACAAATAGTCCTTCATTCACGCTGCATAAACACTATCATTTTTTATTTAATGACTCTTGTTGTCATGGCAAACTGACCTCCCACTTTTGCATCAATTATTTGTTCCATCTCTGCCTCACGCTGCAGTGCCTCTTGTGACACATGGGGGGCGCCAGGGAAGCCGATGATAATGATGCTCATGTTATCCAGACTGCCCTGTAGGGGGAGACAAAGAGAGCCGTATTTGTTTTGTCACGTCGTCTACCAGCTCTCCTGGCATTTATTGTCACATATTTGTTTTCATATTGAGTTATAAGTCGTTTAATTTCATCCTAATTCAGGCTCCCATTAATCAATCAATCAATCACCAATAAATCAATCAGTCAATCAATAATCCTGTTTCATGCATAACACTATCAATAATGTTGATAGTTATGTTTGAGAGAGAGAGATAACCAGGCTGCTTTTTTTTCCCCACTTGGATTAATAATGGGTTGCACAATGTGAGATAATGTCAGACCTCCAACTCTTTGTAGATATTCTTGACTATGCACGTTTTTTTTTAGCTTAATTTGCCTTAACTGATCAGCTTCGGAGTCATTGGAATGGTTGTTTGACTTATTTTGGGGATGAATGACGGCTGTCTCGCTACTCGCTAGCGGGCCTGTGGCACTTGCAAACAGAAAGTCTCCAGCCTCGCGATCATGCTCATGAAAAGGCACACTGACCGATTGCGGAGTGTTGTAATACACACTAAAGCTGTAGGGAAGCTCTGCAGAGAAACCTGCAAACATAAAACAAGCGACAGCGAAACTGGCGAAGAAATCGCCAAACCTGCATAGATTCCCTTTAAAACATAACTTTAAATTGCTTTGTGCAATCATTAGAGAACAGTATGATATTTTTCACAATCCAGATGTTGGAGATTTTACATAATTGTTTTCTTTATTAGGAGAGTGTACTGAAAAAAAATAAAACTGATTATCAGCTAGGGAATAAATAGGTCAGCGAGATCTCTCAGTCTCAACGGGTTCATATTGTGTTATGAAGTACTGTACCAGACGGCTAAGACTAGTGCGACCTTGTTGCCATTGATAAACAACAGTTTGTTCCTTGGAAAGGCTAAGATGGTTTACCTTCTACAGGCCACACTGAGCCTTAGACAGTTACACACACACACACACACACACACACACACACACACACACACACCTAATCCCTGCTCTCTGGCCCCTCCCTCTCCCTTTCTATCAATCTCTTTCTACAACTCACTCTCATTTCTCCCTCTCTGTCTCTCTCTTTCCCTTTCTCTTTCTATCTCTCTCTCGCCATCTCTCCCCCCCCCCCCCCCCCTCTCTCTCTCTCTCTCTCTGTGCCTCTCCTGTTGTAATCCACCTATTTACAGGACAGGCTATCCTAGTCATCTGGCCCAGGCCATGATGACGTTACATGCCGTAGGGGCATCCTGTTAAGCTCCCTAAGGTACTGTATGACGAGGAAGCTCAGAGTTATGTAATCTTATGTAACGCAAGACCTCGAAAGTATCTCAAGATATTGATTTTATTTAGTTTATTCTATTATGTTGTTGTTGTTTTTATTTACCAAGGTCCTATTATACCTATCTCTCCTATTTCGGGAGAGTAACAAAGTCCACCTTGATAAGCCTACTGTAAGATGTATTGAACTAGACCCTATTTGAATTGACACAAAATATAATAATTGATATCTATGGCCCTTGGTACCCAATTGGTCATAAACTGCCTTAAAAAAGGGCCATGATCCTACCCGATCAGTCTTACATAGTGAAGTATCAGGAGTTCCGAGTGCTTCTCTGTAGAGACTTCTCTGTATTATACAGTAATTTCCCGCATATAAGCCGCATTGTGTATAAGCCGCAGGACAGTGTTTTATGCAAGTTAAAAGAAACAAAACCGTATTAACACCATGTTAACTGGCCCTCTGTATTATCCTAATATCTGAGGAAATTTTGCGAAATCAATGTATAAGATGCGACTAATAGTCGGGAAATTACGGTACAGTAAGTCAGAACGAGGTTAAGGCATTATTTCAGGATAAAGTAACTGGCTTTGGTTCTTTTACGTGTTCTGGAGTGCATCTGAGTCCAGTAGCTGACCTCCAGTTTGGGTCAACTGAGTTGACCAGTAATATCACTTGGCAATCCTTACTGTACCTAAACCTGTCTTCTCCATTGCACCACAATGGTCTCAGTTCCTGACTGGGCCGGCCTCTTGCTGTGCTTTAAGAGACCTTAAGGAGATTAATGCTAAATATTCCGCTGGAGGATCTCATCTTCACAGAATTCCATTGAGGTAAAAAAATAGGACTAGTTGGCCCTACTGGTTTGACATATTTTAGCTGTACCGTCCAGTCACCCTCTTGAGGCTCTCCGTCTCTGGCCTTCACAGAGAGTGTACCCCTAACAGCGGCTCCAGAGGGCCTGTGGACAGCATAAGAGGTGTCTGTGTGGGTTGACTGTGTGGTTTGCTACTTCTACCTGAGCATGGCACAGTATCCAGCTCTCCTCTACTCTTGTGGTAGCCTACACCCCATAATCGTTCTCCACCTTTTGATTCAGTTCAACTCTCTGTGCAGTGTAGACAGAATGGGACTTGTACTGGTTGATATAGGATTTGGTTGATATAGGTTGATGATAAGCGACCTTGGGTTTCTTGAAAGGTGCTTTAAAGATAAAATGTATTATTATTATATATCAAGGGCCTTCTATACCAAGGACCCGATGTGGCAAAACCACAGAAGCACAAGATCTTTTTTTTCACCCCACTTCAGCTTCAGCCACTCTGGCATGGCTACATATGGGACTCGAGGAAAAGGAACAGGCTTCGCTCAGTCTGTTTGATACTTCAGAGTGCTTATGACTCACTCACAGAGAAACAAGAAAAAGCTGTGCTAGATTATTTTATGATTGCACACAGACGTGTGTGGGCGTAGTTCCAGTGTGCTAATAAAAGAAATCACCATACGCAAAGCGCAGCTTTTTTTTGTCTTTCACAGCTAACACAATTTCCCCACTATTGGTACATTGATTTTACAACATTTCATCAGCTATGAGGTTAATACACGGGGGCGCTTAATATGGTATTAATATGTTTTTTGTTTCTATTAACGCTGTGCTGCGGCTTATACACAATGCGGCTAATACACAGGAAATAACTGTACACGTGGCACCAGAGAGCTAGTAGAGCACAGCTCCGTACTGACCTTGTAGAGGCAGAGGTCCAGCACCTGCGTGCACACCTCCCTTAGGTCCTCGCAGACCTCCAGACGGGAGTGGACGAAGGCACTCAGGTCCTCGTTGCTCAGGGCGTCCCAGACGCCGTCGCAGGCCACCACGAGGAACTCGTCGTCGGCGGAGCGCTCCAGCTCGTAGACCTCGGGCTCGGGCGACACCAGCTGCTCGGTCTGCGGGCGCCAGCCCACCTCCTTGAAGTCGAAGTCGCCGAGGGCGCGCGAGACGGCCAGCGAGCCGTTGACGCGCTGCAGCGTCACCGAGCCGCCGGCGTTCTGGATGCGTTCGCGCTCGCGCGGGTTGCACGGCTTGTGGTCCTCCGTGTAGAAGTGAACGCGGCCGGAGCGGCACAGCAGGGCGCGCGAGTCGCCGCAGTTCATGAAGTAGATGTTGCGCGGAGAGACCATGACGGCCGTCGCCGTGGAGCCGCTGCGGTCCCAGGTCTCGCGCCGCGCCATCTCGTGCATGCTCCGGTCGATGGCCAGGAAGCCCTCGTGGATCCCCTCTTTCACCTGCACGGGGTCCTCCTCCGCCTTAATGCCACCTAGTGGACAGGAGGGGAAACAGTTAGCCACCCACCTGAGACCACATCAGACTCTAGTTCCCACCCTCCTAAGACCACATCAGACTCTAGTTCCCACCCTCCTAAGACCACATCAGACTCTAGTTCCCACCCACCTAAGACCACATCAGGCTCTAGTTCCCACCAGAACCATATCAAGCTTTAGTTCCCAGCCACCCAGGACCACATCAGGCTCTAGTTCCCATCCACCCAGGACCAAATCAAACTCCGGTGCTAGATACTGTAATGACCTACTACTACTGTAGTAAGTACAGTAAGTCAAATTTAGTTAAAGAATGATACTAGACTACACCCATGCTTGATCAGGAACATACATATTCCAGATTATGGTGGCGGAAATGTTCTGGGTTCAGTTTCTAGCTGCCACTGTTGTGCCCATGTGCAAGGTACACACATATAGCCTCTAGTTCCTTGTAATAGCTCGATTTGGATTAAATCATCAGCCGTGAATTGAGCTGTCAGCACCAGTAACACATACGTTTCCAATAGATTTTATTTAGATAATCCGAATATGTCCGTCTGGACACATAAACCAAGTTCTGACTGCTCAAAAGAAATGACATTGCTAATGACATTGCTGTGTTTTTCATTAGGGGTGTTGGCACGGCGGTGAGAGATTGCCCTTTGCCTGTGAGAGTGTTGCAATGTGCCTGCTAATTGAAAAAAGGATTAAGTGACTACACATGCCTCTGCAATTGTCTTAAGGACCCCATGGAGAGTTTAGGGTGACCTTAGAGAACGCCCGCTGCGCAGTCATTGTCTTTAGCATTGTTCGTCTGTCATTGTCTGTTTTGTTTGAGTGTGCAGCCTGTACTGCACACAACCCGCACACAATGACATTGGAGTTGTTCTTGGACAACAAACTGATCTGAGCATTAATTGTTCAGTAAGTCACAAATTTGATTGACTGACAGCATTTGTCAGCATATTCTGGTTCTGATCTGTTGATCAGTGAGCACTGTCCCTATTCAATCCCTATTGTTCCTATTGATAGATCAATCAATCAATCAATCAGCCAGTCATTTTAGCACATTTTGTGAACATGTTCTGAAAGTTGCGCTACAAGCTTCGCTTATTTTCTTTCGAAGATGACCACTGACATTATCATTTTTCATTGTTTATCATTGATATCAAGCTGGTCATATTTAAAATCTTACTAATGCACAATATAAAATAGAACTGCACATTATTTTAACCAGCATCTTTCATCAGTCAGAAATCTGTACACAAACAAAAGCCCTTTGCCAACACGTTGTCCTCAACTTAAGCCTGTCAGCAATGACTGATTAATTCTGTTATCCCATGCCACTCATGCCCCCTGCTGCACCTCTGCAGGTGCCATGAGATTAGTGTGGGTACGGTGTTGGGGTGGTGTTGGGGTGGTGTGGTGTGGTGTGGTGTGGTGTTGTGTTGGGGTGGTGTGTGGTGTGGTACGGTACGGTACGGTACAGTACGTACTCGTGGCCTTTACTATATCTACAGTAACTATCTAACCACTATTACTAACTACCATATAAGTATCTTACTATATCTAACTATCTAGTCATCTATAACCACTATTACTAAATACCATACTAATTACCTCTGCCAATGTTTTCATCAGGGTTCGTTTGTATGTTTGTCTGTTTGTTAGCAAGATCACTCATAAAGTTATGGATGGATTTCAATAAAATGTTCAGGATATTTACTCTTAATCCTGCACCTCACACGGATGAGCGGTGATTTTTTACCTTTTTGCTTAATAAAATGTTCAGGAAAGGTCTGAAATGACCCAAGGAAGAACCCATTACATTTTGGGAGTGATTCGTATCGCCGTCTGGATCCAGGGTCTGCGCTCTCTGAGTGCTTTTCTAGTTACCATAGTAACTACCATACCTAGCTCTAACTCGTCTCCAACTCACCCGTGGCCATGATGTGCTGCAGCAGGTTGCGGGCGCAGAACTGCGCCACTGTGGTGCCCGCGTGCCCGTCGAACACGCCGTAGTACCCCCACTCCTCCAGCTGCCCGTCCATCTCGGGCACGCAGGTGTGGGCGTCCTCCATCTGCGCCCTCCAGCCCTGCATGCTGGCCAAGGCGTAGTTGGTGCCCCACCTGTTGCCGCCCTCGGCCGTGTTCTTGGTCAGCACGGGCCGGTCCAGGTACGGGCTGGGCATCCCGTCGTCGTCCTCGTCGTCCTCTCCGCTGCTGTCGCGCGGCGACCCGATGCCGCTGCGGAAGAAGAAGGTGACCATGCGCTCGGTCTCGCGCGCCAGCTGCCGCAAGAACGAGGGCACCTCGACGGCACTAGCTCTCCGTGCCGTACGCATGGCTCCGCGGAGACGCTCCCCGAGCTTCCGGGTGACCCTCCGGCTCCGGCCTCGACTCCGGCTCCTCCTGCCCCTGCTGCGGCTTCTGCTGCCCCCGCTGGGGTCGGCGCGCTCGCCTAGCGGGCCGGTCCTCCTCAACCGCCTGCGGCCGCGCCGGTCACTCCTCAGCAGGTCCAGTGCCTCAGCTGTGGCTCGGGGGAAAAACTCACCCGGCACAGAGCTCACAGAGAAATCACCGAGGAACTCAGAGAGAGAGAGAGAGAGAGACGGAGACACAGGAGGCTCGTCGCTCACCTGTTGGCTCTAGGGTGCTGTCGGAAAACACCTCACGCACAGTTCGTTTGATGCTGCGGAGAAACAATGAGTTTATCTAAATCCATTGTCCTGTCACAAAGGTTTCCTCCCCCCCGGTGTTAGTGTTGGGCGGTTCTCGGAGCGGTCATCCCTCTGTGGCAGCTGGCTGGCTCGGACACTGGCGCTTGCTTGTGCCCGCTGGCTCATTGACTGCTTGTCCTGTGTGTGAGGTTGTCCTGGGCTTACCTGGACAAGTCATTCTCTCGCAAAACCCTGTGATTGGTCAGTTCAGCAGCGGTGCTATTTCTGTTTGCTCATCCTTAGATACACTCACCTGCCCTCCCTCCCTCCCTCCCTCTCTCCTTTCTCTATCCCTCTCTCTCTCCCTCTCTCCCTTTCTCTCTCCGAGAGAGTAGTCACTAATCCCAGTGGCAGCAGTAAGGAGTCGGGGGATTAGCTCAGTAGTGACCACCTCACCAGGCTCTGGGCCCGTCAGCATTTCATAATGGCATGTGAAACAGCAGCGCATAAGTGGTTTTGGAGGCTGTGCGTGTTTTAGTGCGCTGGAGGATTGGAGACGCTGAGACATGCAATGTACCCGTCTCTTAATAGATATGACATGACACACACAACACACACACACATGAACAAGACACATTACAGAGAAAGACTGATGAGGTACATACATGAATTGCATACAACTTGTAGTGTCTCCAAAGGGGACTGCAGGTCACGCCACAGGTCATGTCAGGTATATAGCTGTATACGGTTTGATATACTTATAAGTTATAGTTTGATAAGTAAATAGTTTGGTAAATTATAGTTTGATATAAGATAAACTATAGATAGTAGTTAGATCAGTGATGGTTTGATTTGTGTGTGTACATACACATTAGTTAAGTATGGTAGTTAAAGGTGACAGAATGGAAACCATTTTTTTGTCTTGGTTTTGATGAATTAGGAGAGGTTGTGCATAACCGAAAAGAGCTATCACGAACATGAGACATGGTTGTGCCCTCCTTCATATGAAAATCTTGATCATAGAAATAGTGACTAAAGAATGGTCTAAGCCTACTTGTGATGTCAAATATCGTAAAGCCTTTGAAGTTCACTTGGGGTTGCCAAAGAGGGCACCATTTAGTCAAATAGACCATTTCACTACCCAGTCTAAATATACAGTAAGGTTGTGTTTGGGCTTAAAATTGTACTTGTGTTTATTCTTTATAAATACAATTTGAATATATACTATTTTAACGTTAGAGAACACAGGACAATACTCAATTAATCCATTCTATGTCCTCTTTAAAAAAGTTGTAGTTATATTTAATAGTTTGATGAGTTATAGTAGGATATGGTAGTTATAGTTAGTTACAGTATAGTGGTTAGATGACTTAATTATATAGTTAGATATAGTGAGATGAGTTTTAATTAGATAGTCACCTTAATTAGATGAAGGCACCTTCCTCAATTAGTGTTTCATTGAATTGGAGGACCGATGCCAGTGATTGTGTAACATGTGAGTCCTGTTCATGAGTATGCATGTATTGGTTCTTTGGCAGGTGATGACACACCCATATGCTTATATTGTATTAAAATGAGCATTTCAAAGTCTGGGACCATTGGAATTTAGAACAATAAATTGTTTGTGTAATAATATAGCAATATAGATAGTTAGACACAGAGGTCTGGTTAGACATAGTAAGATAAGTTCTAACGCTGAAAACTCCAACAGGTCTGGGTGATGGTGATGATAATAGTGGTAATAATTGGATGAATATTATTCAATTTGTTTGTTGTTGGTTTTGTTTTTGTTTTTGGAAGAGTAAAAAATGTAATCATATTATTATTCGGCAGTTACTGTGTGTCAACCCTTTTTGTATACAGTCAGTGATATCAACAGTGAACAGGGGGGGCCAATGTTTTAATGCTTTACTTAGGGGTTTTCCTTTGTTTACAGTAAACACTCTTGCCCTGTGAGGTCATAGTAACTAGCTAAATGCCCACCACCTCCCTTTGCCAGTGACGCTGTCTAGTTCCTGTCCTGTTTTAGTGGCTTAGCTAATTAGCTAATTAGCCTTGTGGGTGCATGTGAAGCAGAGCAAGATGTGATTCCGTGGTGGTCGTGCAGATTAGTCTACTTAAGATTGTGCTGTCTGACGTTTTTTTCCTGAGCCATTCATAAATAGTAAACATCAGCGGCCGAAACGGGTGGGTTGAAGTCAGATCATAGGGTTGTCTTTTCTGCTCTGAGAATAGAGCAAGTCATTCCATTTTTATCAACCAGCCAGTTGACGTGGGCTAAATAAAAGATCTTAGCAACCAAAGAACAGGCTCTATTTGTATGTGTACTCATGACTTCAATGCCATTTTTATGTAGCCGTGAAAATGGAGATTCATTAAAAAAAAACAAAAAACATTTTTGAATACCTCTATTGGTTGTTTTAGCTGTTCCTTTGGCATGCATGTTTGCTGGAGGTAGGCTATAGATGCAGTTGTATTTCTTAACCACAAACGGGATCTTTAATAAATAATTTATATTGTATGTTTTTATGTTTTCATTTATTAATTTAGCAGATTCTATCCAAAGCAACTTACATTTGACAATTACAAGAGCCATTAGCCCAGCAGCATCTTGGGGTGAAGTCTCTTACTCAAGGGCACAATGGCCAGGAATTGCCGGGATTTTAAACCAAAGGATTTTCAATCCAGTTACAGTACATTTAGTTGGTGGTATGTACCTACATTTGCATACGTTTCCACTGACTGGAGCCTGACCTGCCAGTGTTGGGCTGGCAATCATGTGCACTGTGTGAGCGGTTTTAATTGATTTGACACACTTGGTAGACTTGACCATGCCGTGGGTGTGGGATTTAGCAGCTATTTGGAGCTGGAAGTAATAATTGATGTTTTAAAACATGGGTGTTCACCGCAGCAGCCTTTATTTAGCCACTTTAAAAATAGAGCAGTGGTCCTCCAGGTATGCATGCAGGTAATATGGCTTCCACAGCCACAAAGTTATTTTACTTAATAGATTTCACTGCCTGTTTTATATCAGTATTTCAGATTGTTCTTTATTTCAGATATAGGCCTACAGTGGAGATGTGTGCAATGGACTAGTTGCCCAAAAGGCTCTCTGTGAGCTTGGCCCTTTCCGAAACGTGCCCCTAAACCCTCCCCCTACACACTTCCACTTCGTTTGCGCGCCGTTCACGCGAGGGTCCGCCACATTGAGTATCAATGGTTTGACATAGATTGACCTAGAACGTTAGATGTGTTTCAGTGTTATGGCGTGGTTGAGCATCAGGTTGTGATGAGGGGGATCGTTGTGTTGTGTGAGTGAATACGCATTTCATGTGTGTATGAGTGGTGTGTGTGTCTGCTCTTGCGGTATGTGATGATGGTGATGCATGGAGGGGACCGGAGGGAACTAAGTGGTGTGTGTGTGTGTGTGTGTGTGTTATATGGTTCCATTGCCGGCCCCATGTCTTTGAGGCTGAAGGTAACCCGGGGTGACAGCGGGCAGAGGTGCTCTCTCATGCATGGCTGCACACACACACAAATCAGCCATGAGCACGCCCACACACACGCTCATGCGCACACAGTCTCACACACACACACACACACACACACACAGTCTCAAGCTCACACACACAGAAATGTCCACATTCAGCACCTCCACTGTGCATATACTCACATGTATTACACAATTTGTCCACCACACACACACACGCACACACACACTAATAGACACACTCATATACACACACCAAGGTTTGACGCTTACACTCTCTCACACACACATATAGAAGTATCTGCACACACTAAAAAACAATGCACACTCAAAGATATCAGGCGTCCACATACAATAACTTACAGAAAGCATTAATGTACTGTAGCTAAGCAAACAGACACACATACAGTACACACACACAGGCACAACCACACACACACACACACACACACACACACCCAGACACACACACACACAGACATGTGTCCTCACACAACCTCCCACACATGGATATACGACTGATCTCCAGCGTCTGCTTTCTGCCTGATACATCTCCCCTGCAGTCATCTTGTTGATGGAGAGAGAGAGAGAGAGAGAGAGAGAAGAGGAGAAAGAGACAGGGGTGGAGAGAGAGAACGGGAGAAAGAGGCAGACGTGGAGAGAGAGAGAGAGAGGCATGGATGGATAGAGAGAGAAGAAGAGAAAGAGGCAGGGATGGAGAGAGAGAGAGGAGACAGAGAAAAAGGCAGCGGAGGAGAGGCAGGGAGGGGCTATTCTCTAGTGAGCAACAGAAGGAAAGGGGAGGGGTGACTGAGTGAGCAGGCAAGCGAGAGAGAAACAGTGTGTGTGTGTGTGTGTGTGCGCGAAACAGAGGTGCACTGGAGAAAACCTCTGAAAGGAGAGGGAAGGGAAGTGGAGGAGGAGGAGGAGGAGAGAGAGAAACAGATAACAGGAGTGAGAGAGAGGGAAAGCAAACGAGTAACTGTGTGTGTGTGAGGGAAACATCGGTGCACTGGAAACAACCTCCACTAGGAGAGGAAGGGGGGAGAGGAGGAGGAGAGGGAGAGGGGGAGAGATAACAGGAGCGAGAGAGGGAGAGCGAATGAGAAACTGTGTGTGTGTATGAGAGAGAGAGAGAGCGAAACAGCGGTGCACTGGAGACAACCTCCAATAAGAGAGGGAGGGGGGAGTGGAGGAGGAGAGAGAGAGAGAGTGAGTGAGAGAGGGAGAGATACGGTAGATAACAGGGGCTAGTGAGGGAGAGCGAACGAAAAAGAGTGTGTGTGTGTGTGTGTGAGAGAGAGAGAAACAGAGGTGCACTGGAGACAACCTCCGATAGAAGAGGGAGGGGGGAGAGGAGGAGGAGAGAGGGAGGGAGAGAGAGAGAGAGGGAGGGAGGGAGTGAGGGAGCAATCTAGCGGAGGAGAGTGCAGTCCGGACGAGAGGAGAGGAGAGGCACGTAGCGGAGAGCACCGGAGACTCAGAGAGGAGAGGAGCGGGCTAGCGGCGGTCTGGATGGGCCCAGCTGGACTACACTCTGCCTGTATGGAGCATGGGGCAGGTTCTAGGCTTCGCCCACTGCAGTAAGTGCCCTGCTTGCTCTTTTGTCTGTCTGCGCATCTCTGCACCACCCTTCATCTGTTTGTGTGTGTGTGTGTGTGTGTGTGTGCTTGTGTGTGCGAGTTAGCCTTGCCAACTCATCGCATGCCTTATGTCAGCCAGCCTAGAGTGTGTGTATGTGTGTGTGTTTGTGTGTGCATGCACACATGCCTGTGTAAGTGTGTGTGAGGGTTAGCCTAGCCACCTCATAATGTGTCATCCCGCATGTCCTGTGTGTGTGTGTGTGTGTGTGTGTGTGTGTGTGTGTGTGTGTGTAAGAGAGAAAGTGTGTATGAGGCTGCTCAGTGTCCTCCCCAGTGCAGTGGTGACTCCGTGCTCCTCCTGCGTGGGTTTTTCCATTAAAGTACAGAATCAAAACAACAGCATCCCCCTGCTGAGCGCTCACTTTAGCTGACTCACCTCTTTTTCTCCACTTCTCTCCTCCCCCCTCTGTTGTTCTTCTTCTCCTATCTTTCCTCTCTCCTTGTTTCCTTACTCCTCTCCTCCCTCTTTTTTCACCCCATTCATCTCTCCTCTCGTCTCTTTGTCTCCTCTTCTCTCACTCCTGTCTTCCACTTATCTTCCCTCACCCCTGTCTTCCTCTCCCCTCCTATCCTCTGACTCCTGTCTTCCTCTCCTCTTCTCTTCTCTCCTCTGACTCCTGTCTTCCTCTCCTCTCCTCTCACTCCTGTCTTCCTATCCTCTCTTCCTCTCCTCCTCTCTCACTCCTGTCTTCCTCTCACCTCCTCTCCTCTCCCTCCTGTGTTCCTTTCCTCTTCTCCTCTCACTCCTGTCTTCCTTTCCTCTTCCCACTCCTGTCTCCCTCTCCTCTCCTGTCTTCCTCTCCTTCTCTCACTCCTGTCTTCCTGTCCTCTCCCCTCGTCTTCTCTCACTCCTCGTCCTCTCCTCTCCTGTTGTGGAGTGTCGACCTCTGAAAGGCCCCTGTAGCAGCATGCTATGGGTGTGAGTGTACTGGGCCAAGTGTGAAACTGTCTGCTAATGCTGTATCGCTTGAGGAGACAGAATAGAGATACTTCCTTCTATAACCAGCTGTGCAGTGTGATGTGGTAGTGCGCTGCTGCTGCTGCCTAAACGATCTCCTACCATAACTATATCTTACAGGCATCCTAGCATCTGTGTGTGTTTTCACTTGTATGTGTAGTTGTTATATTTCACTGCTGGTTGTCTGGTTGTGTGTGTGTGTGTGTGTGTGTGTGTGTGTGCTGGGTTAACATTGTTAAGGCCTCTCCCTCCCTTGGCCGGCTGGAGTCATTAGCCCTCCTGCATTAGGACAATACTCTGTTAGCATTGTAGCATGCTGCAGATACGTTATTAGAATAACTCTCATGTGGAAGCCACTGGTTACAATGTTGTAGCGTGCACATTCTAAAGAACATGTGGGTCTATTGAACAGAACATGACATTTTTAGAATCTCACATTATTGAGGAACGAGGAGTAAGACACAACATGAGAAGAGGTTAGGAAAATCCTAGTGTCTGAGGCTGATGTTTGGCATTGTGTGATGTTACATCTTTTAGACCAAACTCAGTCCACATTTGTGGGATATGTTTCTGTTTCTAAAGCACTCTGTCGAGTAATCAGGTGTTCACACTTACCGTAACATACTAACAGCCATATATGCCTACATGATGCTGTACGAACACTACATCATTCTAATTGTGAAACTTGTGCATGACGAGTAATTTGGTCATTTGATGATTTGGTTTGTTGTTTATTTATGGTAGATATTTTCAGATAGCTACTGTATTGTTCTGTTGCTAAAGGACTGTATATTGCATAGCCTCAGGTGTTTCTGGTGTCTGGTTGAAGGAGTACAGCTCTGATGGCCAGTGATGATTACAGAGGGCTGTTTGTCTGTTACGGATTTGCCTACCTCCACCAATCGCCAACCACAACTGCTGATCCATGGGCACTCCCGCGTGGGTTCAGGCGGGTAGTGCCACCTCTCCACCGGTCCTTATCAGTGCCCACGTGCAGACGATCAGTGCCCAGTCTTCCCGTTCCGTCTTGTCCGCAACTGTCAACAGCGCTTTCAGTTGGCACTGTAATGAAGCTACATGTATCCGCTCCCTTCAAGCTGATGAAACCCTCACTGATTGATGTTATGCTTCTTAACGTGAAGATGGGCCATGACCACTCACTGAACTGCTCCGATGTCACTGTGCGGACAGTTTTGGGTGCAGACGGTGGCCGTGTCTGTGCACTGTGCCTGTTTGTGCACTGTGTCTGTGCACCGTGTCTGTGTCTGTGCTGCATAAAAAGGCTCTTGTTTCATTTTCACGTACTGTAGATGGATCTGTTGGCTGAGCTGAGCAGGGGCTTGTGATTGCCAAGCTAATCCATAGATTGGCCAGCCTATAAATGTGGAGCCAGTATGCTCGCAGCATCTGAACTGCTCTTTCTTCTCCCCTTCTCTCTCTTTTTCGCCATCCCCCATTCTCTCTCCCTCCCTCTCCCTGCTCTCTCTTCCTCCCTATCCCTCTCTTTTCCTCTATCTCCCATTCTCTCTCTCTCTCTCTCTCTCTCTCTCTCTCTCTCTCTCTCCCTGCTCTCTCTTCCTCCCTCTCATTAAACTTCTCTTTTTTCCTCGTACATCCCCCGTTTCCTGCCTCCTGTTACATGTCTCTCTCACTATGGTCTCTCTCTCTCTCTCCATCCAGAGGAGCTTGGTTCTGTGTCTTCCACGCCTGACTCTACACCTCCCTGCACAGATGGTAAGGACGATGGCTCCTGCTGATAAGACCGCATGCGTTTTTTATTATTATTATTTAACCCAATACATACACACAGCACCAGCCTACATGGTGTGATCAATAACTACAGGCTGCAGGGTCTATGCTATTGCACAGATGGTAAGGATGACGGAGACCACATATTCAGTACACACTATACCAGCCTACTGTATATGGTGTGATTAATAACTACAGGCAGGGTGCATGCTGTTGGTGAAGACAGATGGTAAGGATGATGGAGACCACAGATTCTGTACACACAATACCCGTCTCTGAGGCGTCATCAATGACCGTATATATATACAATGACTGTGTGTACAGTCACGGGTGGTGGACTATATATATGCAGTCCTGGGGGGGGGGGGGGACTAAATATGCAGTCATGGGGGTGGGGGGGGGGGGGGGGGGCGGGGTTGGGGGACTTGAACAGTCCAGATACAAAACCCTCTAAATCCTCCTCTCCACTTTTCTTTTAAATGAGCATTTATTTTGTATCAGGCTCCTATAGGTTTTTGCTTACAAATCAATATTTCAGAACAGGAAGAGAGTGCTAATTTAGCATGTTTTGAAGCAAAATTATTTGATTAATGTATACCAGTATTTGTGGAGAGCATTCACTCACCAACGTTCTCCCATTTTTGACGGAGGTGGCATTTAGAGGCTTTTGCATCTGAACTCTCTATGCAGTCATTGGGTGTGATGCATTAGATGCTGAGGAGGCTGGCTACAGCTGATGAGGGCCAATGTGCCTTCCACTGACCCGACCAGTGACCACATAGAAACACACTCTCCAAAAAACGGTTCTATTGCATTCATTATATATGGCACCCCTTAATGGTTCTTCAAAACCATTTTGAAGTTCATCAAAGGAACCCCAAAGGGTTCTTGGTTCTATATAGCACCCCAAGAACCCTTTTCTTTAGAGTGCAACATGTTGTGATGCCAGAGATGGTTAGGAAATGAGTAGAACCTACTGTATGAGATCTGATCTCGCTCGATGGTGTTTTAAGCCCTCAACGTCGTCTTCCAGGCAGCGCTGCCATTGTCATCTTAAAGGCACCTAACCCTGACCCTAACCCTAACCCTTAAACATCTTTTACATTAACTTTTAGATACACTTTCAACTTTTTAATTCCTTGCTTTTAATGGGATAAGGGTGGCAATAACAGCAGGCCAGTGCACCTTTTAATTAACCTTTTAAACATCAAACTAAATGTTTAATCCTAACTTCCTAACCTTAACCCATGGGCCATGCCTAACCCTAGTGCCTTCCAGGCAGCGCATTGGGGGCTTAAAACGCCAAGAAACTCTTATCTCGCTTTGATACAATAGCCTCCAAAACATAACCGAGCCTGAGATCACATAGCATGCATAGCATAGTTTGTTGTCACACTAAGTAGCCTACCTTGTTTATATAACAAAAAGTTCACTTGACTGCTGTGTTTGATGTCATCTGTTTTGTTTAACCTCCAAATCTGAGATATTACGTGAGACTGTTCTCATCAGAGTTCATGTTGCTTGTCTTCTCCTTGTTATCCGAAGGCTTTGAAAAGCTGCAAATCACCTTTGATGTCTGTATTCGGTATTCATCTGAGGCACTGAGACTAGAGCGGAAGCAAACAAGCGAACACACGTTTGGTTTGATGAAACAGCAGCATCAACATACGGCACGTTTAGCAATGCTAATGTTCAAGGCCCACTTTGTGTTGAATGATTTCGGAACCATGTTGAGTCCTTTGTTCTGATTGGAGTTTGTACTGGAAGGTGCTCTTAGGCTAGATATCTCTGATGTGTGTCTGTTTGTAGTTCTTAAGAGGGACTTACAGATAGCCAACCCCCATTGATGGAAACGCTGCATCTCAGAACCAAGCTATTTTTTCAGTAGTGGTGGTGGAATAAGAATATTCATTAGAGATTTTTCAGATTAACCCCTCAACTGCTAAACAGACATCACCCAACATTTCTGTTTGCACCCAGTCTGAAACCCTTTCATCTCAAATCTGGAGTTACAGTAGGTTCCATGTTTCTGTTGACATCATGTGATAGAGGATATGGGTGCTCTTCAACTTGGGACGGTTATTTTTGTGGCTCCTTGATGCAGACATGCAGTTTAGTTTAGTATTATAGATTTAGAAGTGTGAAACATATGTTTAGTACATAAAACCTGCACATGCAATAAGGTTCCACACACCTATTGGAAACCAAAATAAAGGAACTTCAGCAGAGTTCCAGGAGCAGAACCGGGGATCTCATAGCCACCTCATTCTCCCATCTCTCCATTTCCTGTCCCTCCCCCTCAGGCGGGAACGAGGAGTCCGACTTCCCCGAGCTGCAGACGGCCCGCGACTGGTCCGACGACGAGGACGGGCGCGGGGGCCCGGACGACGAGGACGACGGCGGCGCCAGCAGCCCGTCAATATGGGGCACCCCTCGCCAGAGCTCCCTGGAGCTGACCTTCTCCTACATCGCCCTGTCCGAGGCCGAGGCGTCCTCGCGGAGGGAGCACGGTGCACGCCGTCGCAGCAGGGGGGGGTCCAGGGGGGGTCGCGGCTCCTCCCTGACCCGCACGGACACGGCCGAGACCCTCCTGCCCCCGCTGGACTCGCCGGCAGAACAGTGGGACCCCCACTTCTTATCGGGGGACGGGGAGGAGGAGGAGGAGGAGGAGGAGCAGGAGGAAGAGGAGAGGAGGAGGAGAGAGGAGAGAGACGTTCTCAGAGAGCGGCTGTGTCTCGAACAGCTGGGCATCCACTCACGGACAATGCAGCCGCTAGGCCAGGACGTCACACAGGAAACCCAGGATGTAAATACAGGAAGTGACGTCGCAGAGAAAAAAGAAATCTCAGGCACACAGCATGGACCCACAGACAGTCAATCAGGTGAGGATTACTCTCTTTTGCTTCAATAAATGAACACAGCAGAGAGAATCACTCATGAGCTAGCGATGTGATGTAGACCTCCACACCTCATAATA
>NC_085006.1:24450788-24460788 GCF_963854185.1 Sardina pilchardus
AGGGAGAGAGAGACAGAGAGAGAGAGAGAGAAAGAGAGGGAGGACGAATAGACGGGGTGGAGTGAGCGGGACAGAAAGGAAGAGAGGAAGAGGGAGGAGGAGGAGGAGGAAGATGGGAGGGTGGGCAATGGAGAGCAACGGAGAAGAAGAGAGAGCGATAGAGGGAGGAGGAGTACAGATGGGAGGAGGCAGGTGGAGAGAGAGAGAGAAAGGGGGAAGAAAGAGAGAGAGGGTGTAGGGGTTGAGTGGGAGAGAGGGCTGAGTCCTGTCAGCAGGTGCTTTAAGAGCCTCCGTTTAAATGTTGAATTCCTCCCATCTCTCCTCCCATCTCTGCTCTCCTCTGCTCTCCTCTGCTCTGCTCTCCTGCGCTGTCCTTTCCTCCAGTCTATATTTAGCACCTCCAGCGCCCCACGCCTGCCTGCTGCCTCCTCTCTGCTCCGGCCACTGCTCTCAGCCTTTACTGGCTCTCTCTCTCTTTACTGGTTCTCTCTCTCTTTACTGGTTCTTTCTCTTTACTAGTTCTATCTCTCTTTACTGGTTCTCTCTCTCTTTACTGGTTCTCTCTTTCTTTACTGGTTCTCTCTTTCTTTACTGGTTCTCTCTCTCTTTACTGGTTCAATCTTTCTTTGTGGTTCTATCTCTCGTAACTGGTTCTCTCTTTCTTTACTGGTTCTCTCTTTCTTTACTGGTTCTCTCTCTCTTTACTGGTTCTCTCTTTCTTTACTGGTTCTATCTCTTGTAACTGGTTCTCTTTTTCTTTACTGGTTCTCTCTTTCTTTACTGGTTCTCTCTCTCTTTCCTGGTTCTCTCTTTCTTTCCTGGTTCTCTCTTTCTTTACTGGTTCTATCTCTTTCTTTACTGGTTCTCTCTCTCTTTACTGGCTCTCTCATTCGTTTCTCCTCTGTCTGCTGGTCTTTACTCCGTCCCCTCCTCTGTAGACTTCTTCTGAGTACTTATCTCTGCTCCACTGTCCCACATCATTTAGTAAACACTATGTGTGTGTGAGTGTGTGTGTGTGTGTGTGTGTGTGTGTGTGTGTGTGTGTGTGTGTGTGTGTGTGTGTGTGTGTGTGTGTGTGTGTGTGTGTGTGTGTGTGTGTGTGTGCGTGCGCGCCTTTGGCCTTTCTAAGGGTTATTTTAGTGCTAATGATGGATGAGGCTGTGCAGTGCCTGAAGATGCATATAACCACACACTCACAGAAACACTCACACACATGCACGCACACACACACACACACACACACCCTCCCTCTCACTATCTCTTTCTTATTCTCTCTCTCTCTCTTTCTCTCTCATGCACACACACACACACACACACACACACACACGCTCACGCTCACACTCACACTCACGCTCACGCTCACACTCACACTCACACTCACACTCACACTCACACTCACACTCACACTCACACTCACACTCACACTCACACTCACACTCACACTCACACTCACACTCACACTCACACTCACACTCACACTCACACTCACACTCACACTCACACATAAACACATGGCTGTGCTTGAACGGTGCTGACATGTGTAGTATGCTGACTCATGAGATGTGATTACATCTAACCTGTTTATTAATCACGTGCATTCAGCCCTCTCAGCTCCTGCTGCCCAGTCGGCCATGTTCTCTTGCCCCTCCACTCTCTTTGTCTGTCTTCACTTCCGTCCTCCAGCCTCCCTGTATTCTCTCGCTCAAACTCCTCTTCCTTCTTCCTCTCCCAGCTTCTGTCTATCCATCCGTCTTGTGTTCCCTCTCCGATCCATTTCCTCACTTCCCCCCCTTTTGTCTGCCAATCAATCAGCCTGTCTCCCGTCCCGCCTGTCGCATGAATAATGACTAGACTGGCGACTTGGGCAGGATGTTAGCCACACATCCTCCTATTTCAGCCAATTGGTGCAGGTGTTACTAAGAGGTGGTGTTACAGAGGTGTTGTTCTCCGCTGTGGTTGGTGGAGAGATGTTGTTCTTCTTTACAGTGTGTGGTGTTGAGTTTCAGTTGGTGGTTGTCTATGGTAAATATAGATGTCTAATGTGTCTTGTTTTCTGATCAGCAGGTTGACTTGAGCTAATTCACTTGAGCAGGTTTTTTTGCGGACACGCTCCACTGATTTGATGTGTGATGTGTTTTTCAAAAAAGTTTTTAATAGTTTTTCTTAATTTATCTTATTCTCTGTCCCTCCATTCCTTTCCCTTGTGCTCTCTCTCATCCTCACATTTCTTTCTCTCTCCTTCTCCATCGTTCTTGCTGCTTCTCTCACTCTTTTGCCATCCATCTTTCTCTCCTCCACCCTTGTCTCCCTCCCTCACTTTTCTTTTTAATCTCTGTCCTCTTCCTTCCTTTCTTTGTTCCTCTAATCCTCTCTCTCCCTCTCCCTTTCTCTCTCTCTCCTCTCTCTCCTGCTCCATCTCTCTTTGTACCTTTGTTCTTCTCTCTCCCTCTCATTCTCCCTTTCTCTATCTTCTCTCTCCTTCTCTATTTCTCTCTGTTCCTTTATTCCTCTCTATCCCTCTCTCTTTCTCTCTCTTCCTCTTTACCTCTCCCTCTCTCTTTCTCTCTACCTTTCCATCTCTCTCTCCCTCTCCCCTTATCTCTCTCTCCTTCTCCATCTCTCTCCCTCTCTACCTCTCGATATTTTCTCTCTCTCTCTCTCTCTCTCTCTCTCTCTCTCTCTCTCTCTCTCTCTCTCTCTCTCTCTCTCTCTCTCTCTCCATCTCTGCCCCCCCCCCCTCTGCTGTGGTCAGTGATGGACCTGATCTACTGGAAGGACATGGAGCGGACGGGGATGGTGCTGACGGGGGTGGTGGTGGCGCTGCTGTCCCTGTTCCAGCTGAGCATCATCACGGTCATCTCCACGCTGTCCCTGGCCATCATGTGCTTCACCCTCTCCGTGCGCGTCTACTACCGCGTCCTGCAGGTCATCCAGTGGGCGGACGGAACACACCCCTTCCAGTGAGTGTGATTGGCGTGCACACACACACACACACACACACACATACACACACACACACACACACACATGCTTCACTATCTCTGTGTGCGTCTAACACATGCTTCTGGCCATCCAGTGGACAGATGGAATGCACCCCATCCAGTGAGTGTGACGCACACACACACACACACACACACACACACACACACATGCTTCACTATCTCTGTGCACATCTACCGCATGCTTCTGGCCATCCAGTTTGCAGACAGAATGCACACATTCCAGTGAGTGTGACCACACACACACACACACACACACACACACACACACACACACACACACACACACACAGTCTCATCTCTTTCCATCAGAGTTCCTCTCATGGTCTTAGTTTAGTTTAGGAGTCAATGGCATTTTAATTGGTTTAGCACCAATCCACTCACCTCTAAATATACACACAGAATATACTCATGCTCGTTTTATTTAGCTTGTGCACGACGATATTTGGCCAACAACACCACGACCACGAATACGATAATGCTTAACTGTTTGTGCACAAGCTAAACAAAAAAAGATACCAGAGTGCAGAAGGAAGGATAATTTATTATTTGCCATTGTTTTGTTTAGCCCAGTTCCTCCGTTATGCGAAATAGGCCTAGCTCAGAACGCGTTTGGTTGCTATACAACTGCTAACTCAAAGAACGTGGAATGCCGTCTCTGGTTAAATCAAAGCGAAGAATCAACCGCCTCTGCATTGGCGGAGTGATTATCAGCTATGAAGAGTCACCAGTGGTGATATCGGTTAATATCACCACTGATAGAACGCGTCTCGTCCAATAAGATATTGCTAAATCGTTCGACCGGACCTAACTGTTGTATAATAATAGTATGTTGTGTGTCTGTCCTCTTGTCTGTATACACTATGTGAGGGAATGTATGTGAGTGGGGACTTCCGTATAAGAATTTGTATCTTTGCCATGAAATGTGATATTTGTCTGCAAATAGAGATAGAGATTGTGTGTGTGTGTGTGTGTGTGCGTGTGCGTGTGCGTGTGCGTGTGCGTGTGCGTGTGCGTGTGCGTGTGCGTGTGCGTGTGCGTGTGCGTGTGCGTGTGCGTGTGTGTGTGTGCGTGTTTAAGCAATTGTGTCTAATGTCTCTTCTCCCCTGTCTCCCAGAAAATATCTGGACCTGGACATCACCCTGCATGGAGAGGAGGCTGACCGCTACATGCAGAAGGCCATCGTACTGGTCTGCACCGTTCTCGAAACCCTCAAGAACCTCCTGTTCGTGGGCAGCCTCTTGGACTCTCTGAAGGTGAGTGGCATGCCTGAACTCAAGAAGAGTAGCCGTGTGCACATCCCACCTTGCAGGTGCAGGACAAATGGAGAGTAACTACGGAAGGAATGTAATGTCCGCAACACTGATAAATTGCTCCCGTTTAATGAAAAAATGCAACGTTTCGACCAACCACCAGCCTGAACTCAACCATGAGGAAGCCCTCTCACATGCGTGCCTTATTACCGTCTCCCTTTTTTAGTTTGGGAACGTGCGCACATCCAAATTAAGGTGCAGGAGCCAAAAGTCAGAAAAGAAGCCAAAGTGCTTAAAACGTCGCTTTGTTGTTGTCGCTGTGTAGGCTTTGTGGGATACACATATATGAGCCATTTTCTCTTCGGATTGGTTTGACACAGCTGATCTCACATAACCCCACTCCGTTTCGGCACTGTCTCTGTATTGTAAAGCGCTTTGGGCTGCACTCAGTGCACGTTAAATGCGCTATATAAATAAAATTACCTTACCTTACCCCGTCATGATGATTCCCCAGGGGATTAAAGTTCTCACCATGGATCTGCCCCTTCTGTCTCTCATCTGCCTTCAAGACTCCCGGCGAAGAGCTAAGGGCTTCACTGTAGTGCTTTATATTGTAGTTTGTTTCCCTAATGATCTCTAATACTCAGGGGAGCGATTGATGCGGCCATAAAGACGACAGTACCTCAGGAAGTCATTTAAACTTCGTCTGCATCAATTTTAGTGAGGGACATCTCGGTGCTGCCTTTGGTTTGCCTTTGAGCATAACGCATAATGAAAACAACAGAGGCAGACATTACTGGGACTGTCATTTGGCAGTACTGACTGTTTATGTTCATTTCATGGCTCTGTTGTCTTGTTTCTTCAGATCACTTTTAGTGAGACATCTGTTTTTCTGTTTTTGTAGTGTCTGTGATGTGAATGTGAATGTGTTTGTGTCTATCTGTGTGTGTGTGTGTGTGTGTGTGTGTGTGTGTGTGTGTGTGTGTGTGATGCATAACCCAAATCATTTGGAGTAAAGGTAAATCATGCAGTCAGGGCTCAAAAGCTGAAGGTAAAATCTTAATAACAAGAACACAGAGAATCACTGGAGGGGAAAAGCAAACAAAATGGCCCATTGTCTCTCTATATCCCCTCTCCTGCATGCTCCTACTCCACCTCTCCCACCTCTCTACTGCTACACCCAGCCCCCATAGTCCCTCCACCTCTATTGCTACACCCATCTCCATAGTCCCTCCACCCTCCTACTCCACCCCTCCGCTCTCTCTACTGCTACACCCAGCCACCATAGTCCCTCAACCCTCCACCCTCCTACTACACCTCTATTGCTACACCCAGCCACCATAGTCCCTCCACCCTCCTACCCAGCCACCATAGTCCCTCTACCCTCCTACTCCACCTTTATTGCTACACCCATCTCCATAGTCCCTCCACCCTCTTAGGCTCCTACTCCACCTCTCCCCTCTCTCTATTGCTACACCCAGCCACCATAGTCCCTCCACCCTCCTACTCCACCCCTCCCCTCTCTCTACTGCTACACTCAGCCACCATAGCCCCTCCACCCTCATACTCCACCTCCATTGCTACACCCATCTCCATAGTCCCTCCACCCTCCTTCTCCACCTCTCCCCTCTCTCTACTGCTACTCCCAGCCACCATAGTCCCTCCACCCTCCTAGGCTTCTACTCCACCTCTCCCCTCTCTCTACTGCTACACCCAGCCATTATAGTCCCTCCACCCTCCTATTCCAGTGCAGCATCTGCCTTCTCTTATGTCCATGCAGTATGTCAGTATTGTAATTTTCTTTCTTCTCTTTCTTTCTTTCTTTTTTTCTTTCTTCCTTTCTTTCTTTCTTTCTCCCTTAATTCATTCTCTCATTTCCCCACTGTCTCCTTTCATCTGTTTTCATGTATATGTGGGACTCTTTCTCACTCCCTCTTTCAATCAATACTTCTCTCATTCATTCTTTTCTTTCTACTGCCTATCTACAGTATGTGTGTGTCTCTCCCTCTTTTCCCCATTCTATCATTCTCTGGTTTCAATTTCTCCCTCCCTCTCTCTCTCTCTGTCTCTCTTTCTCCCTCCCTCCCTTTCCCCACCCCAGTCTCCCCAGCCGCTCCCCTCCCTGGCTACATGTGTCTATAACATTTCTCAGGGTATATTTCGAGGCATGTCCTGCCCATGTTAGCTGAGAGCACACTGCTGTTACATGGTGACACAGTAATACTATATGTTCTGTACATTTTGCACCCATCGCCGTCTGAAAACCACATCCCCTTTATTCATTCCCCCAGCAGAAAGGGCTCATGAAGTGTCCCGTAGAAACCGTATAGAAATGAATCCAGCCTTCCGAAAGATTTACTCTATGGGATCCTATGTGTGCTGATCTACTTTATATCATGACAAGGTGGGATGTCAAGTTCATTCTCAGTTCCTTGGCACTGTGTGTCTGCGAGTCAAATCTTGGCTTCATTCACAAGCTGATCTTATAGGTCACACACACACAGTCAAGAGTGACCCTTGGCAGCTGTCATTATGGACATTACATCCACGTACAGGGCCTATTCACTCTGCCAAAGTGACTAGCATAATGTGACAGTATTCAGGGTCCATATTAGCAGTAGCCAGTGTGGCTAGCATGTTCAGTGTTGTGGGGAGTGGGGACTATAATAGCAGTAGCCAGTGTGAGCATGTTCAGTGTAATGGGAACTACTGTATAGCCACAATGTTAGTATGACTTGCGTGTTCAGCGTTTTCTGTTGATGAGCGCTACAGGTGAATCGATATTTACATTATTATTAACTCATGTCACCTGTGTCTATGCAGAAGGACTTGGTAGGAAGAGATTTTAAGGACGTGTATGTGCACGTGTGTCCTGTATTTGGTGCAGTCAGGACGCGAGTATTCCAGGACGAGGATAACAGGATTTCCTACTTAGAGAGGTCTGAACAAGCAAACAAACAAGTGGATAGGAAGGCCTCAAAACAATAATCTTTTTTATTTATATAGCTATTGTTATAGGAAGCTTTCCATAGGGAAGCCACTGAGTATAAACTGAGATCATAAATCAAAAGCAAAATATATTTAATGATATATAAAAAGGAAAAAAGGATCACCGCACACCATTGGACTACACTTTTAAGATTTATTTCTGAGCAACGCGTTTCGCCATGCGCTTCCTCAGGCTCTTTGCACGACCCAACTTAATTGGCTGTGCAAGGGGATTTTGGATTTTTTATATTTAATGATATGTTGTGCAGGCCAATTCACAACGTGTATTTGAGTGGAGAAGCCATAGAAAATAAGGTTAATCATAATTATGAAATCATAATTATGAAATCAGATAAACTGATCCTCCCCTGCTGTGAGATAGTGAGCGACTGAGTAAAAAAGTGTGTGAGTGAGTGTGTGAGTGAGTGAGTGTGTGAGTGAGTGTGTGAGTGCGTGAGTGAGTGAGTGTGTGAGTGAGTGTGTGAGTGTGTGAGTGAGTGAGTGAGTGAGTGAGTGAGTGAGTGAGTGAGTGAATCAGTGAGCGACTGAGTAAAAAAGTGATTGAGTGAGTGAGTGAGTGAGTGAGTGAGTGAGTGAGTGAGTGAGTGAGTGAGTGAGTGAGTGAGTGAGTGAGTGAGTGAGTGAGTGAGTGAGTGAGTGAGTGAGTGAGTGAGTGAGTGAGTGAGTGAGTGAGCGAGTGAGTGAGTGAGTGAATCAGTGAGTGAGTGAGTGAGCGAGCTAGTCAGTGAGTGAGTTAGTAAAACAGTCAGTGAGTGAGTGAGTGAGTGAGTGAGTGAGTGAGTGAGTGAGTGAGTGAGTGAGTGAGTGAGTGAGTGAGTGAGTGAGTGAGTGAGCGAGCCAGTGAGTGAGTTAGTAAAACAGTCAGTGAGTGTGTGTGAGTGAATGAGTGAATGAGTTAAAGGCGATAAAGAGCAGACTTACTAAGAGCCTGCCTTCCCCGGGGGTTCCCGCCTGAGGACCATTTGTCGCCCCTCTTTACCCATTACCCCCCCACTGGGTCTGGGGCGCCTATTAGAGGCACACCCCCCTCCCCAAAAGATCAACCCTGACCTGGGTGGTATGTGACATGGGTGTGGGGGGGGCGGGAGGGTGTGAGTGTCGTCAGAATGGGAGGAGGAGGGAGCCGGGGGGGGGGGGGGGGGGCAGGAAAGAGAGGGTGCAGGGAGGCTTTTTCTCTCTGATCCGGAGGGTGTCCAGTTTCAGCCCGGGGCATCTGATACCCATAGCAGGGGCGTAAAGAGCAGAGAAGAGCAGAGAGGGAGAGCCGTCATGAACCAGCTCTCACATGCGTATCTGTAAAAACACGTTTGTACTGCATCTGTGTCATGAACTACCACCAACTCTCACTTGCGTATCTGTAAAAACACGTTTGTACTGCATCTGTGTCACAAACTATACCACCAACTCTCACATGCGTATCTGTAAAAACACGTTTGTACTGCATCTGTGTCACAAACTGCCACCAACTCTCACATGCGTATCTGTAAAAACATGTTTTTACTGCATCTGTGTCACAACCTGCCACCAACTCTCACTTGCGTATCTGTAAAAAGACGTTTGTACTGCATCTGTGTCACAAACTATACCACCAACTCTCACTTGCGTACATGTATCTGTGAAACACGTTTGTACTGCATCTCTGCCAACCAGTTTTTACTGCATCTGTGTTAAAATGTCATGAACGAACATCACTTCCTCTATTTGCTGTGGTGATTAGCTTTATCGTGGTGCAGGGTCCAATAGGAACACTTGGTACATTAGGGCATTTTGACCAATGAAATCAGGCTTTACACAGGGCCTTTGATTCATGGTGTTTTGATGAGGTTTGTTGTAGACTGTTTAGGAATGTGTTCCATCTTTGCTGTGATATGTCTGTTCGATTTTTAACAATGAAACAATGAAGCAGATGTTAAGGCATACTGTGGAAGACACTTGATATTAGGAGGGACACCCCCCTCGTCCCACTCACTCACTCACACACTCACACACACAAACAAACACACACACACACACACACACACACACACACACACACACACACACACTGTGAGAGTGTGAGACAGCCCACCGTGATGAATTACAGATTCTTTAACGATCCCATTACAAGACGTGCTAACTTAAAAAGTGTTTATGGTTGGTAAGTCTGATGTTACAGCTTCATTTTTGCTGACTCAGCCCCTTTGTTTGTGTGTTTGTTTGTGTGTTTGTTTGTTTGTTTGTTTTTTTGTTTGTCTTGATCGTTCCCTTCATTGTCTCCAGTTCCTGTTGCTGATGTACCTGGTGACGTTCCTTGGAAACCTGTGCAACGGCCTCACCCTTCTCATCGTTGGTAAGATCCACAACTACACATGCAGTGTGTCTTTTTTCACTCACACTTTGCTTGGATAGCCCACCGCCAGGCTATCTACAGATGCTCCGATTATCACATCAGATGGTGGTTCTGATTTCACCGTCCTTGAGTGCACTAGCACATACACACTTCCTCGATCTGACACTATCCTCTGTTCAAAATCATGCACACACACACACACACACACACACATACACACACACACACACACACACACACACACACAGACACACACACACACACACACACACACACACACACACACACACACACACACACACACACACACACACACACACACACACACACACACACACACACACACACACACACACACACACACACTCTCTCACACACACACACACACATAGACACACACACACGGCTCT
>NC_085006.1:24465788-24468288 GCF_963854185.1 Sardina pilchardus
CCTTCCCCCTGGCGTGTGCTTCCTGGGCTGCGGGAGGTGATTTAGGATGCAGCCTGTGACCTCTAATGGAGGAGCTGGAGGACTGCGGAGCTTCATTACCCACAAATCACTGCTCATCTTACGCCATGCACAAACACACACACATACACATACATACGTACACACACACACCTTAAGCAAGGGTCCAATTCAATCACACGCACACACAAACACACACACACACACACACATACATACATACACGCACACACATATTAACTCACACACCTCAAGCTGCGGTGCAGCAGATACTTCCCCGCAAATAACAGCTCAGTCTGATGTATGTACCTCACAGCAAAGCCTCACAAACACCACAAGCAGGGCACAATACTCTCTCTCTCTGACACACCCACACATACACATGTGCACACACACACACACACACGCACACGTGCACACTCGCACACGTGCACCTTGACTTTCACTCACACACCTCTGGAGTGCTGTACATAATTGCTCAAAAATCACAGTCCATCTAACTCCATGCTTCTAATACAACATGGCCTAAAGGCACAACATAAACAGCAATGAACCAGGGGTGCAACACCAATATCCGCGCGCACACACACACACACACACACACACACACACACACACACACACACACACACCACTAAACTTGGCTGTGCCACTGCATGTGCAAACTTCAAAAGTGTTAACGGATTGTGGATGTGCTTTTAGGCCTACTGCTTTACAATATGTGTATGGCGTCAGCCTCTCCTTTAGTGTTTGTTTGTTTGTTTGTTTGTGTGTTTGTTGTATTCAGCCATCTTTTCTACTCCTGTGTTTCCACTGCACTGCACCATCTCTCTCTCTCTTTCTCTGTATCTCTCTCTCTCTCACACACACACACACACACACACACTTTTTAGTCCAATCTCTAGCCAACCACCTTTGCTGCCTCCAAAAAGCTGGTAGAGATGTCTTATCAGTCCTGAGTTACATGTCTGCAAAGGTATGTTGCTTTGCCTTAATGCCTCCATGGCTCACTGGGCCTTGGACAGTACATGCAGAGTTCAATTAGATTTCCACTGACTGCAGCCTGTGAGTTATGTGTGAGAGTGTGAATATGTGTACCCACACAAGGAGATGCGTTTGGCCTCACTAAGTATATAATGTCCTCAGGATTCCCCACTATCAGAATTGAAACGATCTGCTCAGAAGTTCTCACTGTTCTCCCTCATGTGTCCGATAGTCACATTGTTGTTTTTCTTTTCATTTAACAATGTTTATTCTCTGATACAAGCAGAACATCAGCAGACTGGGATCTCTTTAGAGATTCTTTGAGAATCCACAATACTCTTATAGGGAATGTGTTGTCCCTATCTGGACACGATGGGTTAAAAAAAAAAAAAAACAATGCAAGTTGTGTTTGTTTTCAATGCAAGTTGGGTTGTTTTCAATGTAAGTTGTGTTGTTTTCAACAGTATTTGTGTTATTTTCAACACATATTGTGTAACAAATGAAAAAAGGAAAAAGAAACACAAACTGTGTTGTCCCTATCTGGACACAGATGTGTTAATTTAACACAAATTGTGTTGTTTTCAACACATTCATTTTAAGAGTATCTGAGCTCATTTCCATGAAAACTAGGCTACATGTGCAAGTTAGTTGAACATCAACAGGAGCAGGGCTGCATCTATGCTCCGGGATCCCAACTGTCAAAAAAGAGCGAAACTTCCAAGCATTGTGTTTGGTACTGAGTATCTACAGTCTATGATCTGAAGTTCGCCTGAGGGCCTCTGATGTGACAGTTTGTTGACAGAGAAGACTGCTTCAGAGCCGAAAGGCCGCGAGCCAAACGTCCTAGTTTGTGGGAAGTGCTTCAGGCCATCCACGAGACTTGTAGTTTTTTTTTTTTTTTTTTTTTTTTTTTTTAAGACAAACTTAGAGAGAGGACTTTGTTAAGAGGCCTCTGAACACAATCTGTTTGGTTGAGACAGCCTGAGAAATGTAGTTACCACTTTTGTATATTCACTGAAAACGCAACCCAACCCTTGAATCTTGCAATAATAAACGTATGAAAGAACCCTGGATTACTTTCCTCATCTGTGCGTGTGGTGTCAATATCAACCAGCAGGTGGCGATAGTGACAAACAGTCAAACTGCAGAAGGGTCACTCTTCAATGGCTAGTGACTTGATGATACCTATATCAACTCAGCAGAATAGTTATTGTTGTGAATAATGATCCAGTTGAGCCTGAATCATGAACCGTTGTAAACCTAAACAAACTGACTGGATTAGTGAGTCAACAGCCAGAGCTGGACCAGCGAGTAGCGAGTATCATTCTCACGGTGAAAAGTAAACGATAAGACCTCTGATGCCAAAAGGGATCAGTCCTGACATGCCCGATAGACACGGTTAGAGAAGTAAAACTGTTTGTTTTTCATGACGCACAAATGCAAGTGGGCGTTGGTGTTCGTAGAAATGGCGCTAGTGTTGTGTTGATTGGGTCATATC
>NC_085006.1:24475788-24480788 GCF_963854185.1 Sardina pilchardus
GACAAAGAGAGAGAGAGAGAGAGAGAGAGAGAGATGGAGGGAGGGATGGAAAAAAGAGAGGGAGGAATGAAGGTGGTGTGAAAGACCTGAGCCTCCTCTCTGAAAAAAAAAAAACCTTTGCAAAAGTTTTCAAGACTTTCTGTGTGTGTGTCATCCAGAGAGAACTTTTCTAAGGGGAACTGTGAGGACTGGCTGTAAATGGTTCTTAGGTGTAAAAGGTTCCTGAGGACATTTGAGAGACAAAACCATGTGATCTCTGCCGGCCTTTGCCAGAGGACTTGGAAATAGGAACATGGAAAATGGACATGATAGACTTACTGATCCAGCTGCAACCTCTGTCCTCCCAAACTCCTCGCCTCCCCCTTCTCTCTCAGGTGTGACCTCACCAAACTGACTCTGGATCAGTGGATCGTACACACTGAATACGCATAAGACTCAATACGAAATCCAAATCAGGCTCCCGTCAATCAGTTTGCTGGGGAAAGGATTGTGTGTTTTAAATGGACCTCTGAAAGAAACAACACCCATTTTTCTCTCTTATTTTCACCCTCCAAACAAATTTTAATGTTTTGTTTTGTATTTATCTTTTAATGTCCTGTATGTCTGCCTCTGTCTGTGTGTGTGCGTGTGTGTGTGTGTGTGTGTCAAAGATAGCTGATTCTCATGATCTAAGCAACTTAGCCCAGGCTCCTAGCAGTCCTGACCGATGTCCAGAAGAGCTGTGTTTATAACTTCCCTCCAGACAAGGCCCCTCACTGGCCAAAGCATGAGCGATGATTTCATGTATGTGTGTGTGTGTGCTGTGTGTGTGTGTGTGTGTGAGTGTAAGAGAGCAGTATTTCCAGACCTCTTGGCTTGCCAAGGCAGGGGGTGATTTCATCCTCTTGTCAAGTTTCCTTTTGAAACTTGAGGTCACAAAGCCGCATCCTCCCCTCTCCCTGTGTGTGTGTGTGTGTGTGTGTGTGTTTGGATTGCTGCAGCTGTTTCTGATGATGACCCTAACCACCCTCCAGGCAACCTCCTGGGCTGCTTCCAAAACAACCCTTGCTTGACTCATCGTTATGACCCCCTGCCCCCAAACACACAACACACACACACACACACACACACACACACACACACACACACACACACACACACACACACACACACACACACACACACACACACACACACACACACACACACACACACACACACACACACACACACACACACACACACACACACAAACACCCTTCTCGCTCTGTTTGTCTTTATCAGCTCTGATCAGCCAATTCATTAGCACTCTACAAAAACACAGTCTTCCTTTTATCTCCGATCTGCACTAGTGGTGAGACAAAGTACTTAGTGGCTGACATCATCTGGCTGTGGGATATGAGTCTGCTTGTGGAACCACTTTGGTCTTCCTCTGGGGCTTAGAACTAGGAGAGAGTTCTTTTGGAACCATTCGGGATTCTGAAATGGAACTCGATATAATAAAAAAAAAAAAAGGGTTTTGGCCGGAAAACCTTCTAAAAGTTGCAGTGAAACTTAGAGAAGGTTGCCGTGAAAGTCACACACCATGAATTTGTGCAGGAAATAGCCTCTGGAACAGCTGAGTCATAATGGTCAAGGAACTCTGATAGCTGAAGTGTTTGACAAGATCTCCTTCACAGGGACTCTCTGGTGTTATCGTGTTTAACCCAAACCCAAACATCACAGTTCAGAAACATACAACAGTAAACACGTCCTCCTCAACCCCCCAAACACAACACTAAAAGTAAAAGACAGCATCAAAAAAAGGCTTCTCTTTTGAAAGAGGTCAAAGGTACTGTGTGAATATTTATTTCATTTTGAAAGAACAAAAAAAGTGCATAGATGCAGTATGATACAGTACGTGTTTTACGTGGTTGATTTACAGTGTGTGAATGTTTTTTTCTCATGGAGTTTTAGCTTTGATTTTATTTAAGTTTTCTCTCAGTGTCTGAGTGGCTCCCAGGGACCGAGCCAGAGTTCTAGTCTACTCCTCTGGGTGGGGCCTCTCCCCCCGCCCACCCCCATATTTGCTTCTCATTATTCAGAAGCGCATCTACATCCCAGACACCTGGACATCAGCCATGAGACTCGCATGTACTCCGTCCACAAAACAAACTTCTCAGACAAGCTCTGTGTGTGTGTGTGTGTGTGTGTGAACTGAACGTGTGTGTGTGTGTGTGTGTGTGTGTGTATGAGTGTGTAAGTACCTCTGGGTGTCATGTCTTGATCAGGGTAACTCTGTGTAGATTTGTACATTTATATAACACTATATTAGGGACTCTTGTTTGTCCTGCTATGTCTTGCCCTCCTTAACACACACTCACACGGTTGTTTGGTGTAGTGTGTGTCTGAAGGAGGGTGTGTGTTGCTGATGGCCCTTGGTGTGGTGATAATCATGCAAACAGCAACTGAAAAATAAAATGTGAAATATGAAAAAAATAACATCTGTTCTCCTGTCTATTATTTGATATTAATAAAGATGGCCATAATTGTTATTAACATATGTTTATAACATGATCCATATGTGGAAATATATATCTATATATTAATAACATACGAGTAGATGGACTGCGGTTCAGTACCCATTACCTCATACTGGTTTGAGGATTAAAGAGGCCAGTGTCGTAGAAACTTTAGTACACACACTTGATTACTTTATGAGCCTGTCTAAGACCCTCTGTGTGTGTCATAAAACCACTCTGGTGTGTGTGTTTGTGTGTGCGTGAAAGCGTGCGTGTGTGTGTGTGCACGGCAGGCAATTTATCTCCTGGCTAGAGTGGGTCGTGGGGAAACCGCCAGGCTCTTGGTCTTTGGCTTTGGTCTCCTGCTTGTTTGTGTGAACTATGGAGAAGGGGACGTAGCCTGAGCTGAGGAGCAGACAGACAAAAGCCGAGCCAACCAGCTTCAGATTTGGGTTTAGAATTGGTGTCAGCTTCAGGTTTGCTTTTAGTTTGTGTCATTGTTAGTGTCAGCAATATCTGTAGCATTGGTGTTAGCTTCAAGTTCAGCTCTAGCGCCATTTTTAGCATCAGTGGCAGTGTAGGGATCAAGGCACTTAGCCTATAACCCCAAGTTGGACTCTGGGGACAATGTCATAATAATATAGTTGACATAAGTCACTTTGGGAAAAAAGTGTCTGCTAAATGTAATGTGTTAGCTTGAAGTTCAGATTTAGTATCATTGTTAGCTAGCTTCAACAATATCTGTAGAGTTGGTGTTAGCTTGAAGTTCAGCAGTGTCATTGTTAGCTGCAGTAGTAGGCCTATCTGTAGCATTGGTGTTAGCTTCAAGTTCAGCTTTACCGTCATTGTTAGCTTCAGCAGCATCTGCTTTAGCGTCATTATTAGCTTCAGCAGCAGGTCTATGTGTATCATTGGTGTTAGCTTCAAGTTCAGCTTCAGCTGCAGTATTAGCTGCAGCATTATCTGCAGCGTTGGTTAGCTTCAGATTTACCTACTTAGCTGTAGCGTTAGCTTCAGTGTCGCCTTTGGTGTTAGCTTTAGCTTAAGTTTTAATGCTTCATTACTGCAGCTGGGCCAGGTAAGTGGTGTGCCACTTCAGACTGCGTCTCGTCTTGGTAATGACAGCTGCCAGCTCCTCCAGCTAGACAGTGACCAGTTATGGTGGCCTGGTCTCGCCGCTACATTTAGCGGATTACGGTGGAGAGCATGCCGGCTCCTCATCTCATGGTAATAACAGCTGTGACTACACAGGGAAGAGTGATGGTTCTGTGGTGTGTCTGGGTGGCTAGCTGAGGATCTTCTGAGATTGGGGAGGATTGTGGGATTGAAGACTGTAGGCTGGAGGTAGGAGAGTGCTGACAGTGGAGAAGAGAGATCTGATTTAATTGACAGGTAAAGTGTGTGTACGGGTCTGTGTGAGTGGTTACATGGCACCATGTGATAAGTGAAATATGATGTGTGTGTGTGTGTGGGGGAGGGGGGGGAAGCTAGGACATCCTGTGATGGAAGTGTGTGTCAGTATATGTGGTGGGTGTTCTTTCTGCAATGGAAAAATCTCTTTAGAGCAGGCACCCTGTTGTTTGGAGTGCCTGTGTGTGCGTGTGTGTGTGTGTGTGTGTGTGTGCGTGTGCATGTGGACAGCAGTTATGCCACACTGGCAGTTTCGGCTGGAGCCGAGTGTTTTGTCTCGCGCGGATAAGCGCTTTCCAAGAGACGCTCTCCCTAGACTCAGCTGGCTCCTCACAATCCCATAATAATCAGTCTCTCTCCCAAGGCCGAGCAGCCGCTGCCAGCAGCAGCAGACCCGAGCAGCCGCTCTCCGAGCCTGGCTCTGCGTCGCGTGATGAGGCATAAAAGCCAATTTCGAACCGAAGTGCTTCAGCAGCTGTGTGGTCTGACTCCGCGGCCAAGCTGACACAGGCACCGTTTTCCCAGATTTGTACAATCCGCGTTACCTAAGGGAGGTCAACCACGTCGAGCAGGGCAGAGATCGCCTCGGCTCGCCTCAGAGTTACACAAGAGTCACTCGACCACAGCAGGCAGGCAGGCAGGCAGGCAGGCAGGCAGGCAGGCAGGCTCTCTCAAGCAGAGACAAAGGCCTACATAAACGAAAGTAAGGCATTTAAATGTGACCTTGATCTGAAAGACCGAAAGCCTGACAAGGTCACTGACCCTGATGTGAGGCCCCGATTTGGAATGTACTATACGCACTACTGTATGTATGCGTTCACTTGTTTAGCATACATTTCAATCCAAAGCTTCTTACAGTAGAGTATGGTGGCCAGACACCATATTATATCTGTGTGAGTAGTTTATAGTTTGTGTGTGTGTGTGTGTGTGTGTGTGTGTGTGTGTGTGTGTGTGTGTGTTTGTGTGTGTGTGTTTGTGTGTGTGTGTGTGTGCGTGTGCGTGTGCGTGTTTGTGTATGTGTATGTGTATGTGTATGTGTATGTGTATGTGTATGTGTATGTGTATGTGTATGTGTATGTGTGTGAGAGAGAGTGTGTGAATTCATGTGTG
>NC_085006.1:24483288-24485788 GCF_963854185.1 Sardina pilchardus
TGTGTTGAGAAACAGGGCAGCTATCAGAGCACATGTCACTTTTTGACCAGACCCCATTCCTTCATAGCTCTGGAAAAGTTAATGATTAGTGTGTATAGCCTATTGAAATAATACAGGTTCATGTCTGCTGATATGTTCTGTTAATTTTCATTCAAAGTTAAAGAATATAGATTTTCTAATAGGTTTCTACATAAGAGTGGCTATGGCACTGTCATGAACATCATGAACCTTCAAGTAAAGTGTTATTGAAAAAAGTGAATCTTTAGAAAGATACAATCAGTTCTCATTTTGTGATTCAATAGCCACAAACCTGTTGAGCCAGGCGCTGAGAGAATTCTATATTTGAACTAACAGGAGTGAACAGCCAGGGTTTCAAACACCAACAACAGAAACATGTTTGCCTCTCCGCTATCAGGCCGAGAGTCCATCTTGTCCTAAATTCCACCCACACAGCCACGTCAGTGTTAACGTCACAACTATAGCATGTGAGATAAGTCCAGGCAGCATGCTGGATAAAAGTTAAAGTCACTTGCTGTTTCCTGCTCAGTTAAATATTAACAGTTTGCGCACAAGTAAAGTGTCTTTCACTGAGAAGACAGATTTAAGACGCCTCTATTTCTACAGTGGTTTTAGAAACAAATTATACTGTAAGTGATACATTTAACAGGCAGCGTGAAGATGTAGACCTGATATGATATGGAAAGTTGCCGTCATTACTACTGTTTTAATATATCTCTAATATGAAGCAGAGTCTCGTGATTAAAGGGATATTCCGCCATTTTTGGAAATACCCTCATTTTCCACCTCCCCTCGAGCAAAACAATCGATATTTACCTTGCTCCCGTTCATCCAGCCATTCTGTGAGTCTGGCGATACAACTTTTAGCTTCAGCCTAGCATAGATCATTGAATCGGATTAGACCATTAGCATCTCGCCTGCTAGCTTCATGTTTAAAAGTGACTAAGATTTCTGGTAATTTTCCCATTTAAAACGTGTCTCCTCTCAAGTTAGAAAGTGCAATAAGACTAACTGAAAATGAAACCTGGCGTTTTTCTAGGCTGATTTGACATGGAACTACACTCTCATCTGGCGTAATAATCAAGGCAACTTGCAAACTACTGGCACTACTACTGCTTGTTGTCTATGGGGACTATTTTCAGATGCTGCGTACGATATCACTGCGCCTATGGTACGTTTGCAAGTTGCCTTGATTATTACGCCAGATGAGAGTGTAGTTCCATGTCAAATCAGCCTAGAAAAACGCCAGGTTTCATTTTCAGTTGGTCTTATTGCACTTTCTAACTTGAGAGGAGACACGTTTTAAATGGGAAAATTACCAGAAATCTTAGTCACTTTTAAACATGAAGCTAGCAGGCGAGAAGCTAATGGTCTAATCCGATTCAATGATCTATGCTAGGCTGAAGCTAAAAGTTGTATCGCCAGACTCACAGAATGGCTGGATGAACGGGAGCAAGGTAAATATCGATTGTTTTACTCGAGGGGAGGTGGAAAATGAGCGTATTTCCAAAAATGGCGGAATATCCCTTTAACCTCGATATTCCAGCCAATGCCAGCAGGTTCAGAGAAAGCTTCTTTCCTGTGGCTGTCGCCCAACTGAATTCTAGCTATGAATCCCCGTGACAACCAACCAACCAAGTGCTTTTTTGCACTTCTGGTTAGACACAAACTGTACTCTGCACTTGTACTCTGCACAATGATATTAAAGTTGAATATAATCTAATCGAATAATCTAATCTAATCTAATTAATCTGGCTTTGGCCCGATAGATGGAGGGGAAGGGACTAGTGTCTGGAAAAGATGTTTCAGTTCAGAATCTGGGAGTGTATTCCAACAGAGAGTTCTGAAGTTGCACTCAATGGGGCTGCTATACGAGACGGGGATTTCTCCAGGAAGTCTATACCTTAAACACACACACACACACACACACACACACACACACACACACACACACACACGCACACACACACAGAGCTCGGGTTCCACTGCCCCAGCCGGTATTGTCAGCTCTTCAGCACTGAGCTATTGGCCAGTGAGAGCCAGTCGCTTGCTGTCGGAGCGGTCTGATTGGTTGGGGCGAGGTGTGTTGTTCTCTCTGATTGGCTGGGGCGAGGTGTGTTGTTCTCTTTGTGAACATGTGTGTGCCTCTATGGTGATCTCACCTCATTTTTATGCCATAATGTGATCACTCGCATTGTGTTGACATAGTTGTCGTTTCCTCTTTTCCTCTTGTTCTCACTCCAGTCCTCTGTTCTGTTCTTTCATTCTTTCATCTCTTATCTCCTCTTAGCTCTGCCTCTACACCCAACCCCCCCCCCCCCCCGACACACACACACAAACACACACACAAACACGCACACACTCCAACTCTCTCTCTCTCTCCGTTTCCCCCCCTCTACCTGTAATAGTTTATTGTGTTGTTACATTTCCGCCTCTCTGTCCATTTACCTTTCCCCTGTGTTTTGTTTGTTTGGAGTTTCCA
>NC_085006.1:24505788-24525788 GCF_963854185.1 Sardina pilchardus
CGAATGTTGGGAAGGCCCATTCATGTGAATGGAACTTTCTACAGCACCCTGAAGAGTCATGTAATAAACCCGTTACATAGTCTACAGTATAATGGTCTAGTCTTACCTCTCTTTGTCTCCCTCCCTTTCTTTTTTAAATCTGCCCTTGGCCTCAGCCAGTACTGTAGACTTTATGGTGTAATACATGGCTGACCTACATCTGCTGGAGACAACCCACCAATCCCCCCATCCACTCCCCTCACTTTTGGGGGGTTTGGGGGAGGATGTGTGGGTTACCCAATAGCCCCGTGGCCCCAAAAAACTCCCCTTAAACATGTCGTAACGCAGATGCCGTTATGTAAAATCTCTCTGGAGAAAACACTCCGAGTTGTAGTGTATACTGCAGGTGGCCTGTCGGCGATGAGGGCTGCCAGATGTTCTTTAATGACTGCGTCTGATTGACAGATCGCAGCAGCTGGGTGCAGAGTCATGACATCATTGAGAAGATCTGGGACTGTTTCTGCCTCAAGAGGCTTGTCCTGGAAGGAGGCAGTGTGTGTGTGTGTGTGTGTGTGTGTGTGTGTGTGTGTGTGTGTGCGTGTGTGCGTGTGCGTGCATGCGCTTATACATATGTGTGTGATTGTCTGTTGAGTGTATATGTGCACTCATAACTCAGAGAGAGCTGACACACACACACACACACACACACACACACACACACACACACACACACACACGCACAAGCTAAAGTGGTGTGTACATCAAGGGAGAGTGAAATACAGCCCTGACCCAGAAAGCAGCCGCCATGATAGGATCTGATGTAATGCCTTCACATGTCTGTAGAGGACGTGCTTCCACACATACAGCGGGCTGTGTGTGCACCCTTTCTTAAGATCTATTACAGATTTCATGATACTATTAAAATATATATTATACATTGTACATTGCATGTCACTATTAACATATTTTGTTATTATTTAGTGCACATTATGTTACTATTAAAATATATTCAGAATATATGACAAGATCTGAACACCTGCAGACACAGAGGGCAGCTCACTTTCATATTTATTGCATGACATACAGTATTTCTAGAGTATAAAACAGCTGCTGGCCTCTTATCCGACTTATCTTAGAAGGAAGCTCCCATTTGCAGGTCATCTAATTACTATGTTACATATTATTAACACATGTTCAGAATGAATAGACATGTTCTTTTAAAATCCATATTCTGTTTTTCCAATTTAAATTATTTTTTTGTGATCAACATTTTTTTTTAATTGATTTTCATAAACAAGGGGGATGTGATGGAGGGGGTCTTTCAATTGTATGATATTCTTCATATTGTGTACTTGGTCACTACATACACAACGTAAACTATTATACTATAATATTATGTTGTAGCAATAGACTATTATTGCTCAGTTCAGCTCCAAGGTGTTTCATAACTGCACCAGTTCAGTTATGAGATCCGAGGCGCCTTTATGTCTGAATGTCTCAATCAACTTCAGAAATATATGAGAGAAATGTGCCCGAAGATAACAATTTACACACACACACACACACACACACACACACACACACACACACACACACACACACACACACACACACACACACACACACACACACACACACACACATCCACAGACACACGGTAGCATGCACACTCATGCCCACACACACACACTTAGAAATGTGCCCGAGGATAACAATTTACACAAACACAACCACACACACACACAAACACACACACAAACACACACACACACACACACACACACAGACACACACACACACACACACACAATCAGGGCACTGGGGCAGTTTCGATGGCAGCACTACTAGGTCATTCCTCAGCTGATGGCCTGACCGTGTCCAGTAGAAGTGGACTTCAGACACTTGCAGCATAACGAGAGGAAGCTCTGGAGGGGAGGGCAGCTCTGTTTACCAATCAGCTCAGCAGGTGACAGACATACCAATCCAACGAGACCTGTCAATCAGCTAGCACCTACAGTACCTGCAGCTCAGGTGAGAGCTAGGGGAGGGGCAGAGGGATGAGAAGAAGAATGAGGTGGTGTGGTGTGTGTCCGTCTGTGTGTGTGTTTATGATTGTGTGTGTGTGTGTGTGTGTGTGTGTGTGTGTGTGTGCGCATGTGAGGGGGGGTTTGACAATACGTATCGATACAATACGATACAATAAAGTGTGCAGGAGCTTGGATACGATGGATGGGAGCGCAGATATGATAGTCTTTCGGATTGAAATGTATCCAAGCTAATGTGGGTTATTTACCTTCTAGACACACCACCCACTCACCCCCCCCCCCCCCCCCCCCCCCACCCCACACATACACACACACACACACACACACAAAAGGCTAATGTGTTTTCAGTGTGTTTTACTGTGGTTAAGGTGTGAGGGTGAGAATAAGTGAGGTGTGAAGTGAATGTGTGTTTATGTGTGTGTGTGTGTGTGTGTGTGCGCGCGTGTGCGTGCGCCTGTGTGTGTGTTTGTGTGGTTTGTGTGGTGCATCTGCATGTCAACCTCTATGGGTGTGTATGTGAACACCTCACTTTGTTTCAGTCTAAGTTTGTGGGGTGATGCATCCGAGCAGTGTGCACACACATGCATGTTAGTGTGTGTTTGTAAGCATGCACGAGAGTGTGTGCGCTTGGGTATGTGTCTGTCTAAGTTGGTGGGCTCATGCATCTGTCCACACCCATGCATGTTAGAATGCAGGTGTGTGTGAGATAGTGTAAATTGCTGTTGGTTATTTGTTTGTGTGATGTGCTCTCTCTCTGTGTGTGTGTGTGTGTGTGTGTGTGTGTGTGTCTGCTGGCGTGTGAAAAAGTCACACCCACACACTTGCATTCTCCACAGGGGACAGTAGGGAGAGAGATGAGGGAGTGACCCTCCTGCTGGGCGGCGTAACCATGTGTGTGTGTGTGTGTGTGTGTGTGTGTGTGTGTGTGTGTGTGTCTGTGTGTGTGTGTGTGTGTGTGTGTGTGTGTGTGTGTCTGTGTGTGTGTGTGTGTCTGTGTGTGTGTGTGTGTGTGTGTGTGTGTGTGTGTGTGTGTGTGTGTGTGTCTTTGTGTATGTGTGTGTGTGAGAAAGAGAGAGAGACACACACACATGTTACAGTAACAACCATGACAGGGCAAACTACCTCAGGCTGGTTCTCGTAGATCAGCCCTCCCTTCTTTGCACCAACTCACAGATGTCAACACAGATCAATAAAGATCAATTCAGAAAATAGGCAGTGTGTGGTTTGGATGTTATTGTTTATAATACAGATGGGCTCTGCCTGGCTTTAGGGTGACAGTCTTCCTGTCTCAAACTGAAACTGGCATTTAGCCACCAGAATTTGTTTGTCACAGGAGACACCCTCAAACCTCCCAAATTATTATTGCACCCCTACTTTGAAATCCATTTGATTTCTGAGAACTTTTTATTGCAAATTATGTGTTCTTAGTTTGTTCTTTATAAGCACACTCCTCAGCAGCCCAGTTGTGTATTATTTTACAGAAAACTGTAAATAGCCGACTGTCATGCAGTTTATTATAGGCTACAATAGGGCTTCCGCTTAATGTAATTTCAAAAGTGGGACTAGCAAAGCCTATTTAAAGCTTTACAAACAAATATTTGTGCAGCCCAGCCCTATGAGTGTGGTTCATGACACTCACTGCTTATCAAAATAGATGCAGCATGTCTCTTTTAAAGAATGTAAATGTCGCTGTGGATGTGCCCAGATCAAAGCTGAGACCAAACCTGATCATAGGCCTATCCGACACATCCGCTTGCTTGTGTGCTGCCACCTTTACACTCTTGTGTGTGACAGATAGCCCATGTCGGTTTCAAATAAATTACAGTCTTTCTTTTACTTTCGTCCTGGCCAGTTATAGTCTAGAGTTTCCAAATTCCGGGTAACTGCTTAATGGTATAAAACCTAAATGTTTTCTTTTTGGAGACTCACTCTTCCTTAGGGCATTAGCACCTTGTGCTCACATGAAGTAATCAAGCTGGGAGAGCATCTATATCTTTAAGTTGAAGGTATACCATTTGTTTGTCCTTATGAATTTCACTGGTAGACTAACTGATATCCTGAGTTAATTTTATGCGACAGAGCAATGTCATTACAATGGCCGAAACATGTTGGCAATTTGTTCTACTATGAACTAGCTCAGTTTAAATTAAAAGCTTTTTAATGAAGACGAAGAGTGCCTTGGATTTCTTCAAAACATCTCAACAATGTTACTACATTTGGTTCTAGAAATTAGGAATAGTAAACTATTATCATGCATTTTTGAGAAACGTGTAATTGTGGTGTAATGGACCAGGATGTATGGCAACAGGGATGCAGGAATAACTTTTAAGAAACAATATTTAGCCTACATAACCAAAATCTGTGCCATGAAGCAAATTGTTATCTAAACAATAAATTAACAGAATAGGTTTTCAACCAAACTGAGGTCAACTGAAGAGAACTTACTGAAAACAGAACTGAATTCAAACACTGACTTGACAAACTGAGACATGAGGGGAACATATTGGCCGAATAAGACACAGGATGATCCACAACAACATAGCCTAGGCTACAATTGGACAATTTCACAGGGGGGCAAAGACAATGCAGTTTAAACTAAATGACAAAAGTGAGAAACTAATATTAACTGTAACTGTAAAATAGTATAAATAATAAACAAGGTATAAACGTAATGACTAAACAAAACATAAGATCCTCCTCTCCCCCTGACCGGTGGTTGCGGCCAAAGGACTCTTGCACTTCCTCCGAACCTCGACTCCTTATAATAGAAACCAGGAAGTGGTGTTTCCCTCGTCACAGCCACGGTCGCATGAGAAAGCGAAAATGTAAGTAGCCTAACGGAAAATAGAAACAGACTGCGTGCATTCAGACCTGTAGCTGTGAAACTAACATGTGAATGTTAGATGTTAAATAAAGTAACAAGCGCTAAACGAAGATAAACGTGTTGTGATTTATGACGATTTAAAGTAAATATTATAAATGTGAATTAACAGAAGATAACGTGAGTTATCAGTGTAGTGGAATGAATGCATGAAAGTAAACAACGTTAGGCTACTTATCCGTATAGCCTAGTGACATGTAGCCTATGCTTGAGGGATAGTGGATGTGTGCAACTTGTGTCACTCCGCTTGTATACACTAATCCAGCGAAACACGGAAGTAACACAAAACCGCCATTACTGCGTGCCTGGCTGCTAAGAAATTAGCCTGTTGGTTCCATAGGCGGCTGTTGCTGAAGTTAGCTGTCATTAATACACGTCTTAATACCTTATGGTGTTAATAAATTACCTTCATTGGTAAGTTTTGGTACAGTCTGACATCATTGATCCAATGTTCCCTTTCACCTGACATTTTCATTCATTAGCAGTCCTCTCGGTAGACATTCTCTGACAGGATGCTTTCATTGAAAAGCACAGACAAGTGTCACTCGTCACACTCGCAGGCACGCAGTAATGGCGATATTCAAGATGGCAGCGCCCATAAAGTTCGCGCTGGATTAGTGTATAGCACTCATGTGCGGCCGCGGAGCCGGTGTTACATGGTATCTGGCTCCTGTGTCAACTGGCTTCGTTGATGACGTTCCACGATTCATGACGTATCTTCAACAGATGTGGCACCTTGACTTGTCAACTTTCTGATATATACTGGAGACGAACAATACAAATATGCATGACATCTATAAATGCCAAAATGTACTGTAGTAGGCTATATGCACTGGATCATGAATATGCCGCCAAAAAAAATATTACCTAAAAAAAATTATTATAACTCTGTATGAGGATCGAACTATTGCCTAAAGCAATCAACCAGGTTGTTAACTTGCCACGCACCTATTCACGCCACAAATCAACTGACTTGAACTAGGAAGTGCGCTAGACTTATACCATTAAAATATGTCAACTCATGTTATCATGATTGTAGCAGGTTAACATGACTGATCATGTTATCTGGCTACTGAGTTATCTTGCTACCGTTGCCCAAGCCATTTAGTTCTAAGTTGGCTATTATGGTTACGTTTTACAAATGTTTCAACTGCTGTGGTTAGGCAGTGACCACCTGTCTGTAACCCTTAGATGCATAAGTGGGGTCAAAAATGACCCCAGAGGTTGTTTTCTTGCAGTATCTTCTTCATTTTATTTTTTTTTCATTTAACCTTCTATGTATTCCTCAAATAGGTTGTCTTTGACATGAGGCCATTTGGATTTGTGTCTAACTGTTATATTTTTAAAGTAATTTAATGTTTTGTATCAGTACCACCGATCCGCAGAGGTGGGGTCAAAAATGACCCCAAGCATTTTCTATGGAATTTCAAAAGTTAACCCTAGGATCTTTTGATTTTTATCAACTGTGGCAGTCAGGTATACATTTACTGTTGATTATCACATCTCATGTCAGCAGTTTCACCATCCTGAAGGCTATTTTTACACAACAACATAAATCTAAGTATCATCATATAATGTGGCGGCCAAGCGTTCATAGCGACGTCACTTTTTGATCCTTCGATGTCCGCTCTTCCTATAATTGTGAAGCAGAATGCACCAAGTGATATTTACAGAGGGATTTGTTGATATAGCGTTCTTGGCCTGATTTGTATGACTTTTTATGCCTAAAAATAGGGCAAAAATCAATTTTTTTAAGCCAATTGGCAGTACCTTCTGATTTACTGGATAACAAAAGAAGATATTCATAATCACCTCTGTAAATGTTTTTTTATTTGATATATTAACACTACAAAAAAAATATTTTCAACCTGGCTTTTTCCAATGGTCAGATTCTTCGCATAAAAACATATATGCAAATTAGCGCATATTTAATTAGACATGACCTAATTAGCATATTTAAACATAAATACAGAAAACTTGCAATACGTTTTTTTCTCCTATTTATGTGAGTATTCAACTGGTAAAGTTTCATGAAGATATCTCTAAGTTAAAAAATTTACCCTATTCACCTATGTTGAGATAATTTTAGGATGTTTACCTTTTTTGCCTATCTAAAAGCTGTTTTGTAATAAAGTGTTAATAAAAAGTGATGCATCAATATGTCCAACATGAAATAAAAACATTTTAGACAAATATATAATAAAAATCATCATCTTTAACCAAAATGAGAGACATTATTTGAGTTTACAGCAAAAAACGCATGCATTCTAATTGGGGTCATTTTTGACCCCACTCATGGAAGAGTGCAGGTATTGGTAGCCTATGCATCTAAGACATGAACGCCAGCTGAAATAAAAATGTATTGTCTAATTGTGTACCCTTTTGTCCAGTCATACCATCCTTTTAAGATTTCAGTTCATGAACCACTGCCATTGAAACGCAATGGGCAGGAAAAGTGTCCATATTTTGCACAAACTTTACGCACAAGGATAGTAAAAACTCGATATACACGTTATAGGGTATTAACGATAATGTTGCTGACTTGTAGCCTAAACATGGCTTGTTTTAGAATACTGCATTTCTCCCTCCAAGTAATTCATTGTGTTGTGGCATAACCGGTTCATGCGTGTAGATTTGCTTTATGCTAAAGGCTAATCTGTGGGTTCAATCCTCGCCTATATCCGTTGCTTTTATATTTATATCTTTTTAGATCAGCAATGCTTCCACAATGTAGGCTACCGATAGACTAGGTGGCCACAGACAGCCTGATGAGCAGGCAGTGAAACGTTTGTTAAACTTAACCATAATAGCCAACTTAGAAGGTCAACTAAATGGCAATTGGGCAACGGTAGCAAGATAACTCGGTAGCCAGATAACATGATCAGTCATGTTAACCTGCTACAATCATGATAACATGAGTTGACATGTTTTAATGGTAGTCTAGTGCACGTCAACAATCATATCAGTCAGTTTGTGGTGCGTGGCTGGTTAGCAATCTGGTTGTTTACTTTGAGTAGCGGGTTCGATCCCCATGCAGAGTTATAATTAAAACTTTTTAGGTGATATTTTTTTTGGTGGCATATTCATGATCCAGTGCATATAGCCTACTACAGACACACACACACACACACACACACACACACACACACACACACACACACACACACACACCTGCACGGCCAGACATACCTATCAGGGTTCTAGTTTAACGAGCTGAAACTCCTGGGCAGAGACACAATAAATCCATTATTCTGTTTCAGTGATTGCTGTCAGAATACCCTTATTTGAACAAAAAAACAATTTGAGCATACTTTAATTGAGATACACATATCACAATTGTGACCAGTAATAAAACACACTTTTACATCTATTTTTTCTCAATTTTTCATTAAAAAAAAATGAAAAAATGAGCTTAAAAGGGTTAACTTAAATAAAGCAGTGACTTTCACTTCACTTCTAGGTCACAAGGGATTAGGGTGGAGAATAGCTATTTTGTATGAGTTGGACTAGGACCAAGACTGGGTCATCCCTATGTTCCCCGGGTCCTATGTTCCCCGTTTTTTCCCAAAAGGATCCTATGTTCCCCAGTTGTAATACATACCGGGGAACATAGGACCCTTTTTGGGAAAAGCGGGGAACATAGGACCCTTCCTAAAATTTAAGAAAAAAAGGGTCCTGTGTTCCCCGGCCCCATACAAAGTGGGGAACATAGGACCCGGGCAGTGATGCCAGTAACGCGTTACTTAGTAACGCGTTACTGTATTTTGACCACTTTTTTCGGTAACGAGTAATAACGCGCTACTATTTCCAAACCAGTAATCGGATTAAAGTTACTCATCCACGTCTCCGTGCGTTACTATTTTTGTCATTTTCATTTTGCTTTCTTCTTGTCCTGTAGACTATGCTCACGTTTTCAGCATGAGGACAACTCATGTGTAGGCTAGGCATAGGCTCCACGCAGCGACACAAACGTAAACAACAATGCAGGGAGGAGAGGCGCGTTTCCTAGATGAAAATACAGTCAGTCGGCATATTTTGAGTTTGAGTCATCTACACATGACAACATTAAGGTGGGCTACGTTGTACACTCTGTGTTGGCGACAAAGTGCAAGGCCTTTCTAACTAAACATCCCGAGTTCGCATAGCGGCTCCCTGACGCACGCAACGGAGAGGGAGAGAGGGAGAGAGAGGGTGATGTGTGTGCCCGACGCGCATCCAAAACAGAGCACCCTGACTGGGCTGTTTCGGTATATCAACCGATACGTTTTCAGTGTAGGCGGGCTTTTTATCTCTTTTCTCCCGAACTAAATTAATAAGTTAAATATGGTACAGTAGCGTCAGTCAGTGCCCCCAAAAAGTAACATTTAAGACCGCATCTACGAAAGTGTGTCTCACGAAATAATCTTGCACACTGCACTGTTAGTAACAGTGATTTTAGCATCGCCCATGGTGGATTAAATGATTGCAAAAGACTTGTCGAGGTGAGTTTAACAAGTGTAATTTCACTGTCATATTCTAAATAGCTACAGTAGAAGGATACACGAAAAGCCCAAACTACCAAAATCTTCATATTTTATTACCACAGTTTCTATCTATAGGCCTTCCTTATTTAGTATACTGACTAGACATTATTGAACACACATTCATCTGTAGGCTATTTCAGTATCTCAATAGGTTAAAGTATTTTTTTAGACACCTCCCTGAAATAACTTTTTGCAGGTTGTGATGTCTATATTGTTGATGTTACTGTTAAAATGCACTTCCAAGAAAGTGAGTATTGGCAAAACCGGTTGCCATTTTTATGTTGAGGCGGCGGGGGGCTTAGTTTAAAAAGTAACTAAGTAATCTAACTTAGTTACTTTTAAAATTGAGTAATCAGTAAAGTAACTAAGTTACTTTTAAAAGGAGTAGTCAGTAATCAGTAATCGGACTACTTGTTCAAAGTAACTGTGGCAACACTGGACCCGGGGAACATAGGACCTGGGGAACATAGCTACGCTCCCACAAAGACAACATTATCAGTTTCCAAATTCCATTTGGTGTATGTCTAGAGATATGTGATGCTTGAACTTGGGGTCCATAATGCAACATAGCCAGTCAGAGACCTATTACTCCATGGACTAATCTTCAGATTCAGTTCAGACTCTGAATAATGCTGTGACTCACTTTCTCAAGGAATCAAGTACTTTGTCAGTGTATTTACACACCCACAATTTAGCTTTTGTTATTGTTACACTTGTTCTTTAAACAGTCTTGAGTCACAAGGGATAGATTACTGTGCTGACAACTGCTGAATGGTATAAAACCAGTGCGTTTTTTTTATTTTCGTAGACTCATTCTTCCTGAGGCTTTAGCACCATTTTGCCCTCACATCAAGCTGGAGAGCATCTGCATTGGCTTAAAGGTACGTGCCTGTTTTTGTTAATTGTATGTGAGAGCAAAGGAATTGTGCAAAGGAAATGAGCCTCTGATGGGCTGTTGCCTACCATGCGAGGGAGTTCTCCCCTCCCGAAATAGAGTTGGTTGGGTCCATAGCACGTCTTTTCCAAAATATGATTTCTCAGATAGGCTACTGATAGCAGGGCCGGCCCTCCCGCAACTATACACGCCAGGGTCTTCGGCAAGTGTGAAATACATTTTTTAAAGGAGTCCTAGAATTCAAAACCACATTCACCTTGTTCCTGTTGAATTTAGGCTGCGAGCAGTGTCCAAAGGACAACACCAAAGACTTTACCGCGTCCCCCGCCTGCTTTCGTATGCAAATTGGGAAATAGAAACAGCCGTGTTGAAATGCTCCAATCTGAACAGAGCTCAGATAACACGTAATAGGCGCCCATCCCCCTTTAGATACACCCCCTCTCATTTGCATACCTTCGATTAATAATTCTTGTTAAACTGCTCTTACGATGCTAGTATCTAGATATGTGGTCTATGGCAGAGACGTTGTAATGCTAGCGTTATTACAGCTAACTTTGGAGAGTTACTATACTAAGAAATGTACTGATAAAACTTACCAATCTAACACATTCATTCTGTTGGGGAATCTGCTGCATTTCATCTTCGTCAGAACCTTCTTCTGACTCGGTTTATACATGTACGGCTGTATTCCTTATTTAAATCCATTGTTGATAGCTTTATCAAAGACTTTGGCTTTATTTACCAGCAGTAAACGTAGTTTCACTTTGCTCTAGCTTCAGACCGGTGGATTGAGCCAATCAACTTTCAGGACATATCGGCCAATAGACCAATCAGCGCGCATCTCATTTGAATATTCATGAACTTGCTGAGTGGGCGGGAAAAACAAACTGTTTCATTGCAAGGCTTATTTATGACCTTGTATTAGGCGATCTAGCGGTGCTCCTGGGGCGTTTTCAGCCCCACAAATTTACATATGACATTATTTAGGCTCAAAGATCAATTTGTAATGGTCAAAAAATGCGTTCTATGACTCCTTTAAGCTGTCTCATCACCAGGTTATTTGCTACGATATTTAGCCTACCTCTGTTACAACAAGTCATGATTTATGCCCATTAAACTTTTAACTTAGGCTATAGCCTAAGCCTACTGCCAGCATCCGTGTCACCTGTCCTGAAGCATGCTGATAGAAATATCTATTGCAAAGCACAGTTGATCTGTGGTGCCATGACGATCTTTTGATTATTTGATTTAGAAAGCAAGTTCATTATTTTGGGCTGCTATTAGAATGGAAGCTTATAATAATTTAGCCCGAAGTTGAATAACATGTAGAAATTTGCTGCAATTTCAAAACTGGATTACTCTGGATCAGCGTATTGTACAGATGAATGCTTCATATCCTCGTGTCCGATAAGGTCTGCTGTTTATTTTGATATATGGTTAGCTATGTGTTGACTAGAGTTTGTGAGATATAGGCTACCACCGAAAGTAATGGGTGTGGAGGTGGATGAAGCTCTGTGTGCACAATGGAAATATGAATAAACTGAATGTATCCAACGTTAATTTTCGTTACGTTTCGTTAAGTTTATCACAGCACCTAGCTGCTAATATCGTTTGAAAGCTCAAGTCCAGCTCTTCCACGATATCTGTGATTTATGTGTGATAAGTACGCTGTGAGCAATTAGGCTAAACAGAGAATGTGAATTTGGATATGTCACGTCCATGGTCACATGGATGGCTCCTATAGATGCCGTTGCTATTCACAGTGTAATACTGTACTGTGATTTGAACTGTAAACTTTAGTTCAATATGCATTTATGCTGAAGAGTGGAATACGTTTCAAATGCTTTATTCATTTATTTCTGCTTTTGTTAATTTATCAACCTTGGGATAGTGGAATATGTTTAACTTCTCAGATTATTATTTAACCTACATTATTTGTTGAACCATGGTACTGAATAAAAAAAATACAGGATAGTAATAGCTGAACTGTTGCTTAATTTATCCAGTTTCCACTACCATGGAAAAAGTGGGCCTGTATTGGGCCTGAAATTCCCGGGGCTGAAAAGAGGCCCCACTCCGGCCCTGTGCTTAAATGCACAGTTTATGGCAGTTGCTATGAATGTGTTATGAACTCACCCGTCAAGTAAAGTGTTACCAAAAAATCCCTAAAAGGTGTTCAGAGGTTGGTTCAGATCATTGACTTCCATTAGTTTAAGGAGCACGCCACCGTTTGATGAAATTGGGTTACTCACCAAATCCCCTGCGTATTCACAACGAGTACAAATGGCGATGCATATTAAAACAATTTTTGCACTTTCTGAATACGCAGGCCACAATAAGTAATAGGGTTTTTTTGTTGTTATTGGCTCACTTTTACAACATGCGATCGTGCTACGAGAAATTCCATTCACTATGCTAAGCTAAGCTAGCAGGGGTGCTGCCGGACTAAGACAAAAGTGTTTTTGCACACTTATCTGACTCTAGTTGAGACAGTGAATAATCCGATTTCATAAAACGTTGATGTGTTCCTTTAACGTCTCCTATTGTCCTTCAGAGAACCGAGGTTATGTTCATGACCTTATATCACTAATTCAAGAATACTTCAGTGTACTCTCATTCATCCTCTGATTTAATCCTTCTCCCATACAGGCTCCTGTTGATTTCACTGTGATTGAGCTGCTCTGTGGTCGGAGAACCAAGAAGACACAGAGACCTCCATCACTGTTGACCAGCTGCTGTATGAGATGCCCTGCCCTCTGTGTGGTGGATTTATCTGCGGCAATAAGCAAACACTAGCAGAGTTCTTTCGTGGGGCAGGTGTCTTGAGAGGTGTAGTTTTGTTGCTGGCTTTGGACTTGAGGAACCAGGAAAATGAGCAGAATTGGCACCATGAAGAAGAAGAGGATAGTAGTATGATTAGTGAACACCACCGCAATTTAGTTTCTCTGCCAAGAAGTTTGTCCGTCGGGGAAAGGTTTAATGCGCGCATTCGGCACATTGGAACACCAGGAGAGCAATCCGCGGCAAGAAGTGCACACCACCCTGGGGCAGATGTCGTGACAGGCGTCTTGAGGAACCAGGAAAATGAGCAGAATTGGCACATTGAAGAAGAGGAGGAGAGTAGTATGATCAGTGAACACCACCGCAATTTAGTTTCTCTGCCAAGAAGTTTGTCCTTCGGGGAAAGGTTTAATGCGCACAATCGGCACATTGGAACACCAGGAGAGCAATCTGCGGCAGTAAGTGCACACCACCCTTGGGCAGATGTCGTGACAGGTGTCTTGATAGTTGTAGTTTCAGTGCTGAGAGATTTGGACTTGAGGAACCAGGAAAATGAGCAGATTGGAGAAGAAGACGAGAGTTGTACTATTAGTGAACACCACCACTATTCAGTTTCGTTGCCAAGAGGTTTGTCCTTCAGGGAAAGGTTTGAAGCACGCAATCGGCACATTGGGACACCAGGAGAGCAATCTACGACAATAAGTGCACACCACCGTGGGGCAGCTGTCCTGACGCGCTCCGTTGTTTTGTTCCTGGGAGTTTTGTTGCTGGGAGTTTTGTTGCTTGGAGTTTTGTTGCAGAGAGTTTTGGCCTTTTGTAACCAGGAAAATGAGCACAATCGGCACATTGGAGAAGAAGAGGAGAGTAGTACGATTAGTGAGTATTCAGGGACAACAGCTGATTTGCAGAGTAGTGAGCAGAATGAGGCGAGTGAGAGTGTTGAGACAGAACATGAAGAAACAGATGACGAAACGCATCTAAACAATTATCCAGTGAGGCTGGCGGTGCAAAATATTCGATCAATTTACGAAAATACAAACAGTCCAAACTTTAGAGATACACATGGACAAATCACCAACCAGATCACAGAAATTAATCTGGACATCTATGCCTTAACAGAGACATTTCAGCGAAGTGACACTATAGATGAAGAACTTAGACACATTTTACCACAAGGTTATAATTACGTTCATTATGGAAGAACTGAAGGCAGACGAGGGGTCGCCACTCTGCTTAGACAGGATTTGCGGGGTGAACAATTTCCTAACATGAATTTCATAACAACATTTGAGTACGTGGCTACAAACCTGCATCCTGATGGATGGGATCAGCCTCTCCTGTTCATCACTTTATATCGCCCACCGGGATTCAGCGTCGCTATGTTTGAGCAATTCCTGAGTGAATTTGAAAAGCTCTTGGATATGTTTTCCTCACCTTATCAAAGCATCATTGTGGCTGGTGATTTCAACATCCATGTTGATAATGAAGAGCACTTCATCACTCAGCGTTTTGAAACTATGTTGGGGAACAATAACCTTGAACAGCATGTACGAGCCCCAACACACCGGGCCGGTCACACTCTGGATCTGGTTATCACCAGAAATGTTGAAATCTCTGATATACGTGTCCAGGATTATGGAATATCCGATCACTACACGGTATTTGTCACTGCAAAACCAGTGAAAAGGAGAGACAAGTAAAGTGTGTGTGTAGTTAATTAGATGTACTAAGGGGAGAACATGGTGCATATCAGTACTGAGGATTTCAGCAGCCAAATAGAGGAGAAAGACCTAGATCTTAGAATGCTGAAATCTTTGATACCTTCCAAATTCCACCTTCCAAATCAGAAAGAATCATGCTGCAACATCTAGGCTTGTATAGAGTGCGTAAGTGAAAGTGTCACATTGTCCCAGTAACGCGATTTCCTGTTCTAAACAAACGACCTGCAAGTGGCATTTTCTATTGCCTCACCGTGTTGTTTCTTTCAAAATGAAAATAAATGCATTTTAAGCGGTAAAAATCACTAACATGTCGAGGCGTTTATGTAAGCTTCTGGTGTACTAAAAGGAGACGTTCACGCTATAATGAGAAAAAAAAGTTTATAATGTAATGGCAAGCTGGGCTAATCTATGATTACATGAAGTTAGCTAATGTCAACCGATGTCAACTCGTAAATTAATTTGCACAAAAACGTGGCTTTTTCTGTGAAACAATCATCTGGTATAGGATTTCACATTGTGAATTTGGTTTGTTTAGAACAGAAATTTCGGTTGCTAAGGAAAAGTGACATCACACTTACGCACTCTATTCACAAAGAATTTTTAGGCTAAAATTAGCTCCTATCTGGTGAATTTAGAACCAAAACCGTCATTGCATGTAAACTAACGTCTCATTGTTAATCACATTAAATAGTTTCTCTTCTTCTGCAAATGTACGTGTTTTCATACAGATTAATTAAAAATATTTTACTAAGATAGTACTTCAATCCGTAGTGTAGGCCTATTTCATTATGCTATAGGCTGTTTGCTGACCCTCGCCAGACAGGCTTCTAAAGTGGCCCATCCACCAAAATTATGCTGTTGTCTGTGACAGAAGCCTTAAAATCTCTGTCCTCAGTTCTCATCTTGCTTGACCTATCAACTGCTTTTGACGAGATTAACCACAGCATCCTGCTGTCACTCACCAACATAGGCAATACAGGCAAAGCACACTCCTGGTTTGAATCGTAGTTCACAGGATAATCGTTGAATGGGCACAGGGGTGCCCCAAGGCTCAGTCCTCGGGCCCCTTCTCATTGCCATGTACACCACTCCATTGGCCCCAATAATCCACTCACAAGGCTTATCGAACACAGCTATGCAGATGACACTCAACTATATATATCTCTCCTGCCTCGTGTGTGAGGTGCAAAACTGTGGACATGTCCTGCCATACATACAAAGTCTACAGTTTTATGTAAAGTGCCTATCATAATGCTATACTGTAGGTCATTGATTTATTTCACATTGAGGCATATATTAATTGTAATCTATGCCAATGTCGTGTATGAACTGTAAGATGGGGTGCTGAGAACGTGAACCGTTGAAAGTCTAATAGTATGCAAACAATTTTCTGATTATACTGTATAACTGCTTAAATACAGCTTGCTCTAAAACAAACAAAAATGTGCAAATGCTAGCCTGGAAAACCAGCGCCAACTGCTGGACGGCAAAATGTTTTGCCTGCATTTGGGTCTGGCCTCGGATCACTGTACATTTTGAAAACACTGCCCTGAATCTGGCAGATGGCAACTAAACCAATCACAACGCAGAGATGTGTTTTGAATCAACGCGGGCGGGGCAGAGAGCTCTGGGGCGGGGTTTTGAGGGAGCGTTGGCCTATAGGCACAGACACGGTTTGAAAGACAACGGGTTGTGCTCACCAACAATGTTCCGTTGTATCCATTCATCTGAGCCAGACTAAATTAGACATCCAATCCATTTAGGCTGGTTTATCAGGCTATGCAAATGCTGCAATAATAGACAACTTGTGTGGAACAGCTTAGACTTGGTGTTTGTTTCTATAGTGTTTGCTTAAAACATTGGTATTGAGGCATGTACTATTGTCACCTATGCCATGCATGAATTGTAACTTAAAATGACTTAAATGAGTAACAGCAACCAACTTTATAAGAATTAGACTTGCATTCATGATGTATCCCGTGTGAAGATTGAATTTAAGATGCATGCCACTATGTCTAGTTTTTGTTTCTTTTTATATTCTATTTTTCTCTCCATTGTAATCAGCACAGTAAAATGTCTTCGACTTGACCCCGGCTCCAATTTATCAAAAGCTCATGCCTGGACTTGACTCTGAACTCTGTGGGGGAGGCAACCTATTTAGAGATGTCTATAACTTATGGATTTTAAGTAGCCAATGATTTGTTAGGGGAGAAGTTTTCCTCCTTTTAAAAGGCTACTTGTCCCATAGATTGGGGCTCTGACTTCTGCTACTTTGTATACTTCACTTTCATTTCGACACTTTCCTATAACGAGAATAACAAACATATTCAGCAGCGAAATTAAACTGAAATTGGTGCACTAAATTCTTACCAAATCGTTCCAGAAGTGTCGCAAACACATCTTTCTTGTAAAAAAAAATATTCCGTTTTATTTGCTTTACTTTTAACTATTTTAACGATTGTCCATTTATGCTTTTATTTAGTATTATTATTTGCACTGAATCACTCATGTGTATGAAATGTGCTATATGAATAAACTTGCCTTGCCTAATTGGAGTTCATTACGGATCTTGCCTGAAGACTGTGTGTCTGCAGGTGCATGCAGAAGTCACACACCCACACACACTCCCTCTTCACAGGGTGCACCAGGGAGTGCAAATGACCCACAGACATGCACACACACCAGGGAGTGCAAATGACCCACAGACATGCACACACACATGCTTATGCAAAAGACATAGAGACAGAGGACAAGTTGCACATTGGCCCTGCTCAGGATGACCCTCTAGAATGACAGAATGACACCCCCCTCGGTTTGTGTGAGTCACTGAGCACTGTAACTCACACTCTCTTTCTCTCGCGCGCTCTCTCTCACACACATACAAACCCTCTTTCACACTCACACAGACACAGAAAGAAAGAGAGAGGGGAGAGAAAGAGCCCTAGATTTAAATGGGATTAGCAGGAACATGCCAGGGTGCCCTGGCCCAGTGCCATGTCCTTACAGTGGGAACGAGAGAGAGAGAGAGAGAGAGAGAGAGAGACTTATTAGGACAATAGCATATGTTATGATTGGTAGTAATTGAATATAGAGCAGAACGGGGTGGGGGTGTTCCCTCTCATTTCTTGGCCCAGTATTCAAACACATCATCATTGCACCCTTAAAACCCAAAAGGCAGTGAGGGGGGAGGGAGGGAGGAGTGGAAAAAGATGAGGGTCTGATTGTGCAACAGAGGTTTGTGGCGGAGAAGCACAGTGATATACTCAGACAGACAGACAGAGAGGAGACACAGGGGGACCTAGAGATGGAAACATCCACACAAACACAGACATGAGGAGGAGGAGGAAGGGACAGACGGGAAGATGAAATCACAGATAGAGAGAGAGAGAGAGAGAGAGATGGAGAGAAACCAAAAGTGACCGAGAGAGAAAATGAAAGAGATGGGCAGCACACAGTGGGAGAGGAGAGACACTCAGGGACTCAAAGGGAGTAGAGAAAGGAGGGAGAGGGAGAGCGATGGAACCCTGGGGCCTCTCTGGTTGCAGAGGGTCCATCTGCCATATCACACACACACACACACACACACACACACACAGAGAGAGAGAGACCTCAGACATACACACATGCACACAGAGAGACCTCAGAGACACACACACACACACACACACACCTTGGATACACACCCAAACATACAGTATACTTAAGCAATATAGCACGAGTGGGAGTGGGTTGTTGCTGGATATTCCCACGGGTGTTGTTCGGCCGTAGCCTCGAGGCCGGAGGCCGAGTGGCGCAGGCAACAACACCCGTGGGAATATCCAGCAACAACCCACGACCACGAGTGCTATATTGCTTTTATACAACAATTCTACCACTTGTTTTTTGCGCTAATTTCCCATTATAATGTAAACGTTTAGATCGTTAAAACTGTCTTGTTTGTAGAACTACTTCTCTCCGCCACAAATTTCTATTACTTGCAGGACAAACTGCCGTTACTAGTTCTAAATGGATGGTTGCTATGGCCAAAGGCCAGTCGTTAGTTCTAAAAGCACGTTGCTATGGCCAAAAGCCAGTCGTTAGTTCTATCTCTCCCGTTGTCAAGCAATACACGTTAGCTCGCATTGCGTCTGTTAGGACATGCTTTTAGCTTTGAAACATCACTATTTTACTTAGCCTACATACCATCCAACTAGCTAATATCCACCTCCGTCATATTCTACGTTCTGAGCGTCTGTATTTCAGCTTGGATGCAACGTGACAGTTCGTTTTACACTTCACAACTTGACATTGTATCGTGGAGTGATTTATTATTAGCTGTGAAAAGTCCGAGTGGATTATCGTGGGATATTTCAACTCATGGAACGTCTCTCGGCCAATCAGAAACAAAGAAACAGCTTCTTAGAACCCAATTGTTGTATAAACACACATAGACGCAAACACTCACACAGCATGTCACATACACACCATTACTGCCTGAAGTACTGTCTTCCATCTCCCCTGCCGGTAAACAGCCCCAAGACCACTCCCCTCCACCACCTCTCCCCCTCCCCTCCTCTTCCTGTTTTCTCTCCTCCACTCCCCCATACTCCCCTCTTTCTCATCTCCTCTATCATTTGCTTTTCTACTACCACTCTATCTCTCCCTCCCTCTGAGTTTCCTTCTCTACTTCTTTGTCTCTCTCTCTCACTCCCACTCTCCTCTTTTTCTTTCTCTCTCCCTCTCTCTCTCTCCGCTCCCTCCCTCTCCACCTCCCTCAGCACCAGAAAAGGGTCATGACCTTGTAGATAAGTTTAGTGGGAACACATTTCAGATCTCTCGTACCGTAACGTAACAGTCTTCCCAAACTCTTGTACCATAGCGGTTTTCCCAGAAGAGATTAGGCACGAGGAGACTGACCTCAGCTTCCATGATGGTGTTCCGGTAAACACACGCTCCACAACTGAGCCCATTCGTTTATGTTATGACTCACACTCACACTCAAATTAAGAAATTGTCTCCTCACTATATTGAAGCTTATTTGTAAATCTGCTGTGTGGATTTTCAAAATAACTGATGTTTAAAATAGATAAACAAATACAGTATTTAAATGATTGAAAAATTGAAACTTTGAGCCGTGGTAATGAGCTTGTCATGTGACCCCCTTGATAGCACAGCCATAGCAATGTTCACTGAAAT
>NC_085006.1:24545788-24583288 GCF_963854185.1 Sardina pilchardus
CCTGCTATTGATCTAAAGAGCCTATAGCCTATAGCCTATATATACATGCCTTAAGTTCGTCTTCTGTCTACAATAGGCTATGATCTGCTGTGGTCTAGTCACCAACTGATTATGAACGGGTTGAAGAAAAAGAAGAATGGATTTTGGCGTGACATTTCTTGTGTCTGCGTGAGAGCGTGAGATTGATGCTGAAATCGTGAGTGACACGGTGGGAGCGTGAGAGTTGGCAACCCAGATGTCGTCTGTCTGGTTGTTCTTGAAAGTGTCTGAATCCTTTTCCCAAAACCATATTTGCTAACCTGTTAGCAACTTAGTTGGTTGGCAATGGGAAGTTGCATTGCAACCTCAAAGTTGCTAACTTATAGGCTACTGACTCAGCTTGCGTACCGACACACACACACACACACACCATAGACTGTAAAAAAAACGTGTTATATCCATGACGAGTCTTGAGATAGTGAATTAGCCTAACAATGGCCCTCATTTATGAAACGTGCGTACGACCAAAAACAGGCGTAAAACCAGCGTACGCTTGTTTCCACGCAAAGTAGGCTACAGCATTTATCAATGTAAACGTGATTGGTGCTAAACGCTCAAATCTCCCATCTAGCCTGAACTCGCGTACGCAAGTTTCAGGCAGCATAGCACCGTGCTGAATTGATGGACTATCTCGGACATAACACCTTTCCTGTACATGTGCAGCCTATTTGCTGTAATGTAGCATATTATATTGACACATTTTATGGCTTAGGATAGCCATATAGGAGATGATTATATTCTCTTTGGCAAACGCAACATTCATGAATTATATATTTTAAATTATTTTCAAAGGGCAAATTTCAGTGTCATAAGGTTTTGTAATGAATGTATGTATGATGTGTTCTCTCTGCGAAAATAAAGTCTGTTGCACTTAAATCGCTCTAGTTTTCCGCCTTCCTTCATGACAGCTTCTAGCTGTTAAAATTAACAAGGTTTAGCTGGACGTCACTGTGGCTCGAGATCATGATGATCTCTTTTGGACATATAATGCACCTTCATGTCGCAAATTCTAGGGGCGAGGCCATTAAAACAAGCATAATATAGGGGTGTGATATTTAAATCACGCTTGTTTCCAGCCGCCACATTTATCAACACACGTTTATTCTTACGCTGGAATTGGAGTGATACGAAAGTTTGATGAATCACGCGTGAGCCCCGTCGTAAGATGATTTCTGCGCTCAGATATATACACTGGTTTCTACGCTCTGTTGATAAATAAGGGCCATTGTCTGCTGATAACCAAAAAATAATTAAAAAAATGAGTAAACATTAAACCACATCATCACATACCCTTCACCATAGCTAGAGATTGGCATGGTCCTTTTTCCAGTAGGCCTATTAGCCTGTTTGATGCTCATTGAGCTCAATGCAAATCAAACAGGCTATTAGTCCTACTGGAAAAAGCCCAACAGGAAACTCCTTAAATTATGTACATGACTTTCATTGAATTAAATTCTACTTCCTGTATTAAATTTGAATTGTAATTCTACATCCTGTTTTTGACCTCAATTCATATTCAAACTCAAGAATTGAATTGGAATTTATAAGTCATTCTCAATTCAATTCTGAATTGTGCTAGCCTGACCTAGCCTGGCACGCCCTCCCAGTGACGTAGCCTAACACCTTCGCCGTTGCTGTCGCTGGTCTGGCCCAAAGCCATCGATATCTCAAAGTTGCGACACTACCATTGACTCCCGTGTACAAACAATGGCGGCACATCCGGGAACTATTCCATTGAGAATGGATGAATATCTCAGGTGTTATATTAAGACTTTTCTACATGACTTATAGTCGTGTGCATAATAATGCATTTTCATTGAGTAATATATATGTATGTGGAAATGCAGTTTACAGTAATTTTCATCGAGTATTTACCGTAAATATTAATGCGATCGCTGCTGTCAATCCCGTAGTAAACCAGGGACCGAGGGAACTACTGAGTCTACCCACTAACCACGTGACCGCTCTAATCTGGCTTTAAGATGGAAGTCAACGGCTGTCGCAACTTTGAGATATCGATGGCTTTGGTCTGGCCAACTGCTCATCGGGGAGGATTTCTGAATTCCGCAAAACTGCGTAACTGCCCCCTCTGGTCGAGAACCAATCAACTTTGAGCAGCTCCAACGGCTCTGGGTAGAGGCGTGTTCAAGGCAGAGGAAAGAGTGTTGTTATTGATTTAAACTCGGCAAACCCCTTTCTGACATTGACCAGTAACAAATCGAGGCACTTAAAGGAGGCGGGTCAACCAAGCGCTTGGAGAAACTGTTTAGCACATGCTCTTGGTCAGACTAAAGTCTCGCAGAGCCTTGAAAGTCGATGGCAATCAGGCTAAGCCTGACCAGCCAGACCCACATCAAGATAACCCTAGGCAGGACTCAATCGGAGGGGTGGGATAAACAGTTGTCTTTCAAATTCCTTCTCCACGCAATAGGATAACGCTAAACGAATCATCTTCTTGTTTTCAAGTAGCATGATGTGTAACCGTTGCAACTTCTGGTCGCATGTCAGTCACCATTGACCTCTGAAGGTCGCCTACAAAAAAGCCACCATCTTTGCCCAAATAGGGAGATCCGGTATCTTGAGATTTTTTCTATGGGAAAATAACATGGGTTTTTTCAATTATCGCACCTGTTAAACTCTCGCGGGGATGATGACATTGGAAATGCAGACGTTTTTCGCTACACAGTTTTGTCCACTGACATCTAGTGGATACTGTGATCTTCGGTAGGTGAAGACGGCACAGTTTGATCTTTGCTACCCCAGAGCTAACTTACAATGCAACTTGCCATAGGCAGTTAGCTTCAATTAACTCCCGGATCTCCTTATATGGGCAAAGATGGCAGCTTTGGATCCTTTTTGTAGGCGAACCTCTGAAGTTTGCCCACAAAAAAAGCTACCATCTTTGCCCATATAAGGAGTTACGGTATCTGACGATTTTTCCTATGGTTAATTAACATGGGGATTTGGAATTATCACACCTGTTAAACTCTCGCGGGGATGACAAAATCGGAAATGCAGGTGTTTTCCTGAACACACTTTTGTCCTCTGCCTTCGATAGGAATCTGTGATCTCCGGTACACGAAGGCGGCAGACTTTGATTTTTGCTACCCCAGAGCTAACTTGCGATGCAACTTGCCATTAAGTTAGCTCTGGGGTAGCAAAAATGAAAGTGTGCTGACTTCACGTACCGGAGATCACAGTATGCACAAGAAGGCAGAGGACAAAAGTGTGTTCAGGAAAACGTCTGCATTTAAGACTTTATCGTCCCCGCGAGAGTTTAACAGGTGCGATAATTCAAAATCCCCATGTTATTTTCCCATAGGAAAAATCGGCAGATACCGAATTTTAAAGATGCCAGCTTTTTTGTAGGCGAACTTCAGAGGTATATGTTAAGCCCGCCCATCGACTGTACACGATGTGATTAGTCTGGTGATTCTGCCAATGCCCAGCTCCCAAGCTAGAGTTCCTAGACTGACCCGGGCAGCCAATTAGATTTGCTGCCGCTAGGGGCGTCTAGATTTCTAGGCTAGTATTTTGCACAAGCCTGTCCCGAACATTAACAATATGCTGGCTTTCTGCCAGAGTGAACTTTGGTGTCTTTTTAGACTCTTGCCTTTTTAATGGCACACATTATTCCACCCAGTTGTAAGGCTGTGTGTCTAATTTTCTGATGTTATAACAAACCATTGTAAGATTGCTGAGTGTTTTTGGAGATATAGAGTCTTTATTGTCCTATAAAGGATATTCTTCTTCACACGTCATTTCATCCATAAAAGATGGATGTTTCTCCAAAATATTGCTGCATGATTCATTACACCACACCAAAGACAATATATTCTCCTCTCCATTCACTATGAAACCAAACATGAATGTTCTTATGTTGTTCTTAAGCACAACGTAAGCTTAGTTGAAAGCAATAAACATTTTGTTCTCGATTGCGAACATTGTCAAATATTCATGGGAAGGTATATTTACTGTTGGTCACCTATTATGCAAGTATTTTCTTAAGCATATTAGCACATTGTGGCTGCTTTAAATGGTAGTGTTTTATGTTTTACTCGCCTGCATAAAGAGTCTAAGTTGAGTTTAAACCAGGTCAAAAAATGACCATGAAATAATGATAGGCCTACAATGTTCTTCTTTCAGACACATTTGAATTTGTATAGTGATGTTTGGAATGAGTTAATGAGAAGTTATGTAAACTGTACAAGATATATGGTTGCTTTTACAACGTAGATAAATAAATACCTTTTTTAATGTTCATGGCTTCTTTGTGTAAGCACAGGCAATAACCATAGTATATTGGTTATAATTAAACAAAGTCAATGGTAGGTTGTTTCCATATGGTACTAATATATTAGTCAAATTTAACCAATGAGATTACTCAATATATTATACTCAATGTATAGGTTGATTTGAAGTACAGTAGACTATCCATGCTCAGTAGTCATCAAATGTGAATAAACTGGAGACATTTTGGATGGAAGAATAGTTCAAAATACCTGGAACCAGAATTCAGGGACTTACAGTATCTGTAGCTATCTGTAGCACAAAAACAATGTATCTACAAACTAAATGGAATGATAAGAAAAGTGTGTGCAATATAGCTTGGTGTCTGTCTTGTTTTGTGTATTGATTGGTTTGTGTCTACCTGTCTATTGAATGGTGCTGGCCGCCAGGTATATGTTCCCCCTTCAAATGTATAGTATGTGTTTTATTTATTTAAAATAAATGCTTGTAAATCATACCATTTTCCTCATGAAGACTGTTTATGTAAACCTAAAGGACTTTTAAGAATGACAAGGAAGATTGTTGTTAAGATGAAAATGGTTTGTAATCTATGGTGGTAACATTCATTCATCTTTGAAAATGCCTTATTTTTCAATATAGGATTATAGGCACAATATGCACTTTAATCTACCAAATTTCAAGTCTGATAAAATGATTCTTAAAGGGGTCTAAGTAAAAATCCTTCACACTAAAAATCCTTGCCATTTGTTTGGACAAATAAGGTTTGTAAGTAATTATCTCAAATAATCAGAAAGACGTGGTGAACTAAGGTGGAAAAAACACTTACATTATATTTTTTGTAATTTCTTGTTGCAAACTTGTAGAATTCAGTTGACTACTTCAACATTTGATTTACTTTATCAGTGCAAAAATCTGCTGCAGACACATGAAATTGGCGCATGCGCATTTTGTTTATCAATGGGATTTCACGTGCGCTTGATTCGGCCAGGGATTTGGCAGACTTCACACAGACAAACAACATTTGAAACTATCTTTCGAAAACGAACGACTACATACTTAAACGTAAGTAAAACATTTAATCAAACTATACAGTTTTCATTGTTTTAAATGACAGTCTTGAACATTCCGTGTCGTGTTGATTAATTATGATTAAGAAATAATCATTTGACTAGCCAAATTCTGTTAATAACTAGCCATAGTTAGCTATGTCTAGTTGTTAGCCATAACTCAACTCTTTATACAACTCAACTAATGGTAATACTAGCTTGATATGTTGTGGTAAGATTTAATCTTTTGTCACTGACTGTTTCCCTAATGAACATGTTGTTCCTAAAACATTCACTCATGCTACAACGGAGGCGTTTCTGTAGCTTTGTATGCTAGCTAGCATCTGGTAACGTAAGGTAACTGTGTTGAACGTTATTAGACATCAATAGAGCCATATATGGTCGTGCTAGTCAGTGACAACTGCCACTATGTGGTTGACGGGATCAAGCACGGAGTGTGCAGGACTGGACCGCACGCAGGTTACATGTTGTTTGAGGGATAACTTTGTTGATGATTACCTTTTGAAGCATTTGGAATACTTTTATCTGGGACAGTGTTCAGCTCTGCAGTCGAACTTGCTATTTGAACAGAGGAACGACCGATGATGGGCTACATTTGTGGCAATACCCGAATGCAACATTGATATATTTTCAGTTGTTTATACTTTTACTCGATTACAGAAATATAAGTTGTCCTCTTGTCTCAGTCCTAGAGTGATGCAGTCCACCTTTCTCTTTGCCATCAAGATGTTGTGGAGGTTGATTCCCATATCAGAGAAATTAGTCAAATATGGCCTGCTCTGTTTCTCAATGATGAGGCAAGTATTAATGTATTTCTCTGCATGTCTGTGTATATCTATTTGTCTATCTATGTATTTTTTGCACATTGTTTATAAGCTTAAAGGAAATATCTGGTCATGGTCAAGTGCATAGGCAATAGAACAGGAACATTTGAACAGGTTATCTAAAAATGTTACAAAATTCATATACTTTCAATGTTTTCAGTAAGCAAATCAAACCAGCACAATTTAAATAGCTCAACAAGTGTTTTCTCTCAATTTGACACAAGTTGACACCAAAAAAGAACTAGTGCAGTCTCACACTTATTCAACACCTTCATAACAAGTGTCTTTCATATTTGGAAGAGCACATATGTGTTTTAACCTGTTGCAAATGCATCTTAGCTCATTCCTAATGGGCAATGGCCTCCAATCCTCTCTTAGGACTCCCTAAGTATTTTAATGAATCCATCTTCCCCTACACATGCTGCATGTTTTCCAGAGGAAGCAAAGATGTAGGCCTGCACGATTCAGGGAAAAATATGAATCACGATTTTTTAGCTTAGAATTGATATCACGATTTTCTGCCACAATTTTTTTTCCTCGCTAAGTGCAATGTTTATTGCACACATGAACCATGACAAAAACAAAACTAATTGGCAGTAGCCTACCAGACATAGATTTTTTGGGGCATCTATAGCACATTGCCTATCACTACGAGCCTGAACATAACTGCATGGCCTTTTTTTTTTTTTTCATTGAAGCCTTCATTTACATGTGTGTGGAGTTGGCTCAAGAAACATTAAGATAGTTATAAACTGTCTGCATTTACAGTCAATGTGCAATATCTACAAAATAAATAATTCATTTTTGATAGGCTAAATGGCCAATTGATGCTCCTTTTCTTTAGATACTCAAGTTTCAGTTAGTTGCAGGAGGGGAGTAGCATTTGTCCAATGTGTGCATAATGTTTCGAAATCTGTCACGTTCTAATGTTTATTGGACCCATATAATTATTATTTTGCTAGATGGTAAGCAATTACCTCTGTTATTACCTTAATACCTCCGCCAAGGAGGTTTTGTTTTCATCAGGCTTTGTTTGTCTGTTTATTAGCAAGATAACTAAATGACATTTTCAGGAAACGTCTGAAATGACCCAAGAACAAAACGATTACATTTTGGGAGTGATTCGGATCACGGGTCTGGATAAAGGAGGCGCATCTCGGAGTGTAGGCTACTGTTATGTGGGTAGGCTATGGCGTCGCATTGTGCAAGGTGTCCGTAGCCTAATAGATGTCTGCGTTGTTGAACAACTTTCGGACCTCTTGCCTTGTAGTAGAACTTCATCATATTGCTGGCTTTTGTTAGTTAAGATTTGTGGTGTTTCCTCGCAGTGCTGCACCGAGGGAAAGGCATAGGCTGCCTTGCAAATCACACGAGACTGGCCCTCGTCAAAGTCAAGTCAAATGTATTTATAAAGCGCATTTTCGTAGGCTATATATTTTTGTTTGAATCCAAAATACATCCACACCACTGAATGAGAGCCTGTATCGGAACGAGTCTCGTCACTAGTAGGCTACCTTGCTTTCATCAATAGCCTTTCCATTTTTACTATCTCCTGTTGCACTAGTTCGTCGATGTCGCAGCATTTGCTGTTACAGCTGGACTCTCCGAACTACCGCTTTCTCCACAAGTGAAACACGTGACTAAAAGGCACTTTGTCATTGGCTGAGGGTGAAACCCTGAGCTTTGTGAGAGGAGAGCCAGGAAGGAAGAGCAGCGCTTGGGAGCGTTTTAAAAGTTTAAGGCGAGACACGGCAGGTGAAAATACTGTTTTTGTGACCTCCGGTCAATTTCGAGATTTTGAGCTAGTTTGCTACTTTAGCATGTATTCTACCACCCTACTACAACAACAAAGTCCGATTTGCACATTTAAGTGTTTATTTCACGAACTTTTGTCTACTCGCGCCTGTATATTTCTCCTAATTTTACCAAAAGTTCCCATTCTAAAGTGTCATGTACTACCGTGATCGTGATCCAAATCATATCGTGTTTGATACCGTTTGAAAGCCCTGCTTCTCCTACAAGACGCTATGCTATCCAAATATGGGCATTTCCTTTGTATTAGCAACCAATCGCGAAAGTTCAAAGACGAGTCTAAGCTGAGAACGCATTTCATTGGCTGTGTTTCAAGGCTGTTTTCTCAAAACGAGTTTTCCCCCACACGCCATGCAAAGGATCTCCACTTCTGCAGCACCTACATACACCAAACTTTCCAGTCTAATTCCTAACTATATTAGGAAGATATTTACAGAGGGATTTGTTGATATAGCATTCTTGGCATGATTTACATGACTTTATATGCCTAAAAATAGGGCGAAAATCCACTTTTAAAGCCAATTGGCAGTATTTTCTGATTTACTGGAAAACAAAAGAAGATATTCATAATCCCCTCTGTAAATGTTTTTTTATTTGATATATTAACACAACAAAAAAATAATTTTCAACCTGGCTTTTTCCAATGGTCAGATCCTTCGCATCAAAATATATGCAAATTAGCGCATATTTAATGAGATATAGCCTAATTAGCATATTTAAACATTCAATTAAAGACAACTTGCAATACATTTTATTCTCCTATTTATGTGAGTATTCAACTGGTAAAGTTTCATGAAGATATCTTTAAGTTTAAAATTTTCCCCTATTCACCTGGGGTGTCTCGCCTTAAAGCTCACAGAAGAAATTAGCGTTTGAGCTGCATGAATTAAATGACTCATTAAATTAAATGTGAATCGAAATCAATGAAAAATTAAATCGCACACAGGGGTGAATCGAGATCGCGATTTTATAACGATTTATCGTGCAGGCCTACAAAGATGCCATATTGCATCACCGAGCCATCATCATTCAACACAAGTCAGGTATTTGGCAGTCAGTGTATGCCCAATTTTTCCCCTCTAGACTTACTGCCGTTTCATCGGCATAAACAGAACAGAACCCACAACTGTATGCTGTAATTGAGTCTCATGAAGTATATAAGTATATATCCTTTTTTGATCCCGTGAGGGAAATTCGTTCTCTGCATTTAACCCAATTTAACCGAATTAGTGAACACACACAGCACAGAGAGGTGGGTTAGGTGCCTTGCTCAAGGGCACTTCAGCCGTGGACTGGTCGGGGATGGAACCGCAACCCTCCGGTCACAAGCTCGAAGCCCTAACCAGTAGGCCACGGCTGTCCACAAGCATAGGCTGTAAACTGCATCATGTATGAATTAAGAGTAAAAATTACAATGGCTTTGTAATACTTTAGCAGTTGATCTGCTATTTAGTATATGTTGTACCAAGTGTTCTTGTTCTTTTTCCTGCTGATAGTACAGTGACCATCTCAACCTAAACCAACAAATTTCCCGTGGGAAATTTCCTGTAACTGATGCAGTCTATAGCTAAATTAAACAACAATTGGGAATTGTGTCAAATATTGTCATTCTTTCTGTATCTCCATCTACAGTATGTGCAGGTGGCAGATATCACAGCACATAGGAGAAGGATAGCCCTGGAAGGACTGCCGCTTTTCTTCAGGGAAGAGTCTACATGCCTTTTCAGGAAATGCCTGGTAAATGCTAGTTTTGTTTCATTGTGGCCTACCAGGCCTATGTCAAAAGCAGCCTTGGGTAAAGCTGGGAAAGATTAAACACACGGTTTCCACACCGTGGTAATCAACCGTGATAATTATGATATTTGAAATGAAAGCGGTAATTGTTATCGTCAACATTTTTAATCATTGTTTACCGTTACACCGGTAATCGTTACTTGGGGGTTTAAAGTTCTGATTTCTTTACTTGTGTAGATTTTTTTAAGTTAATACATTTCATGTCAGTAGTCCAGTCAGACATAACTGTGTTGAAAAAAATGTGACATGTACAATACTTATTTTCACTGCTGTATATACGTAAGGGATAATGTATAGAACGCTGGTCATTATCGGGAAAATAAGGACCGACAGGGCGAACCGGACCCCGACGCTCACCTGTCTTGACTCACATATGAACTTCAGTCACATCCCATCCTTAATCCATAGGGTTTATTATGATGTCAGTCCACTCTTTGCAGCTATAACAGCTTCAACTCTTAGACTTTCCACAAAGTTTAGGTGTGTGTTTCTGGGATTTTTTGACAATTCTTTCAGTGGCACATTTGTGAGGTCACACACTGATGTTGGACGAGGCGACTGGCTCTCAGTATCCACATTAATTCATCCCAAAAGTGTTCTATCGGGTTGAGGTCAGGACTCTGTGCAGGACAGTCAAGTTCATCCCCACCAAACTCTGTCATTCATGTCTTTATCTATCTATCTATCTTTATGGACCTTGCTTTGTGCACTGATGCACAGTCATGTTGGAACAGGAAGGGGCCGTCCCTGAGCTGGGCTTGGTCCCTTAGTTCCAGTGAAAGGAACTCTGAATGCTTCAGCATTAACCAAGAGATTTTGGACAATTCCATGCTCCTAACTTTGTGGGAAATTTGGGGATGGCCACTTCTTGTTCCAACATGCCCGTGCACCAGTGCAAGGTCCATAAATACATGGATGACAGAGTTTGGTGTGGATGAACTTGACTGGCCTGCATAAAGTTCTGACCTCAACCCTTTGGGATGAATTAGGATGACTACTGAGAGCCAGTCACCTCATCCAACATCAATGTGTGACCTCACAAATGCACTTCTGAAAGAATGGTCAACAAATCCCAGAAACACACTCCTAACCTTATGGGAAGACTTCACAGAACAGTTGAAGCTGTTATAACTGCAAAGGGTGGACTGATGTCATCATAAACCCTATGGATTAAAGGGATATTCCACCATTTTTGGAAATAAGCTAATTTTTCACCTCCCCTCGAGCAAAACAATTAATATGTACCTTTTTCCCGTTCATCCAGCCATTCTGTGAGTCTGGCGATACAACTTTTAGCTTCAGCCTAGCATAGCTTGGAACTACATGGAACTACACTCTCATCTGGCGGAATAATCAAGGGAAGTTGCAAACGTACCATGGGCGCAGTGATATCTGAAAATAGTCCCCATAGGCAACAAGCAGTAGTAGTGCGTGATATCACTGTGCCCATGGTACGTTTGCAACTTCCCTTGATTATTACTCCAGATGAGAGTGTAGTTCCATGTCAAATCAGCCTAGAAAAATGCCAGGTTTCATTTTCAGTTGGTCTTATTGCACTCTAACTTGAGAAGAGACACGTTTTAAATGGGAAAATTACCGGAAATCTTAGTTACTTTTAAGCATGATGCTAGCAGGCGAGAAGCTAATGGTCTAATCCGATTCAATGATCTATGCCAGGCTGAAGCTAAAAGTTGTATCGCCAGACTCACAGAATGGCTGGATGAACGGGAAAAAGGGAAATATCGATCGTTTTGCTCAAGGGGAGGTGGAAAATATTTCCAAAAATGGCGGAATATTCCTTTAAGGATGGGATGTGACCGAAGTTCATATGTGAGTCAAGACAGGTGAGCGAATGCTTTTGCCAATATAGTGTATGTCTTGTATACCTTATACACCTTGTCATTCGGTGGTATTATTTTTATTATTATTATTTAATTTTCTAAATTCTTGAGTAAATGAGAGATCTAGGGCCTCATGTACAAAGATTTGCGTGGAATTCTTACTACAACATTGCGTAGGCGAAAATCTGGAAAGAAGCGTACGCACAAAAAAATTCAGATGTATGAAACCATGCGTACGCAGCAATCCACGCAGCTTTCCTTTGTACATCCCAAATAACGTGAAATTAAGCGCACATGCATGAGCATTATACTCCACCCCCTCTCCTCCCTCAATCACACTCATTTTAATATGCTAACTAGAAGGCCACTCGAAAACTCAGACCTCCACGAAGGCAAAACGCCTTATCCCACAATATTAATAAGAGAAAAAAAATCATTTGTGGATCCATCCGTTCTTGAACCTGCTACAAAATGTAATAATTTATATAATCAAATCGAAAAAGTATTAAACGTTTATTACCAGCGATTGCGAGGTAGAAGTGCTCTTATCAGACAACATGGTAAAGACAGTAGCCTACGTCTTTATCATCTGTAATTAATAACAAAAAAAAACAGTAGAGGCAGAGCGTGGCAGTGGCTACAAGGGTCAGAGACCGTGGCAGATTCATTGGTCAGTCTGCAAGTGACAAGGTTCACATAACGCGGTTTGTTGGGCATTTCAAGCATTACAAAATAACTGCAATAATTAAAAGGTAATTAAATCACACGTGTCCGAGTAAGAACACGCATCGCGCACCCATAGTAAGTTTATCCACGCTTTGCCACGACGATTTCTGGATCATATTCCTATATTTTGCACAAGTGTTACAACAATAATGTGAATGCTTACTCGAGGAAAGTCAAAGTAGCCTATGCAGTCAGTCAGGGAAATTGCTTCAGGGAAATTGCTTCAATTCGCACTAAGCTATTCACGCGGATCATCTTGTCCCATTTGTTTTTTGTTTTACTGAAAACTGTCGGAAATATGTTAAAACACCCGGAAAATGTTTTAGACATGGATATATGCGTGAAGCGACCACATTCATCACAGATTTCGAGGAAGGAAAGCTCTTCGAAATCTGAAATGGTTGATAAGCAAGTGAATAATCATGTATGGAACTAAATATAGGCATTATCTCTATACGTTTCACATTAGGCTACCTAATTCTTGATATCCTCTGATAAGACTACAGTTTTAATTGCAGATATAGGCTGTTGCATAGTTTGGTACTATTAACGCATGTTGCATGGCCAATTATCTAGAAACATATGCCTATTTCGAAGTGCTATTTTTAATATGCTGTGCAAATAAAGGCCTTGATTCGTGATCAACTAATGTTGTTGCGCTGCATTGCCTCTATGTGTCGCCAACTGACGATACACACTGGAAATGTGCGTACGCCAGGCATGAAGCTTGCGTGGAGGACCGCACATTCTCACGTTCAAGTCAGTCTTTGTACATCCGGACGTGAGCGTGAGACTTAGCGTACGCAGCATTTTTGTGCGTACGCAAGCTTTGTACATGAGGCCCCAGGTGTGTTAAAACGTGATTATACGTTGTTTTGCCTCAGCCCTCTTTTTAAATGTTGGAAATGTCATTATACTGTCAACGAAGAGTGGGACTACTTTGAGCTAGCCTGGCACGCCCTCCCAGTGACGTAACACCTTCGGCTTTTGCTGTCGCTGGTCTGGTCAACTGCTAATCGGGAAGGATTTCTGAGTTCCCGAAATCTGCGGAACTGCCCCCTTTGGTCGAGAACCAATCAACTTTGAGCAGCTCCAACGGCTCTGGGTAGAGGCGTGTTCAAGGCAGAGGAAAGAGTGTTGTTGTTGGTTCAAACTCGGCAAACCGCTTTCTGACATCGACCAGTAGCAAATCGAGGCACTTAAAGGAGGCGGGTCAACCAGCGCTTGGAGAAACCGTGTTAGCACAGGCCCTTGGTCAGACTAAAGTCTCGCAGAGCCTTTGAAAGTCGATGGTAATCAGGCTAACTTTGAGCCTTTCTGTGGTTTAAAACAGCGATTTGGCTATTTAGCTACAACTAGGAGACGGTCTTCTCCGGCCTGCCTGAACGTCTGCTTGAAATTCTGCTCCCCGGCAAACTGCATTCCAAATTATTATGCATATGCAGTCTTTGTTCATTTTCCAGAGTAGTCTATAGCTACACCGGCATTCTCTTTTAACATAGACAGCCAAATTTGCCTTTAGATATATTTCATAGTTTTATGAAAATGGTTTGGAATACTGCTCTGACATTCTGCAGGACTGGAGTACATGATTTAAAAATAAATAAATGAATACAACTTGAAACCATCAAGAAATTCTGTAGTTGTCCAGTTGACAGTGGAATGATGTTCCTCCAACGTGCAGATAACGACCCCAGTGGTGCTTACTATAAAAGTAGTATAAGAATGTAGAAACCATGTAATGCCAATGTAATGTCATAAAGTGTTATTACATGTTCATGATGATGTGTCATGTTAGTGACAGGTTCATGTCACTCTGTCGAAAACCTCAAGTAAAGCGTTGCTATTTTTAACACCCATTCAGATGCTGTGAGGAGAGTTGGATTTGTTGGTGAGATGCCACAGGCATCTAATGTTGAAGAAGAAATTAAGTCATGGCTACGAAACGCGAGAGACCAGGGTGGCGGACGACGGCAGAGGTTACTACAGCAAAACAGAAACCCTGATGCTAACGTGAGCTAAGAGGGGGGGGGGGGGCAAATGTAACAAATGTATTGCGGAGGTGTACTGTATTTGTTATTTGTTATTGCTGGGGGGAACACATGTTATACCTTTGTTATTTATTTATTTATTTATTTATTTATTTCATATACAGTGCCCTCCATAAGTATTTGAACACATGCTAAAGTTGAGTATAAAGAGGAATATAAAATCATCTTTTGGAAATTGATCTTAATGTCTTACTGTAAATACAAAAATGAGGAAATATCCAACATTTAAGGACACCAATTTTCTATGTGAATGAATAATGTATCGTAAATAGATAAATGTTTTCCTTAAAATACAGGCGTCATAAGTATTTGAACCCCTATGTGTTAAATTCCCATAGAGGCAGGCAGGTTTTTATTATTTCATGGATCCAGGATACTATGCACCCTAAAAAAGTTCCCTTGGCCTTTGCAATTAAAATAACCCCACATCCTTACATACCCTTCACCATCCCTAGAGATTGGCATGGTGTTTTTTCAGTTAGTCTATTAGCTGGTTTCATGCTCATTGAGCTCAATGCAAATCAAACCAGGTAGTAGGCTAATTGGAAAAAAAAAAAAAAAAGCACCATACCAATCTTTAGGTTAAGTGAAGGGTATGTGATGATGTGGGGCTGTCTGCCTCATGAGAATTTAACACATGGTTGATTCCGTGTCAAATCAGGACACTTTCGGATCTCATTGTCACAGATTGCATTTTGCATTTTGTCCATGCTCAGGGTGGGAAATGAAAAAGAAACATTTGCATAAGACAAGTCAAATTGGTGTTTTTAAAAAGAAGAGGTAATGCAGATTAAAGAAAAAAATATTTAAAAAATCGTTGTATATTCCCACCAAGTGTTAGGGTGCTCTGAATATGAGATCCAACATTATTTTTCAAACTTGTGAGGTCTGCTGTTCAGTCCCTGATGGAATTTCTTTCTTCTTTTTCTGAGAGTGTTTCTACTGATCTCAAAAAGGGGGAAAAAATCAACAGCCTATGTTGAGTAAAAATATGTCTTCTGTAAGTCTAAACAGAGCCCAGCCAAGAACTCCAATAAAATGTTGATCAACTTTGAGGGACTGCTATGGGGTCATTCCGTGTCAAATCACCCAGTGCCGGAAAGTGACCCTCTCCGAAAAAATCCGAAATAAATCACAGGTGTTTGTAGACTAGACCTATGCACAAATCTGAAATAGTATACCTGGATCACTAATGGTTTAAAATCTACAGCCCTTTGAAGCTTCAAGTCATTTTAAGCATTGTGGTGAACAGTCCTTTTTGGTCAACTTGCAACGTTATTGGTTCTTTTGGTATTTCACACACATCAGTGAAACTATGTGAATGGAAGCACATTTTCCTGTTGAATTAAGAAATCTAATCAGATGAGACGTGTCTTGTGTAATTTCCCGTCTGCAAAGCTCTGAAAATGGCTATAAATTCATTATGTGAAAAGACATCATCACTTTTGAAGGCTTCTCATTCGAAAGGTATGTGCCACAAATTTCATCAGGTTTTTTTCCCACTCATATATGGACTATAAGGTCATGTCCATGCATCAACTTTGGTTGTAATCGTTGTCATATTGTCAGAGCATTTTGTTTTAATTGGGCTTGATTTTCAAAAAGCCCATTTTCGTCCTATCATTTCACCATGTGGACAGTTAACAGGATTTTTTTTAATTTGACCATATCACATTCTGTATGTGAGGATCATCTGTCCAAAATGTGGGCTTGTTGCTGAGTTTCTTTATTGGAGATATGATTTTTGGAAAATATTCTCTATAAATCCACTGAACTTGCATTGGATCTGCAGTACTACTTTGCACCACATGGGATGCTCTTTTAATACAATGGAAGTCAATGGAAGAGTAAGAGATTCACTTGTTTGCTGCACATATCCAATCTAAACACACATTTTATGGTTCATAGTTAAATTGCTCCAAGTAATGATTGCAACATGAACAACATACTACTCATAAATAAATCTTATTTAGCTAAATAAACTGATCAAGCTAAATATACACACATAAGACTGACTGATCATACATGCAGCAAGAGGATTTAGCTTGCCATCTTTGTAACAGTTTTCTACACCACCATAGAAGTTGGAAAATGAAAGTCATGAACATATTCAAGAAAAAAGGGGTTTCAAGAATTCAGTGCATTATCAGATGCAGAAAAAGCGTCAGATGCAGTTTAGAGCAGATATTTCACTTGATGAAGATGACCATGCATGTTTCCATCACATGAAAATTTTAATCAAAAGGTATGAGGGCTCAAAACGCTATTGCCTGGATCCAAGACGCATTCATGAAAAGGAGATAACTCATCAAGTATCTTGTATGTATGATGACCAGTCAGTCTTATGTGTGTATAATTTGCTTGATCCGCTTATTTTCTCTAAATAAGATTTATTTATGAGTAGTATGTTGTTCATGTTGCAATAATTACTTGGAGAAATTCAACTAGCCTGAACCATAAAATGTGTGTTTAGATTGGATATGTGCAGCAAACAAGTGAATCTCTTACTCTTCCATTGACTTCCATTGTATTAAAAGAGCACCCCATGTGGTGCAAAGTGGTACTGCAGATCCAATGCAAGTTCAGTGGATTTATAGAGAATATTTTCCAAAAATCATATCTCCAATAAAGAAACTCAGCAACAAGCCCACATTTTGGACAGATGATCCTCACATACAGAATGTGATATGGTCAAATTAAAAAAAATCCTGTTAACTGTCCACATGGTGAAATGATAGGACGAAAATGGGCTTTTTGAAAATCAAGCCCAATTAAAACAAAATGCTCTGACAATATGACAACGATTACAACCAAAGTTGATGCATGGACATGACCTTATAGTCCATATATGAGTGGGAAAAAAACCTGATGAAATTTGTGGCACATACCTTTCGAATGAGAAGCCTTCAAAAGTGATGATGTCTTTTCACATAATGAATTTATAGCCATTTTCAGAGCTTTGCAGAGGGGTAATTACACAAGACACGTCTCATCTGATTAGATTTCTTAATTCAACAGGAAAATGTGCTTCCATTCACATAGTTTCACTGATGTGTGTGAAATACCAAAAGAACCAATAACGTTGCAAGTTGACCAAAAAGGATTGTTCACCACAATGCTTAAAATGACTTGAATCTTCAAAGGGCTGCAGTTTTTAAACCATTAGTGATCCAGACATACTATTGAAGATTTGTGCATAGGTCTAGGCTACAAACACCTGTGATTTATTTCAGATTTTTTTGGAGAGGGTCACTTTCCAAATTGGCTGAAATTGGGTGATTTGACACGGAATGACCCTCTGACCATCCAGGATGATCCAGACCACTCGTGGTGATTTTACTGCATGCTATTCCAATTTATGCACCAGCCTCCAAAATTTGAGCCTCCTACAAATTCTAGTTCTTGAGCAATGAGCTTATGAACTTTGACAAACAAAAGAGGCAGAGCAAAATTGACACCCCCCTCCCCCCGTAAAACTGTCTAACTTGGAAAGTATTGATCTTAGCACAAAAACATTTTACAGAGTGTCTCCTGGGTAACATAGGTACAAATGGTTTTTTTTTTTTCAGATTTTTTTGAGACGCAAGTGCGTGCGCTCTGGTTGATTTGACGTGGAATGACCCTCTTGTGTTTTGACTTATTGAATCTCCTTTACTGTAAGTCACACACAAATGGTTCTTATGTTCTTTGAAAGCACTTTTCCAGCTCTATATTTTCCATAGATGACATACAAAACCCAAAATGAAAGGTAGCTGAGTTATCAGAGATTATAATATTAAGAAATGAATAGCAAAAAAATCCATATTTTATCATTCTTAATTTTTTCCCAAAAGCTAGCCTGGAATGTCATTGACATCTCCAGAAAATTTGGTCTGTGATTTTTGAGGCATTGGGGAAAAAAAAGAAAAAGAAACCAACCACTGCAAAATACAATTCATTTTAATAGGACACCTTCAAATAAGTACTTTATTATAGTAGAGATCATGCACGCTTTTTCATGAATGATAATGAAACGGAGTGATTATTTGCACCCGGGTGTAAATAGTGGAATGGAGGCATTTTCTTATTTGCACCCAAACTTGAAATCCAACATAGCGCGACCATCTTGGCAGGAGATGGCCAACCTAAATCCTAAATCTAACAAGTTAGGATTATTAAAACTATATTTTAGATGGTAAAGTGGTGCTAAATTTCCATAAACCTTGTTCAGTGAACGGGTAAAGCCGTCCGTTTGTAAGCAAAAGCAAGAAATACGATCTTCTAGTTTATTTACCATTACCTAGCAACCATAACACGTCATTCAAAGATTAGTAGTTTCACGTGTTACTCAAATGTAGAGTAGTGCAGCGGATAAGCGTCGGGTTACGGCTCCGGAGACCCATGTTCGATTCCCAACTGAAGCATTGTCTTTTTCTTGCATGCCAAAGTACGAATGACTTGTTTTTTCTTAGATGACGTTACCTCGCGGCAAATAAGAGTTTGTGCTTTTTGAACCTGTCAAATTTTATTTCAGTTATGAGTACAGTTAAGTAGAAGTAGGCTTCAGTAGTTGTGAGTAGAAAGGTTTCTTGGTGTTTTGAGCCCCCAACGTTGTCTTCAAGGCATCGCTGCCTGGAAGGCGCTGGGGTTAGGCATGGGTTAAGGTTAGGGTTAAGGTTAGGGTTAAGGTTAGGAGTAGGATTAAGTGCCTTTAAGTCAACAGTGGCAGCGCTGCCTGGAAGACAACTCAGAAAACAACTCTTTGAACTATAGCTTGCCTTTGATCAAGCTACCACATGACCACTCATTAGCCTAATATTTGTAGAATCACCAAGTAAGTCTTTAGCTTGAACACTTTTTGAGATAATAACATCTGAACGTTGCTGCAGATTTAGATGAGGGCGCCAATGTGCCAAAAATCAGAAGGGGGGTACCATGTTCAAAAACGTTTTTCTCTGGAAGTATTAGGTATACCAATCTAATATTTTGGCTAAGTCAGTTTAAATGGTTACTCTTCAGGTGGTAAAATTTTGAAGGAAATCTGAGATGGTCAAGCAGAAGGAATTTGTTGAATTGAGGTGGAATGACCCTTGTGTTATTCTGACCCGCTGTTTCTTGTCTTTTAACCTCCTGCCTTGCCAAATACGTCATCAGTCACACACCCATAGACATACAGTATACGTAAGCCTATGCACACACCCCTAATCGCGGTGTCGACCAGTTCCTTTCACACTAAGCCCGCCTCGGCAATAAGACTACCCCTCGAGGCGGGTTCATTGCCGGGATGGGCTGACTCCCCTCCCTGTGTCTGTCCGTGTGAAAGGAACAGCCTTACCCCGCGTTCACACTGTCTCCGTCCGTCAACGGATCTCATTCACTTTGCATGGGGCAGACTCGAAATGCATTGTGGGTCCGTCCGTCGCTTCAGCTCCGTTGCCTCCGTCAAGAAAGTTGAGAAATGTTCAACTTTTCAGGCAGCGACGGATCCGTCAGCCAATCAGATCACGTGTATGCAAATACACATACGGCAGATTCAACCTCCGTGATCCGTTGACGGACGGAGACAGTGTGTACGCGGGGTTAACGTTAAACTTGGGTAATATTAGCATTATATTTGTCAGTGTGAAAGGAGCTTATGTCTAGCACTACAGAGTTAAAATTGAACTTTCTACTACATCCTCACGGACCATCTCCATCATACACCTTCCCATACTGTCCGGATAAACTTGTCATGGATCAGGACATGCTTTTAGTAGTGGAACCTGTGACTGCAACATGGACTACAGTCATTGTCATCCAAGGACACAATTGCTGCATCACAGACACTGATGAAGAATAAAATGAGATTGTAGCTTTTGTTCCTCTTCCTGCAGAGTAACCTAAAGTGGAGGTGTATTATTTGTGACTCCAGTGTTGATTTTCATTATTATTGAGTGGCCAAGGAGTAGCCTGGCCCCGCCTGTCTACGTACAGTACTCCCGTTCTTTTTCCCTACAGTACTCCGTCTGGAATATTGTGATCCACCCTTGTTTAGTCCGGCAAGAGCACCTTTGTCCAACCAGCGAACAGAGGGCGTTCCTGAGAGTGATTACATTTAAGTTTCAAGCCTGTCATTATCATTGTGTCCCCCTTGGTTAACATACGTCATTACTAAACGTTAGTGATTGAACTCCAATGATTTCAAACTTCAGACAAACGTCCACAAACCAGGAAATACACATTTGCCAATGGACCTACTGTAGGACAGACTCTCTGCGAAGTCAGAGAGTTATGGTTTCCAGGCTAGCCAAGGAGCCTATTTAGGTGCATTTTTTGTGTTACAGGTGAAGGACTTGTTTCATTCATTCTCACTGACAACATTATGAAAGAGTGCATGGTCTCTATTAAGGCGAGACACGGCAGGTGTAAATACTGTTTTTGTGACCTCCGGTCAATTTCGAGATTTTGAGCTAGTTTGCTACTTTAGCATGTATTCTACCACCCTACTACAACAACAAAGTCCGATTTGCACATTTAAGTGTTTATTTCACAAACTTTTGTCTACTCGCGCCTGTATATTTCTCCTAATTTTACCAAAAGTTCCCATTCTAAAGTGTCATGTACTACCGTGATCGTGATCCAAATCATATCGTGTTTGATACCGTTTGAAAGCCCTGCTTCTCCTACAAGACGCTATGCTATCCAAATATGGGCATTTCCTTTGTATTAGCAACCAATCGCGAAAGTTCAAAGACGAGTCTAAGCTGAGAACGCATTTCATTGGCTGTGTTTCAAGGCTGTTTACTCAAAACGAGTTTTCCCCCACACGCCATGCAAAGGATCTCCACTTCTGCAGCACCTACATACACCAAACTTTCCAGTCTTATTCCTAACTATATTAGGAAGATATTTACAGAGGGATTTGTTGATATAGCATTCTTGGCATGATTTACATGACTTTTTATGCCTAAAAATAGGGCGAAAATCCACTTTTTAAGCCAATTGGCAGTATTTTCTGATTTACTGGAAAACAAAAGAAGATATTCATAATCCCCTCTGTAAATGTTTTTTTATTTGATATATTAACACAACAGAAAAATAATTTTCAACCTGGCTTTTTCCAATGGTCAGATCCTTCGCATCAAAATATATGCAAATTAGCGCATATTTAATGAGATATAGCCTAATTAGCATATTTAAACATTAAATTAAAGAAAACTTGCAATACATTTTATTCTCCTATTTATGTGAGTATTCAACTGGTAAAGTTTCATGAAGATACCTTTAAGTTTAAAATTTTCCCCTATTCACCTGGGGTGTCTCGCCTTAAAGTACTTAATTGAAGGTGTCAAAAGTGTGAACTGAAGAGGAAAACATTAGTCCTATTAAAATGAATTCTATTTTGCAGTGGCTGGTTTCTTTATTTTGCTTATTCATTTTAAGCATACAATAATGTTTTATGGCTGAAAGAATCAATGCAAGTTCAGAATTACTGAAACTTGATTAACTGAATTAGTCACACTGTGTTTGCAATACAGTTTCATGTTAAACTGGCCCATTAGTGACTTGAATATGTGATGCCACCTTATAGGTCACAATATCTGCAATGCCTCAAAAGCCACAGACCAAATTTTCTGGAGATGTCAATGACCTGACAGGCATTTACATTTTTAGAAAAAAAATGAAGAATTTTAAATATAGTTTTTTTGCTATTCAATTTGTAGTATTATAATCTCTGATGACTCAGCTACCTTTTATTTTGGGTATTGAATGCCATTTATGTAAAATGTGGAGCTGAAAAAGAGCTGCCAAAGAACGTAAGAAACATTTCTGTGTGACTTACAGTAAAGGAGATACAATAAATCAAAAGTGTAGTCCCCACCCCAATTAATTTAAACTTTCTTAGTCTGAATCTCTCTTAATATTGTTTCTCATATGACTAAATCGGCATGCCAAGTTTCGTTAAATTCCGTGATGATGAGATCCGAAAGTGTCCTGATTTGACACAGAATCACCCACATGGTGTTAACATAGGGGTTTCAATACTTATGACCCCTGTATTTTTTATAAAACATTTATTTATTTATTTATGATACGTTATTCATTCACAAAGAAAATTGATGTCCTTAAAGTTTTGGGTATTTCTCATTTTTTTAATTTAAGGCATTAAAGGGATATTCCACAGTTTTTGGAAATACGCTCATTTTCCACCTCCCCTCGAGCAAAACAATCAATATTTACCTTGTTCCCGTTCATCCAGCCATTCTGTGAGTCTGGCGATACAACTTTTAGCTTCAGCCTAGCATAGATCATTGAATCGGATTAGACCATTAGCTTCTCGCCTGCTAGCTTCATGTTTAAAAGTGACTAAGATTTCTGGGAATTTCAAGTTAGAAAGTGCAATAAGATAGCCTGGGTTTCCCATACTGCCTTGCGCGGTGATTTCGCTGCTAAGGCAGTCTGGAAACTAACGCCCCCATGTTCGCCTGATGTTGGAGGCCAATCACAGAACAGGGGAGAAAGCAAGACCATGAAGAGCTATGCAGAGACGCATTTGATTGACATCCGTGGTGCCCAATGAACGGATCTGGGCATTTTTTCAAATACGAGAAAATGAACGTCTGGTTGCCAGACCACGTCTCATTTGAGAAGTGGGAGGCGTTAGCCAGGCTAGCAATAAGACCAACTGAAAATGAAACCTGGCGTTTTTCTAGGCTGATTTGACATGGAACTACACTCTCATCTGGCGTAATAATCAAGGCAACTTGCAAACTACTGGCACTACTACTGCTTCTATGGAGACTATTTTCAGATGCTGCGTACGATATCACTGCGCCTATGTACATTTGCAAGTTGCCTTGATTATTACGCCTGATGAGTGTGTAGTTCCATGTCAAATCAGCCTAGAAAAACGGCAGGTTTCATTTTCAGTTGGTCTTATTGCACTTTCTAACTTGAGAGGAGACACGTTTTAAATGGGAAAATTCCCAGAAATCTTAGTCACTTTTAAACCTGAAGCTAGCAGGCCAGGGCCGGTTCTTCCTACAGGCCAACTAGGCGACCGCCTAGGGCGCCAAATTGGTTGAGGGGCGCCCTAAAGCATCTTTCTTTCTTTTTTTAACAACATTGATTAACAAAATAAGAAACGCTGGAAACAGATAGTCATTACAAAGTAGCCTGCAAAGCGGAGCTAGCGTCTTCAATTGTAACAAAAGTGTGGTCTCATTATAGCCCGATAACTAAACCCATGTAGAAAGACGCATCATACGCGTCCGGCGCATGATTTCGACAGGCTGATGTGTGTGTGAGCGTGTGTCAGTCAATCGTAACAGTCTGCATAATCTTTGCAACGTTACATTGTAAACATTGTTGCAATGTCATATCTGCCTCGTTTTAACGGTTAGCTATATGTTACTACAATGCTGAAGAGAAAGTCATTGTAGGTCCGGTTCCAATAAACAAAACTTATCTAATAGGTCCTATGGCTGACGCACGTTCGTATAAAAAGTAGTGTCTTCCATTTAATGCTCTTGAATGTTTATTGTAACAAACAGCACAGTTCAAAGGCAAAATCTCAGTATTGCCTTGAAGGCCAGTCAATCTAGCTCAAAAAAGGGCCAAAACTTAAACTAATTGCAATAGTAATGGTTCATACTTTTTATGGATCCTTAAACCCTCCTGCATCACATATTAAAAATCTACCCATTTATATTTAGTGGAACATACTTTTATTCAAGGTCAAAGGTAGCAATTTCCAATGCATTTTGCCATTGGGATTTACTACAGGTGAAATGGGTAAAATGTTAAACTATAGATATCAAATTGAAACTTTCACAGTTGTTTACTCACATTAAGGCTAATATTTTTTGTATTGCAAGTTTTCTGAAATGTGATGTTTATATATGCAAATGAGACCAGTTTTACCTAAATATGCAATAATTTGCATATATTTCTAGAAAACTAAATCTGAACAATAGGTACAGTCAGCTTCAAAATAATTGCTGCATTTTGCTTCTATATTGGATACCAAAAGCCTATGCAAAGGGAATATTAGATATTACTTCATATCACCTCAGAAATGAGGAAATCAAGTCAAGTCAAAATCAATGCGTTTCAATGGAAGTACATTATAGAACAAATGATTGTCAATGATATGGTATGATGGAAGTATCTCAATGCATGCCAAGTCACATAAGGAAGATATTGACCTTTAGACAACATATCAAGTGAGTTGCATGCACTGAGATACTTCCATCATACCATATCATTGACAATCATTTGTATAATGTACTTCCATTGAAACGCATTGATTTTGGCTTGACTTGATTTCCTCATTTCAGTGTTTCCCACAGATTGGAAGGCAATGTGTGGTGGTCGCCCCATGTCCGCCGGCATCGCATTTTTTATCGCTCTCCTTTCATATAATGTAAATTATGTTTTTAAGAAGATGTAAAGCTTGTCTTTATTTAACACACACATTATGTAATTATTTACATTCTATATAATATACTGACATTTCTGGTATTCATAACAGCAGATGATAGCCTACTATTCATATTACAACTCCACTTCTTAAATTCAGCTGTCTGGTTGAAGCCTCAAAGTAGCAGGCTAAGCTTATCATACTCTAGGCTACTGGTTGGACTGTTCAGTTTCCCCACATGTGTTTAAGTTTCAAGGTAAGCTAATACTTTTTCTCCTTGGGACAGACCCATTAAGTCTTGGAGTTGAAAATATTGGTATTGAGATGGTCAGTCAACTTGAATGCAAGAGTTTTAATCAAATACCTGCAGCATAGCCTACTAATGATGCTAACCGAATTTGACAGTAATTTAGCTAGTTCTGTGCGTCAATGCGTTCACGATTGTGAATGTTTTATTTGGATTAAATATGCATGTCGATGGCGGGTGTCCATTAAGCGCGCACGAGAGCCGGCCAAGGAGAATGAGTTTACTTCTACTGTTTTGTAATTTAGTTGCACGCATAGTCTACAAAAGTTGCGGGAGAACTTTATGCTTCTACCCGAGCAGCGTCAGGTTCATCAGTGCGACCACCGACCACGCTTCCAGGGATGATCTTGTTGGTTTTCATGGAGATAGACGCGGTGTGCACGGAGGGGATGGGCTGTGTGTGTGTGCCTGTGTGTGTGTATGAGAGACAGACGCGTGAGTGACAGAGAGGAAGCGCAAGGAAAGGAAATTCAGCTTAACGAATGCTGCGCGTTTTTCAATAGCGTTTCAATAGCGCACAATAAATAAATAAATAAATAAAAAAATAAAAAATAACGAAACGCAATATGTGGCGGCCAGTGCTGAATCTGTGGCGCACCGCCACAAATTTGTCTATGTGTGGGAAACACTGCATTTCTGAGGTGATATGAAGTAATATCTAATATTCCCTTTGCATAGGCTTTTGGTATCCAATATAGTAGCAAAATGCAGCAATTATTTTGAAGCTGACTGTACCTATTGTTCAGATTTAGTTTTCTAGAAATATATGCAAATTATTGCATATTTAGGTAAAACTGGTCTCATTTGCATATCTAAACATCACATTTCAGAAAATTTGCAATACAAAAAATCTTTGCCATAATGTGAGTAAACAACTGTGAAAGTTTCAATTTGATATCTATAGTTTAAAATTTTACCCATTTCACTAGTAAATCCCAATGGCAAAATGCATTGGAAATTGCTACCTTTGACCTTGAAAAAAGTATGTTCCACTAAATATAAATGGGTAGATTTTTTATATGTTAATTAGATATACCTAGGGATCACAAAAATCTTGGAATGATTACTATTGCAATTAGTCATGGGTCAAACACTAGATTGACTGGCCTATTGGGCAGCCAATGGGCTAGGGCCGGCCCTGTAGCAGGCGAGAAGCTAATGGTCTAATCCGATTCAATGATCTATGCTAGGCTGAAGCTAAAAGTTGTATCGCCAGACTCACAGAATGGCTGGATGAACGGGAACAAGGTAAATATCGATTGTTTTGCTCGAGGGGAGGTGGAAAATGAGCGTATTTCCAAAAATGGCGGAATATCCCTTTAAGATCAATTTCCAAAAGATGATTTTATTTTCCTCTTTTTAGGCAACTTTAGCATATGTTCAAATACTTATGGAGGGCACTGTATATATTTCATGACCATTAAAGTGATTTAATATTGAAGGTTTCATATGTATTTATTTATATTTTAAAGCTAATACTTGTCTCAGGTGATTTTCATATTAAATGTTTAGAGATATAGTGTGTATATTAACACAATAAACTTACATTTCTTTGAATTCTGGACTATTGTAATTTTCTTTTTAACAGTTATGCAAGGCAAGTTTACTTATATAGCACATTTCATACACAGAGGCAGTTCAATGTGTTTAACAAAGATGAATGAATAAACTTTAAAAGAAATAAAATACAAACATGGAGGGGAAAAACAATAACAATGCTGAGTATGGGCCTAGAGAGGGCAATGTGGGCTGCCCATGCGTGGCCATTACAGGGCCCACGCTTTTGAGCGTGGGCCTAGAGAGGGCTTAGGGCTAGATGAGGGCAGCCCATAGGGGCCTGTGCGGGCCTAGTTAGGGCTATTAGGGCTAAGTGAGGGCTGCCCCTGCGGGGCCAGCACTGCGGGCCCAGCGCTTTGCCGATGAGCAAGCCCTCAGGGGCCCACCGTGGGCAGCCCGCTAGGGGCCCCAGCGGCAGCCCACAGTGAGCCTACAAGGGGCCCGCGCGGGCTTGCTTGCTGGGCTACAATTAAAACGTGTGAAGGAAACGTATGCTTTCACCCGAGCAGCGTCAGGTGCACCAGTGCGACCTAAAATTATTTTCAGTCACACTCTTAAACATTTTGGGCGCATATGCACTCTGGAGCCCTAGACCGGGCAACGTTAGCACCCCTCCGTAGGCTGTCGAACACATGACACTCTTGGAGCTTAATCCCATGCTTCACGGACAAATGTTTTAACATATTGCTGGTATTAGCCTACTACCCTTACACGATAACAATATATACTACACTGGTTGCAGACGGCAGAATTTTCATCACGTTTAGTGAAATGGAGCCAGGCTTTGGATCTTTTCCTCCTCTCGGGGTTGACTTAGAGTCGTCGCAGCCACAGGGTTACAGCAACAGCGCGTAGCTAGCGTACAGGAAAGCTGCTGCCCATGAATTCATTTGGACTATTTTGAATGCTTAACAGGTAGCATAGATAGGCTATTCTGTCTTCTCATTTTGTAGACAAAAACGAAGAGAGATTTTATCTTAGTTTTTCAATCATGCAAAACATTTTAGTCTCGTCTTTTTTCGTCAACAGTAATGCATTTTATTATAGTCTTAGTCAGTGTTTCAGGACATTGGTTCAGTCTCGTCATCGTCTCGTCTTAGTCTCGGAAAAACAGGTCGTTGACGAACATATTTAGTCTCGTCTCGTCTGACGAAATTAACACTAGTGAGTGTGTATATCTGTGTGTGTGTTTGTGTGTGTGTGTGTGAGTGTGTGTGTGTGTGTGTGTGTTGAACTGATGCGGAGGGATGTTTTGGTTATTTTTTTTCTAGCTCTCTTTTTGGCCAATCAAGAGGTTATCTTGCTTCACCTAAGACTTCTGGATTTCTGTTATCATCAGAATGTATCCTCTCTGCCATCTTCTGTAATAGAAAAGAGGAAGATAGGAGGAAACGATAGGATAAAATGTGTTTGCCAAGTGTTACAGTAAAATTGCAAATAACTCAACCTCCTATCACACACACAGACACACACACACACACACACACACACACACACAAACCACATGTATTCCACATATACAGGTATACACACCGATATTTTGGCACTACAAATACTGCCTTGTACCTACCTCCACACACGCACACACGCACGCACACACACACACATACATATATACCCTTTTCAATAGAAACTGGTGACTGAGTCATGACCCATCTATCACCAAGATTATCATTAATAACAGCATCATGCTAGCACACACAAACACACTGAAGTCACCTCCAGGACTTGAAAAGAAAGATTAAGAGGTAGAGCAGCACATATAGCAGGGGATTTCCCCCTTTGTGTGTGTGTGTGTGTGTGAGAGAGAGAGAGAGAGAGAGAGAGAGAGAGAGAGAGAGAGAGAGTCTTTGGTTTGTGTGTGTGTGTGTGCGTGCGTGCGTGCGTGCGTGCGTGCGTGTGTGTGTGTGTGTGTGTGTAATCCTGTAGGCCACTGCACAGGTGTGGAGAACACCTGGGACATTATGTCATTGTGTCCCAGGTGGCCCTGGGATCTGAATACAGTGAGCCTGTCATAATCACTGAGCTCAGGTCACACAATACACAATATTACAGAGAGAGAGAGAGCGCGAGAGAGAGAGAGAGAGAGAGAGAGAGAGAGAGAGGGGGGGGGGGAAGAGAGGGACAGAGAGAGAGAGCAAGAGAAAGATGGACAGAGAGAGAGCGAGAGAGAGACAGAAAGAAAGTAAGCTCAAAGCACACAATTAAGAGAAAGGCACACACAGCCTGAAAAGCACACCTGAAATTTCAAATTTGTCTCCGTGAAATCTGTTCAAATTCAAATTCAAAGGTGCTTTATTATGACTGTTAGGTACAGTATTGCCAAAGCTAGTGTTCCAAATAACTCTTACACCAAAGGGCTCTTTTCAGGGTGTTTTCAATGCCTCAAACTGAAGGGGGGTTCTTGGGACTGCTGTTCAGGTGCATCCAGAATTTTAAGGCTCTTTTCTGAATAGGTAAGGCCAATAGAAAACCATCTAATTCTGCCCTATAGGCCTTGTTGGGTGTTGGGTTTTTTGTCCTACTTTATGCATGCTGAGTGGACCCCAAACTTCACTTCCATATAGCGCAATATGGAGAATTATGCAGTCAAATATTTTGCATTGGGATATATTGGGAATATATTGGGATGCTTTTGTGACATTTTCTCTTGAAAGAATAGAATGACCTTCGGGCTTTTTTTGTGCATTCACTGCCATGCTGAAACGGCCTGATGCAGTAATTACTAGACCAAGGTCAGTGTACTGCATTGTGTGTTCTAGGGCGGTGCTGCCTAGGCTGAACCTGGATCTGTGTTCCTGACTGTAGTAATGTGTCCGTCGGATGTATAGACTCAGGTCGAGAGATGCCAAGTAGAAGATAACTTCCTTTTTTATTAGGCTACCGGTAGGTTAGACATGACAATAATAAACAAAAGAAAATACTGATCAAACGAAAAACAAAACATGGGACAATGCCCAATAGCTAGGCCCTTCACGCACCATACATAACACAATGTACCCTCTCACGACAGAGGCCATCCCAGACTGAAACGCTCCATACCATTATATTCCATTGGCGCCAACCAAACAGAACAAACAATCAATCAGCGCAACCCCATATTCTCTTAGGCTACATACTATATGCGCACAACACATTACTTTATAACATTCATGTGCAATCATCAATACATTACTACAGTCCCCCAAAATCACGAATAAAACAAAACAACTGAAACACCCCTGTCTCTATGAGCGCTTCCCTTATGGGAGCGCGCCCCGTCCCTTTAAATCGGTCTCACCTCCGACATTCTTGTTGCACCCCAGCACCCCGGAAGACAGGTAGCCATCAGGTAAGGTGAACACACAATACACAATACGCAATACCAAGACACAATACACAGACAAACATTGGCACAGTCGCAACGATTTCATAGATGTAAATTCTGCGCGCACGAAACCCGCCACCACTGTCCCGACATTATGCCTTGCATCCCCCGCTACTGAACTAAAGCCATGTTTAGCGCACGGCCTAATCGCTATTTCTTCACATCATACCATGGCACAATACATAGTTATTCCTTCCTTTCCAACATATGCATTTCAACATTTACTTTCTTTGTCTCCTGTATGTGTGTACTGTATGTAATGTCTGTTTCAAGCGCAAACTCGGTTCCCATTGTTCTTACTGGCGGGAATGCGCCCGCTTGCGTGACAGACGCGGTGCGCTCTGTCACATAACCCCCCCCTCAAGAGTCTTCGTCCCCGAAGACCCTTGACAGGTAGTCTGCAGTCACATTCTCGACCCCGGCCCTGTACCGCACAACAAATCTGTACGGCTGTAGGGACAGGTACCACCGCGTTACCCGTGAGTTTGTGTCCTTCATCCGATCGAGCCACTGAAGGGCCCGATGGTCCGTCTCCAGTGTAAAGTCCTTTCCAACAAGATAGTACTTCAATGAGTCCAACGCCCATTTGATGGCCAGGCACTCTTTTTCAAACGTTGAGTACCTTTGCTCTCTGGGAAATAACTTCCTGCTGAGGAAGACCACCGGTTTCTGCTCCCCCGGCTCTCCCTGCAACAGGACGGCTCCCAGCCCCACCCCTGATGCATCAGTCTGCACCAGAAAGGGCTGTGAAAAGTCTGGACTCTGCAAAATTGGACTTTTGGTTAAACAACCCCGTAGATCATCAAAGGCCATAGCACAGTGCTCTGACCACTGCACACGATTAGGGCTGGACTTCCGTGTAAGGTCGATCAGTGCTGCCGCCCTGCTGGAGAACTGTGGTATGAAGCGCCTATACCACCCCACCATGCCCAGAAAGGCCCGGACTTGGCGCTTGGTGGTTGGCACAGGTGTATCCATGATAGCACTGACCTTCCCCACTTGCGGCTTGACAGTCCCCCCTCCGATGACGTAGCCCAGATAGTGCACCTCTGCCTGGGCTAAGGCACACTTTTGGGGATTGACAGTCAGGCCCGCTCTTTTCAGCCGCCCCATCACATCCCGCACATGAACCAGGTGCTGTTCCCAGGACTGGCTGTGGATCACCACATCATCAATGTATGCTGATGCGTAGTCCCTGGCCCCGTCCAGCACCTGGTCCATAAGACGTTGAAATGTTGCTGCTGCCCCCTGTAGGCCAAATGGCATATAAGCAAACTGGTAAAATCCAAAAGGTGTCCGGAAGGCTGTGAATTGCTTTGAGCCCTCCGCCAATGGCACCTGCCAGTACCCCTTGCTCAGATCCAGGGTTGACAGGAACTTGGCATTGCCTAGGTGGTCGATCAAGTCGTCCACCCTAGGCATTGGGTAAGGGTCGAACGAAGAGATTGAGTTCAGTTTTCTGAAATCCATACAGAACCTCAGTGTTCCATCTTTCTTGGGGACAAGGACAATAGGACTGGACCATTCGCTGGTGGATGGCTCTATGACACCCATCTCCCGCATATCCTCAATTTCTTGTTTGATCTTAGGCAGAAGTTGAGCCGGCATGCGGTAACATGGGAGCCTCACTGGCCCTGGTGACTTCACCTGAATCTGATGCTCCACCAGACTAGTCTGGCCTGGGGCCTCACTGAACACTCCTGCTGGAATACAGGCCCTCAGCTCCTCCTGCTGTGCCTTGGAGAGGTGGGACAGCTCGACCCCTGCCCCCTTGGTCTGCGCCACTGGAAAATATTGTTCCTCCACTTCCTCTTCTTCCCCAACTGCCCTGGCAAACAGCTGCTGCCCCACAGGATGCTCCCTGGCCTGCCACTCCCTGAGCATGTTGATGTGGAAGATTTGGTTCTTTTTCTTTTTCCCGGGGGTGGCGATCATGTACGTGACCTTTCCTACTCGGCTAAGGACCTCATAAGGCCCCTGCCACTTGGCTAACAGGCTGCTCTCTGAGGTAGGTAGCAACAGTAGCACCTTTTGCCCTGGTTTAAAGGCCCTGTCCGTCGCTACAGCGTCGTACCACCTCTTTTGCTTGGTCTGCGCTGCCTGCATGTTCTCCTTTACCAGCTCTGTCAGCTGCTGCATCCTGTCTCGCATTCTCAGGACATAGGACAAAATGTTCATTCTCTGCTCTGGCTGCTCACCCTCCCAGGCTTCTTTGAGAACATCCAATGGCCCCCTCACTTTTCTCCCATAGAGCAGCTCAAAAGGTGAGAAGCCTGTAGAAGCCTGAGGAACCTCCCTATATGAAAAGAGGAGGTAGGGCAGCCACTCATCCCAATCCGAGCCAGTCTCTGTGACAAACTTCCTGAGCATGCTTTTAAGAGTCTTATTAAACCGCTCAACTAAGCCGTCTGTCTGGGGGTGATATGGTGTTGTTTTCAGGCCTTTTATACCCAGATACTGATACACCTGCTTCATCAGCTTCGATGTAAAGTTTGTCCCTTGGTCTGTAAGAACCTCCTTGGGTATGCCCACCCTGGACACTAACTGGAGGAATGCATTGGCCACTTGTCTAGCCCGCACATCCCTCAGTGGGAACGCCTCAGGGTATCTTGTTGCGTAGTCCATGATCACTAGGATGTACCTGTTGCCTTTGCGGCTACGCTCTAGTGGCCCGACAATGTCCATAGCCACCCTGCTAAATGGGACATCTATCACTGGCATAGACACTAATGGTGCTCGATCTCTTTTCTTGTTGGGTGCAGTCTCCTGGCATTGTGGGCAAGTTTTGCAAAAGTTCACTATGTCAGTGTACATGTTGGGCCAGTGGAACCTATCCACTATTCTTTCCCAGGTCTTGTTCTGGCCTAGGTGCCCACCCCATCCACTTGAGTGACCTAGCTCCATGACCAACTGACGCAAGTTTTTGGGAAGTACTAACTGTTCTCCCTCTTCCCCATGGCGATACAGAATGCCCCCCTCGAGCTTGAACTTGGGCCCTAGTGCATCACCCTTGTCATCCTCCACCAGGTCTTTAAACAAAGGCTGGACTGAGGTGTCTTCCCTCTGCAACTGTCTGATATCAGTTGGTATGGCCCTATCAAACTCTGCACTTAAAGTAGGCTGTGGATCACTTTCTTTTAGCTGTGTTCCCTGGAACTTCTCTCTCCTCCTTTGACTCTTGGGTTTTGGACGTGAGCCTACAGGAAAAGGTAATGACTCCCATGAACTAGCCGTAGCCCCTGCCTTACTTTGTGCCCGTGTTATTGCCATGTTACAGCTTTTCTCTGTCTCAACTAAGGAGGCTAACCCAGGAATATCTTTCCCTAGCACCACCTGGTAGGGTAAGTTATCAGCTACTCCAACTGTGACTAGGTAAGACACTCCCTCCACTTCCAGGTAAACCTCTGCTGTGGGGTACGCTACTTCATCACCATGGATACAACGTATGACCAAGTTCTTGTCTGTGTGAACCTTCTCTTGTGCTAGCCACTTACCACTAATCAGGCTTTGGCTGCTGCCTGTATCAATCAGTGCTTCTAGCTGCTTACCATTCACTTTAACCATGGTCATGGATTCCCACCCAACAGAGTCCCCACCTTCCCTCTGCTGAGGCACATAACATATATGGGTTTGCTTAGTCTTTCTACTGGGGCAGTTAGGTTTAATGTGTCCTATCTGTCCGCAATAATAACATTTAGCATCATCAGTATTTAGTTTAACACTTTTTGTTGAGACCTCCTGCCCACCCTCATTTCTGACTGATCTTTGAACATTAGGCTCTCTTACCCACCCCAGCTGGTATGGTTTCTGTCCCCGCCGTGCTGTAATGAAGTCCTCTGCTAAAAGCACGGCTTCTCTGGTCGACCTGGGGTTATGTTCTTTGATCCATAGGCAGACATCACTGTTGACCATCCGGAGGAACTGCTCCAGGACGAGCATGTCTCCGATCTCCTCTTTTGAGTGTGCCTGAGGACACACCCACTTGTTGAACAGCTCCTTCAGCCTAGTGAACAGCTCCCTGGGCGATTCACCAGGCAGTACTGGAGAGTTACGAAACTGGTGTCTGTATGTATCTGAATGTATTTCGTATTTCTCCAAGATAGCTTGTTTGACTTTGTCATAGTCCCATGAATCTGTAATATCCATAGCCAAGTAAGCTGTTCTCGCCTTCCCCGTAAGCAACGGTACCAGGTTTAATGCCCATTCAGCCTTTGGGCACTGACTGATGGCTGCAATTCGTTCAAAAGTAGCCAGAAAGTGCTCAATATCCTCGTCCCCCGCGAGGCGTTGCATTTTTGGACCCTTCCATTTGGTGAACTGCCGATCCTGCTCTGTTGCTGCTGGAGCCGTCACCGCTGCCGCTGCTTGGCCCCCTGTTGCTGCTGGAGCCGTCACCGCTGCCGCTGCTTGGCCCCCTGTTGCTGCTGGAGCCGTCACCGCTGCCGCTGCTTGGACCCCTATTGCTGCTGGAGCCGTCACCGCTGCCGCTGCTTGGACCCCTGTTGCTGCTGTAGTAGATGTTGCCACTGGACCTGCCGCTGCTGCTGGAGTAGGTGCCGCTGTCCGACCTGCCGTCGCTGCTGCTGCCGCCGCTGCCGCTGTCGCTGCTGCTGCTGCTGCACTCCCGGTCCCTGGCCCTCCATCCCAGATCGGCGTACCTCGAGCTGGACTTGGGGCTCTGGATACTGGCGCCGACGTGGAGAGTCCTCTTCCTCTCTCCTGTCTTTCTCGCTGGACTTCGCCTTGCAGGAGGGCAAATTGTTGCGACATATTCTTCCATCGCTGTTCTTGTCTTGCTTGTTCTCGAACATAGCGTTCTTCTTGTTGCTTTTGTTGCTGCATAAATTGCATAAACATTGCTTGAAGATTGTCCAGTGTTTCCCCCTCGTCCTGCGTCTGGTCATCAGCGCTTTTCGCCTCGGTCCCGTCGTCTTTCTTTTTGTGTGCTTTTGGACCCATTTTACTTTGACATCTCCGCCTGGTCTTAGACACTTGTTGTTTTTTTCCGCTGCCACCAAATGTAGTAATGTGTCCGTCGGATGTATAGACTCAGGTCGAGAGATGCCAAGTAGAAGATAACTTCCTTTTTTATTAGGCTACCGGTAGGTTAGACATGACAATAATAAACAAAAGAAAATACTGATCAAACGAAAAACAAAACATGGGACAATGCCCAATAGCTAGGCCCTTCACGCACCATACATAACACAATGTACCCTCTCACGACAGAGGCCATCCCAGACTGAAACGCTCCATACCATTATATTCCATTGGCGCCAACCAAACAGAACAAACAATCAATCAGCGCAACCCCATATTCTCTTAGGCTACATACTATATGCGCACAACACATTACTTTATAACATTCATGTGCAATCATCAATACATTACTACAGTCCCCCAAAATCACGAATAAAACAAAACAACTGAAACACCCCTGTCTCTATGAGCGCTTCCCTTATGGGAGCGCGCCCCGTCCCTTTAAATCGGTCTCACCTCCGACATTCTTGTTGCACCCCAGCACCCCGGAAGACAGGTAGCCATCAGGTAAGGTGAACACACAATACACAATACGCAATACCAAGACACAATACACAGACAAACATTGGCACAGTCGCAACGATTTCATAGATGTAAATTCTGCGCGCACGAAACCCGCCACCACTGTCCCGACATTATGCCTTGCATCCCCCGCTACTGAACTAAAGCCATGTTTAGCGCACGGCCTAATCGCTATTTCTTCACATCATACCATGGCACAATACATAGTTATTCCTTCCTTTCCAACATATGCATTTCAACATTTACTTTCTTTGTCTCCTGTATGTGTGTACTGTATGTAATGTCTGTTTCAAGCGCAAACTCGGTTCCCATTGTTCTTACTGGCGGGAATGCGCCCGCTTGCGTGACAGACGCGGTGCGCTCTGTCACACTGACACCTGGGCTTTTTTTTGGAATGTCATAACTTTTGTCTTTGATCGTTGGATTTACTGCCAGCGCCCAAGACTGACAGCTGATCAAGGTGTTGCTGCGGTCTCTGCTTTGAGAGCAACAGAAGAACCAAGTCCTCGGTAAAGAGCAGGATTTTGACCACTGATTCTTGGAGTCTGAGTCCAGAGGCTGTGGACTGTTTCAACTGCACTTCTAATTCATTGATTTAAATCTTGAATAATGTTGGATTCAAACTACAGCCCCTCTATTTTGCGTGAAGACATTTGACTGTTTTTCTCCAATTTTTACACTGAATTTAGAATTTGAGTTCATTGATTTATTGTCTGTTGTCTGCAAAACAAGCAAATATCTCTCCATTTTATTTTCTCTTTTACATGTTTTTTGATAGGGTGTGCAGGGTTTAAATCTGATTTCTCTCACACACACACACACACACACACACACACACACACACACACACACACACACACACACTGCTCACACGTGCACACACACACAAACTTACATTGCGCAACGACAGCGTATTTAGGTGTCATTCCCTGCTACACTGGGTGTCACTGGCTTTGTTTGTCAGTGTAATTTGTAACACCCCTCAGCTCAGCTTCTCTCTCTCTCTCTCTCTCTCTCTCTCTCTCTCTCTCTATCACACACACACACACACACACACACACACACACACACACACACACACACACACACCTTCACAGTACACACACACACACACACATACACACACATACACACACACACACACACACACACACACACACACACACACAGTTCTTAAGTTATCTTAAGTTTTTGTTTCAAAACTCTAACACAAGAGAAAAAGGAAGAGAATGTGTGTATTCTGTATGCTTTCAGATGTTAGTAGATTTCCCTGTCAGATTTCAAACAAAAAGGGGCCTAGAGTGTTTCTAAATCGTGTCAGTAGTTGATGAAATCCATTATCAAAGCAAAAACAAATCCAGAATACTGTATGCCCTCTCTCTCTCTCTCTCTCTCTCTCTCTCTCTCTCTCTCTCTCTCTCTCTCGCTCTCTCTTTCTCTCTCTAGCACACACAATCACACACACACACACAGAGAGAGAGAGAGAGAGAGAGAGAGAGAGAGGGAGAGAGACTCACACAGGGAGACATTGCACAACAGAACATTGTGTCCAGGTGTAGACTCTGTTCCCATCTGCCTGGTTCACACTTGTCTTGTTAACGGGGCCTCTAAATCAGCCGCAGCTCTGCAGGCTCCTCAGCTGGGGTGACACACACTTCTTCAGCTGTGTGTTGTAAACCTGTGTGTCTCTCCTCCGCTCCCCTCTGCTCCGTTCTGCTCTGCTGTGAAGGAACCTTCCGGAAGAAAAGCACGAGCCGGTTTGGTGGCTTTGGTGTGTCAGTGTGGAGTCATCGGTGTGTTCTCAGCGTTGCACAGTGAGCCACTGTGTCATCAGCCGAAACCCCCGTCAGGACAGGCACGGCTCCCGTGAGGCAGTGACACACAGGTGTGTGTGTGTGTGTGTGTGTGTGTGTGTGTGTGT
>NC_085006.1:24595788-24598288 GCF_963854185.1 Sardina pilchardus
ATTTTCAGGCAGCCTCTCTCCTCGGTCCTTGGTCCTGCAGCTCTTTCCTTAAAAAAAACCCCAAAAAACAAAGAAAAACATGTGAGCATGCACATCCAAGCTCTAAGGACTGGGTGCTGGACAAACTGGATATCAATTGAATTAAAGAAAAAAGTCTGCTACACCAGTGTTTCTTAACTGGTGGGTCGGGACCCAAAAATGGGTTGTGGAACCGTTCTGGTTGAGTCATGGAGCTTTTACTCTTATCAGATCTAATATTGTACCTATATGGCTTTATTCGTATGTCAGTCATAACCATGGACATAAGCAATGTTTATGTGACCGGTCATGTTAGACATAATTTTAGTGGTAAACGTAAATGTAATGCCAAACATCCACATGTTCCGGACATACTTCTACAGGCACTTTGTATGTTACCATGTAGGTCACCATATCCGTTGGCTTGAACGCTAAATAAATATATGGGTCGCGACATGAACGTAGGAAATTGTGGGTCCCAAACCATGACCAGTTAAGAGCCACTGTGCTACACCATGAACTCCTGATAGATAGTTTTATGTTGTGACGTGTGCTGCAGCTCATTCCCCCAGAAATCGTTCAAAGTGCAACGTCATCAAGGTGTGTCATTTGTCTAATCAGAAGTGACAACGAGGAGTTGTTTTTAAAAAGCTGATGCCTGTGTTGTTCATGTGTCATATTTAGATAAGAATTCATTCATATCTTGATAACTGTCAATCATTACCTCATTATCAGGATCAATCATAGATATCTATGAGGGTCAATAAGTGGGAACACTCCATGTTCATATTTTAAGGCTTCAGCAGGTTAATATTCTCTACATTTGTGTGTAACAGTGGTCAGTTTATTCTTCTTTTTTCTTTGTCAAACTTTGTGTCAACACTTCTTGGACACTGAAAGACGGGGTGCTCAGAATTTAGTGGGCATGTATCCCCATGAGGATGAATCCGAACCATCGATTTCCATTCTCATCTGTCACCCACCTGCCACACCAGGCCCCCTGAAAGGACACAGGCCGGACACAGTTTTCGGTGAAAGTCTCGAGAATAGATAATAAAGCTTTATCTATGTTCTCCAGGACCATAGGGCCTAGGATGACCAACTTTTTTTGTAAATTGGTCTCAAGGGGCCATGTTAACCCATAACATATCCACTCATTTGAGGTATTAGCGTCACCAAGTTTTAAAATGAAAACGCAAAAACGAGGCGTTGTAATCAGGAAGATAGCCGGACTCAGTTTTCGGTGAATATCTCGAGAACTGTAGGGCTTAGGATGACCAAATTACTTTTGTATGTTGGTCTCCAGGGGCCATGTAAACCCATCCCATATCTACTCATTTGAGGTATAGCGCCACCTAGTCAAAAATGCAAATACAAGGCGTTGTAATCACAGGTAGGCTATATCTTTGGCTGACAGGTTGAACAAAAAAAATGTGAAGTGTAGGATCATTATGATGACACCCTCTGAAAGCATTGCAGTTTCATGGAATTCTGTTCATGTGGGGCCATATCAGGTGCACATAAACAAACACACACACACACACACACGCACACATGCGTGCACACACACACACACACACACACACACATACACACACACACACACACACACACCTTGGAGGAGAGAATGCACAGGACTAAGCGGTGGTCATATACCGCTTTACAGTAGTACATCTAGTTCTAGTCAAAGAGGTGATGCTTCACCGCATGATCAGTATTGATGTTTAGTAATGAGTGAGAGAGCAGGACATCTCATTTATAGGCCTATCTGTCTCTCCTTGATTCCTCCCACCTTCTTTACATTCCTTCCTCGTTTCCTTCACACAATTTATGAGAAGGTGAGTTTAGGACAGGAGGAAGGAAGGGAGGATGGACAAATAGAGGATGGGATGCACCCACAGTGGGATTTTTCAGTGCAATGGTAGCCTATGATAGACCCAGGCGTCAGGTCTATGCCTGCTGTGTTTGCTGGAATAAATGTGATTCTTAAAATATTCATATAGCCTACTTAGCTCTAGGTTAAGGTTAGAATAATTACACTGCTATTCACGTTGGTTATATGCCAGGCTCGGCTCTTTTGTAAATATGTCGCTATAAGATGCAACCTCGATGCGATTTATAGCGGTCCGTCATAAAACTTTTATTTTGATATTCAGTAAACAGGAACAAGGTGCTGATGCTGTGTGGTTTACGACTTTACGTCGGACGAGTGTTGCTGCGGTAGTGGATAGCTTATTTAGCTGGTTGGTTACTTACGTCTGCAGGCAGGTACCCACAGTTGTTATTTAATCAGAAGACGGGGATCGTTAGCTGAAACCCCAGTTATCTGGAGGAGACATCACCTCTTTCAAACAGTTGGAGTCCAAGTCGTTTCAGCAGCGGCGCCGACATGTCAGAGACATACGGTAACTCAAATGTTAGCTATGAAATCTTCCCCATATAATGTTAACGTTTGCTAACGTTAGCCATCTATTGAATGTCA
>NC_085006.1:24603288-24610788 GCF_963854185.1 Sardina pilchardus
TACCATTACTGTTGGCCTATATTTGCATGGTAAACTGACTGACTGAAGCCTCTAGTTTGATCTCTCTGTGGATCTTTGTGAGACCCCAAAGTGTGTGTCTCTGTGTGTGTCTGTGAGTGTGTGTGTGTGTGTGGGTGTGTGTCTGTGTTCTCTCCCGGATGAGGATGTGACAATGATGGTTTTGTGTGACTTCCTGGGTTGATTTCTGGGGTTGATCTTAATAGTCCTGCACCTAAGAGTTAAGTTGGGCTAAGTCCTGACTGCTGTTCACATGTTTGCACACCCTCTCCACAAGAGGAAGCTAATATGAGCTAAATTGTTCAGCTGGTTATGCACAAGGAAATGTTTTTCACAATTTTGTGAGAATGTGGTGCAATATTATAATCATCTAGTTGTTGTTCCAGCACATTCCCATTGATACTGGCTAACTTTGTTTTCCTGGCAAATTATCATGATCCATCCAATCAAAACACATGGAACCGGTTTTGTAGTTGCGCAGCAACATTGCTCAAAAAGTTGACCCGTGTATCATCGCTCGCTATCGGGCTCTGCTGTTACTGTAGTTGTTGTTCAAGAGAAACTATGCAGGTTTGGCGATTTCTTTGCTGTTTTTCTCGCGTTACACTCGCAGGTTTCTCTGCAGAGCTTCCCCTACAGCTTTTAGCGTGTATATTTTACAACACTCCTGAATCGGTCAGTCTGCCTTTTCATGAGCATGATCGCGAGGCGGCGAGGCTCTCTGTTTCTCAGTGCACGGGCCAGCAGCCCAAAGTTGCAAGGGTGGTTTTCTCACTCACAGATGCTAGGTGGAAGCGAAACGGCCATTCAACCATTCAACCCGAAAAAAAGACATATAACCATTCCACTGACTCTGAAGCTGTTCAGTTTAAGAAAATTAAGCTAAAAAACAATCTGCATAGTTCCCCTTTAAAGGAAGAGCCTGGTTTCTCTGCTGTCCGGCCCTACAGCTATCAGCTAACAGCTAACTAATAGCACCAATGGCAGCAGCACCGGTCCAGACAGCAGCGGACTTGTGAATGGAGCTGGTTCTGGTCCAAAGGAGAGCTGGACCGGTTTGTGGCCTGACTGCTATAAGCAGATCCGGCCATCCACAGAGAAGCACTGGAAAAGCCCTTGAGTTCTGCATGACTTGCCCTCTGCCTCAGTCTCCCCCGTGTGTGTGTGTGTGTGTGTGTGTGTGTTTGTGTGTGTATGTCAAACAACAGTGCCTTTAGAAACTGGCTGAGCCCTTAGGCCTCTACTGCTACGCCTTTTACGTTTGTGGCCTTAATGCTATCAGCAGATCTAGCCGTCCACAGAAAGCACTAGAAAAGCCCTTGAGTCCTGCAGGACTTGCCCTCTGCCTTTGTCTCTGGTTTCGTGTGTGTGTGTGTGTGTGTGTGTGTGTGTTTTTTAATGTCAAACAGGGTCATGCGTACGTGCGTCTGTTTGTGAATGTCAAACAGGAGTGTGTGTTTGAAGAGGCAAACATCTCAGCACTAACACCAGTGCCTCTAGAAGCAGTCTCAGGCTTTAGGCCGCCATGCTCCAACGCCCTGCCAGGGTTGCCAACTGACGGAGCAGATTGTGTGCCATGCCATCATGCCAGGCTCGTCTCTCGAGGTTTGGCAGCGGAACTCGGCTGCATAGTTTCGGAGCATGGCAACCACAGTGGAGTGTTTAAGTTGGAGCCAAGCCTGAGAATGGCAGCCTTTTTTGCCCTCCTCCCCTTCCTGTTGATTGGCCCGTGGTTCTGTCAGTCATGCTGTGTTTCCCTACCACTGAGCTGCTCTGGCCAATCGCAAGGCTTGGCCTCAGCATTGCACTAGTCTGCCATTGTGATGAAGGGGGTGAGTGCCAGGGCTTCTCACTATCCACTGGCCGGCACACCATGCAAATGATGCCCACTGCAAGCTGACCGCCAGTCACCGCACACACAAAGACGGTTTTCAGATCCAGACGGTTTTGTGTGTGTGTGTGTGAAAGAGAGAGAGAGACTTGAGGGTGTAGTTGTGAGAGGTCTGCAACGAAAGATTACTTTGGTTGTCGATTAATCTGTTGATTATCAGCGTTGAATCAAATAGTTGTTTAATCCTGCCTGTCTGTGTGTGTTCTGAATAGGGTTTATTGGAGTAAGTGGAATAAGAGTGATTTAAATCGATCAATTTCGAATGTTTACACAAAAACACTCTCGGCCTAAGTTTGATGAAAGTCTATTGGAATGTTCACCATTGCCTAGAACTCCCCTCTGATTCCACTGCTGCATTCTGGACCCTGCACCTGAGCTTTAGCTCCACAGTCCACTTTGCTGTCCCGGGCCCAGCTGAAAGGTCCGCCCTCAGTAGCGTATAGACGTTTAAGCATTTACCAGAACTGACAGGCGGAGAGAGAGAGAGAGAGGAGAGAGGGAAGAGGCGGAGGGAGGTGGAGGTGGAGATGGAGATGGAGAGAAGGGGTGGAGTGGGGTGGGGGAGGTAGACATGGAGGAGAGACAGATGGGTGCAAGAAAGATGAGTGAAGTGTTCTGTGTTCTCTGTGGAATTTGCTGACACTCAGTTATTGATTAACACTCACTCACTTACTGTCTCATCCCCCCTTCTCTCTCTCTCTCCCTCTCTCTTCTCTGTCTGTCTTTCTTATGCCCTCAGATTTCCTGTTCAAGTTCCTGGTGATTGGCAGCGCTGGGACGGGGAAATCCTGCCTCCTCCATCAGTTCATCGAGAACAAGTGTAAGTACCGCCGTGCCCTCCCTGTCTCTCGCTTTTTCTCTTTTCCTCTCTTTCTCTCCCTCTCATCCTCTCTTTCTCTCTCTCTCTCTGTCAGTTCAGTTTCATAAGCTTTACGGCCATTTAGATGACAGTAGTTTGGCCAGAACACACTCTCTCTCTTTTCTCTGATCTCTTTCTTTTTTCCTGTCTGTCTCTCTCTCTCCCTTGCTGTATCTCTCTCTCCCCCTCTCCCCCTCTCCCTCCTCTCCCTCCTCTCCTCTGCTCTCTCCTCTCCTCTGCTCTCATTTGCTTCCTCTTTTTCTAGATAGATACTGTATGTTCCTTTATTGTCATTGCATGACACAGTGACATTCAGGTCCACTACCTGAAACGAAGCTCAAAATATACTCTGTCATTCACACCACGCCTGCAGCTCACACATGCCCAATGGTGAAACATATTCAAACTAAAACTTGTATAAGCATGGGTTAAAATGCTAAATAAATAATGATCGATTAAATATTGCACAGTAGTGTCTATTAGGTGGATTATTTCAGTGCAGAGTTCAGTGTGGCAATAGCTTTGGGCTAAAAACTGTCCATCAAGTCTAGTCTACTCTCTGATGGACCTAGGGGTCAAACAGTCCATGGGCTTTTCAGGTAGAAAGCAGTCCCTGTTCTCTGCCCCAGCATCCTCTCTGTCATGTGAAAGTCAACTCAGAACTGAAGTGTCCGCACCATCACCTCAAAAGCTAGAGGTTTTTTTAAATCTTTTTTTTTATCTTGGAGGTGGGCAGGCGGGCATGTTCTCACGCAAGCGGCAGGAATGTCGGAACTGGACTCATTTGCCGTACCGCCACTCAAATCGCCCGCTTGCTCGCTTTGGCTGCCCACTCCTCATTGGAAATGAATTGAATACTAGTAGGTAATCGCTTCTCGTGTGAAAAAGCCTTCCTGATGGATGAAATCCACAGACATCGGGAGGTGTAGCCGTGGTGTCCTCCAAACTAGGCCGATGCGTGTTGTGGTTTCTGATAACTCTCTGTACAGCCTTTTCGTCTGTTCTGCTGCTGAGCTATTGCCATACCACACGAGTGTCCTGCAAGCCTGGCTGTTAGTCAGGACACTCTTAATGGCGCAATGGTAGAAAGACACTAGAAGCTGTTGTAACAGATTAACCTTCCGGAGAGTTCTCAGGAAGTAAAGATGTTGTTGTGTTTTGTTTTTGCTATGTTATGTTATTTTATGTCTTGTCCATGTTATATGAGATATTGAACTGGAGATTGTACTGTTAGAACTGATGGAACTGTTTATGCACAGTGACTGGTGGTCAGCCTGCTTCTTCCTGAAATCAATTCGTTTTTAGTAGTAGTTGTTGTTGTTGTTGTTTGTTGGGGGAGTTGAGTGCCTAGTTATTCTGTGCACCATTATGCCAGTCTCCAGACCTCCTCCCTGTAGGCACACTCGTCTCCATTAGTGAGCAGCCCCACCACAGTTGGGTCGTCTGTTCCTTTTCATCTCAATATTCTCCCTCCTCTCTCTTCTCTCTTCTCTCCTCCACCTTCTGTCCTAGGTCCTCTCCCTCTCCTATATCTCACTCTATCCCTCTCTCTTCCTCTCACTCTATCCTTCTCTCCCCCTCTTTCCCCCTCATGCTGTCCTTCTCTCCCCTCTCTCTTCCTTTCTTTCTCTATTTCCCTCTCTTCTCTCCATCTCCCTCTCTTCCCATACTCTCTTCCTCTCTTTCTTTCCATCTCCCTCTCCTTCCCTCTCTCTCTCTTCCTCTCCCCTCTCTGACCTCTCTCTTTTCTTCTCCATCTCTCTCTGTCCCCCTCTCTCCCTCTCCTCTCCAGCTCCTTCTCTCCTCCTCTCTCCATCTCTCCCTCTCTCCCTCTCTCCTTCTCTCCCCCTCTCTAAATCCTCTGTAGCGCTGCATGTAAAGTGCCTCTCCCCCCCACATGTGGTGCGTGAGCGTGACTCAGCGGCGGCGGTCTGTCCCGTCAGCATCCGCCTCCAGCGCCGTGCCGCGCCACAATAGCGTCATTAGCATCTGAATGGGCCCGAGCGCCGGGGCCGTTAGAGCCGGCGCGCCCGTTACAGCTAATCGAGTGCCGTCGCTTAATCTGCGCAGCGCTCACGACAGGGGACTGGTGCGTGCCGCCTTCCCATCCCATCTCCCCCTCGCATCTAATGACGGATCTCAGAGGGCCTCAGCTCTCACAGAGCGTCATGGTGGAATCGCAGGGCCATCTGCCCCTAGCCTAGACTGGGTAAACCCAGCCAGATCTGCCAACGACTGGATTTCTCCCTGCGGCTCAGGCTGGAAACCTGCACATTTATTTCTCCTGTTTCCTGTCCATGTTTTGCTGGAACCAATCACAAACTTAACTTGTCCACCAGGCGCACCCGGATCGTTGGTCTGATTGGTTGAAGGACTATCCAAATGCATACAGAGTCATTTGAGCTATGCCCACTGATCACACCTCTTAGAAAGAATTACAGCACAGACTCCCCAGACTAATGTTCAATCTTAAAAGGCTACCCCTAGCCCAGATGCAGATGTTTAACCTCTCCAATAAAGTGTGTGTGTATGTGTGTGTGTGTGTGTGTGTGTGTGTGTGTGTGTGTGTCCCAAACAGTCAAGCACGACTCTAACCACACCATCAGTGTTGAGTTTGGCTCCAGGGTGGAGAACATTGAACCTCGCCAGTGAAATTTGTGTGTGTGTGTGTGTGTGTGTGTCTACACAGTCAAGCAGGACTCCAACCACACCATCGGTGTTGAGTTTGGCTCCAGGGTGGTGAACGTCGGTGGCAAGACGGTCAAACTGCAGATCTGGGACACAGCTGGACAGGAGCGTTTCAGGTGAAGTCTTCTCATTGGCTGGCTATCACCACTGGGCCCGCCTTTGTGCCATCTGATTGGCTGATGGAATTGTTATTGAGACTCTAATTGGCTCTTTTGATCTGTCTGTAGGTCTGTGACACGCAGCTACTACCGTGGAGCAGCAGGAGCTCTGTTGGTCTATGATATCACAAGGTGAGAGGGGAATGCACACACACACACACACACACACACACACACACAATCACTCTCTCACTCACACACAATCACACCCTCTCTCTCTCTCTCTCTCTCTCTCTCTCTTTCTCTCACACTCACACACACACACACACACACACAATCACTCTCTCACTCACACACAATCACACCCTCTCTCTCTCTCTCTCTCTCTCTCTCTTTCTCTCACACTCACACACACACACACAGTCACTGCATTTCCTCATGTACATCTCCCACTTGGATACCCCAGAACTCCCTTTACCACATTCATGACCTAACAAAATCAATCATACTGTATATATAGATCATATATCCTGTCTCAACTTCCCCCCACCACACGCACACACATCCTGTCACACATACACAAGCACAGCTTGTACCTTAGTCTTTCACACTTGTTCCACACACACACACACACTCACACACATGCACCTAATTGTGGTGAAATATTCATACAGAGACAGATTAACTCGTAGCTCAGGGTGTGTTGTGCGCACACACACACACACACACACACACACACACACACACACTCACAGTCTGATGTCATAGTGGCAAAATATTCACCCAGCGATAGATTAACTTAGTAGCTCAGTGTGTGTCGCTCCATTGGCTGCTCACCCGAGCGTGGGGCAGGAAGGCCAACCTGAGGGAGCTGCACACACACACACACACACACACACACACACACACACACACACACACACACACACACACACACACACACACGCTCGCTCCTCTAAGCCACTGCATGTCCATCTGCACACCCTGCACCAGATATTCTGCTGGGAGTCACTCATATACCAACATCCAGCCCCCTCATTGGTTGGCAGCATGTCGCCAATAAGAATGCCAAGTACTGTTCTAGATAGATATGTATTGTGTGCCATTGCTTATTGTTATTGTTATTTCCTCTCTAATGGAGGTTCTCGGTGGTGCTCAGGTGGGGATCCCCGTGGTGTGACCTGTTCCCCATCTACCTTTGTGATGCACACATGACTAGGACACACCTGTTCACGAGCGTTATGGTTTGGCTGTGTATCGGTCAGGTGTTGTGATAGCAGGGCTGGACAGAGGGATTTCAGTGTTAGTGTAGTCTCAGTTTCAGTGTTTTTTTTGCCTGCTTGTGTAGCTTGAGTTTATCGAGAGCCTTGTGTGTACAGACGTAAACACACCTTGTCAGATAGGTGAAGCCATTATTCCGTGCTGCTGAAGATGTGGAAAGTGTATGAGAGGGACAGGTGTGTAGACGTTCGTCTGGCAGGTGTGATGTGATGTGATTTTGGGGGGGGGGGGGCGGGGGGGGGGGGGCTGATGACTTGGGCGCCCAGGAGGAGCAGGGATAGGTGGGGGAGGGGAGTTGATGAGGCGTGTGTTGCCATGGCGCTACCGTGGTAATAGAGATGAAGTCGGCGGCGTGATGAAGAGTGACAGGCCTGTAATAAAGTGTCATCTTGTGCCAGCTCTCTCAGAGAACGAGAGAGAGAGAGAGAGAGAGAGAGAGAACGTAGACAGAGAGAGAGAGAGAGAGAGAGTGGGAGGGGAGGGAGGGAGGGAGGGGTAGTGGATTGAGAGAGACAGGCTGGGGAATTTGGCAGAGAGACAGATGCCCAGGCCCAAGATGGAGGGAGGAAGCACAAAGTGATGACAAAAGGCAAAGTGCACACAAAGGGCCTGAAGGACAGGGGCAGTAATGCAGAGAGAGGGAGGGAATTGAAGAATAGATAGAG
>NC_085006.1:24618288-24650788 GCF_963854185.1 Sardina pilchardus
GCTAATGAGCCCCAGTGGTTGCGTCTTCTGGCCCACCGACGTCTCGGATTTTACTCCTCACTGCAGCTGCGCGCCACGATGGGGTCAGGTGGTAACAGCTACACACCGGCAGAGGGGTGGACTACACACAAGCACACGGGCTTACCCAGGAAACCTAACCAGGGACAAACTGCTGATCTCCTTAAAAAAATGTTTTATAAAAACACTGCAGCAAGCAACTTATGTTTCAGAAGTAACGTTTCTTTTGAGATCACTTAAGATCTTCTTACTTCGAAAAGCCAGTAGCTTTGTAGCACAACCCAGAAGATTTTGCATTATGTGTAGGTTTTTATATGTTTGTTATTGAGACCTGTAGTCTCAATCGCAGCCCAATCAGGATCATCATAATTAGCTAGTTTTTCCTAAGCGCAACAGGTTTGCTTGTAGTTACTAATGAACCTGCTGTATATGCGGTTTCCACAGCGACATTTGATGACATAAGTGCTACAGCTCAAAACAGACTCAGGCAGCCTATGTGTGTGTGTGTGGGTAGTTTTGTCCAAAGCACACAGATCTACCGTGTAAAGAAAAAAAAAAACATGGCAATTATTTCTCTGCCCAGTGCTTGCTTCTGTAGACTCTAGAAGTCTGGGCTTGGAAGTCCACAATTAACTGTGGGTGAACTAACAGGACACTGGCCAATCTAAGAGCGGGTTTTCCTGTTGAATGGACTGAGGGGACGAAGCAGACGGACTAGATAGGCTTGGAATGGTGAGGGGGTTACAGAGCTCAACAGCGCCGTAACGGTCTCTTATTTCATACGTCACTCACACCATCAGTAGCACGCATACTACACACACGCAATACAAAAACAAAAAAACAAGAAAAACAGACAACAAAAATAATACCTTCACAGTACTGCAATAATCATGGAGCACAATAGACCACTGGTATTTTTTCTAGTCATTTACTAACGTTACTGTTCTTGTCAAAACGGTGGTTATCATGAACCGCGTGGCAGGTCTATGGCCACATATTGACATTGTGATATTTGTAGTAGAGTAAAATAGTGTCTTGCAGCACCGAACTGCTCAGCCTCCAGGTTATATGATTTCACCCTCGTAAAAAATAGTGCCCAAACCTCTGGTTTTACCGTCCCACCCCAATTCTCATGTGCCCGATGTGTCTACTGGTAGTAGAGCGACATTTCCCTCCATTAAAACCAAAACCATATTGGTTGATGCTGAACCAATCCGACCAAACACAGAAATGTGACTTAAAAAAAAAAAAAAAAAAGATTTCTTCCCGGCCGGTAACCTTTGCTATAATTGTAGCACAAGGTTACAGTGTAATACTGACCTCAGAAAAGGCTGCGTTTGCATATAAGACACCGAAGATTTGGGATTTGGGCTGAGAGCAGATTACTGGCAGTCGACACCCATGGGGTTGCTTGGTAACTCTATGGTAGTGTTGACAACAGAAATGTGTTTTTTTTGGGGTCATGAGAATGATTCAAAACAAGGAAATGCATGTGGATGAATATCTGGCAACCGCAGAGGGTGGGCTTCTAATGAACAAAAGGAGATGAATGGAAACACACACACACACACACACACACTTCACCACATCAGTTTAGATCAGCTAAGTGCTATGCAGCAAAGATGCCCACCCACACACTGCATTAGGTGTCCTGAAAATTGCCCAAGCCTCAGAGTCAGCACTGAGAAGGCCTGAGGTCCAGTTGTGGTCTTTATCTTTGCAGCACAGCCCCTAAATGTACACACATTCTCTCTCACTCTCTTTCACACACACCGACACACACCGACACACACACAAACACACATTTAGCAAGACTAAACAGCCTGCTCCATAGAATGTCAAACTAGGTAAAGTTGGGTTCAGGTGATGAGATACCACTTCGCACGCCACACGTCGTGTGTGTGTGTGTGTGTGTGTGTGAGTGGGACGTCCCATCACCGCGGACGCGGACATGTGAGCGGGGTTGGTCGGCCGGCTCTGGACGTCTACTCGAGGGACTGCAGCATGAGGAGCTGCTTCAGCACCTTGGTCTGGCTGGTCTCCCGGATCTCCCCGGCCAGGAACATCTCGTCCACCACCGTGTACACCTGACACACAGGACGACAGAGACGCGTGGGGGTCACAACACACGCAAGCGCCATCGTACACAGAATCTCATGCGCCACTGTGTACACCTGACACAGAGGGGGAGAGCACAAAGGATCAGAACGAACACACACACACGCACGCACGCACACACACACGCACGCACACATGCACACACACACACACACACAACAACGGTCGGAGCGTTTGGGGTTCACACAGAACATATGTAACTATACACTCTTTCTTGTGTGTCTTGTCCTTCTCAAAGAACCCTGGAAGACTACTTAGTCCTCTCTCGACTACAAAAAGACTGCTACGCTTCTTTCCACATCTCTCTCTCTCTCCTTACAGTGGCAATTCTTTGCACAATTCTGCTGAGAGATTTCTTATTGTGCTATATGAACAGAATCTATTCCACCACTGCTCCTCAGAGTGGAAGATTGACAGTTCCTGATGACAAACAACAACAACTTCGCAAACTCAGATTCATTCACTCTCGTGCAGCGCACAAAGGCGCCCCTTTGTCATGTAAGAACAGAAGGCTCATAGACGCCAGACAATCACTATCCGTCTCTCGAGCAGCCAGCTGCACCTGTGGCTGTTGTGATAGTCAGTTTAAGCAAGCTGAAGTAGCTACCATACACATCTCTCTCTCACTCGCGCTCTCTCTCTCTCTCTCTCTCTCTCACTCTCTTTCTTTCTTTCTTTCTCTCTCTCACTCTCACTCTCGCTCTCTCTCTCTCTCGCTCTCTCTCTCGCTCTCTCTCTCGCTCTCTCTCTCGCTCTCTCTCTCGCTCTCTCTCTCGCTCTCTCTCTCGCTCTCACACACACTCTCGCTCTCTCTTTCTCTCTCTCTCTCTCTCTCTCCCTCTCTCTCTCTCTCTCTCTCACGCTCTTTCGTTCACCATGCCGCATCTCTCTCCTCTTCGTCTTCTTCCTCCCCGCTGTCACTTAAACAAGGCGTGCTACTCGCGGGGTCGTTCAGGTTCACAAGTAGGTGGCTTGCAGAAATAGCTGCCGCAATTAGACAAGCAGCAGCTTCGGAGTAATTACCAAAGGCGACTACTAATTGCTTACCGTTTTCTCTTAAAGAAGTTCCTCTTTTTTTGTGTCCAATCTCTCCCACACAAACCTGACGCAGTTAAGCTTAATTGACTGACTGACTGTAATTAAACATGAAATGCCTGTTACTATGGCGACGCTTTATTAGCATAAACAGAGTAGGGTAGGCTAGGGAGGGCTGCTGTATACATTTCAAAGACAGCAGACCAAACAATCAGGCTTAAGATGTCTTAAAGAGCTTTTTGCAAAGTTGTATGGTTCAGTAGATAGTTCACTACTGGTAAATTTCAGTTCCATCTCAAACTTCAAAACTTCAATTCAGGTAGAGACACTCATCTTGGTATCTCACTGTCAATATTAAATGCATTTCACTTAATGCTTAGGCTACTTCTTGGGGAGAAATAGAACTGTCAGTCAATGTAAACCAAGGAAAACAGAAATATCTGACACAATACAAGACAAAACTACTAGAATATTTGACTTGCTTGCATTTCTTTCATCCCTATCAATGTGTGTACAATACATCAAAAGAACCATTACACAAGGATGCAACACATAAACGTCATACTATTGAGTGGTAAGGATCTCAACAGCAGCAGTAGACAAACATACCTTGTAGAAGTTGAAGACCAGGTCCAGTTCGCACACATTGTGGAAGTACTCATTCAGAACCTACAGGAGAGAAGACCAGAAGAGAAAGCCCATCAGGCTGCAGAAAGTACCCGGGCCTCCTTCTGTCTGCATGACTCAGACAGCGGGCTGTATGGGAAACATGCTTGTCATCAACTCGGCCAAACTATGAGAGCCTCAGTCACAACAGGAAGTCTTGGCCTATTCAGTGCCAGGGAGCTCATGCAGCCCAACTAGTTTTTACAGAGTTTTGGAGCTCTGGGTCTCTCTTGGAGACTAGCGGTGAGCGCACTGACCAAACTAATTTGGATGTGCGGTCTAATCAGGCAAACAGAGGCTAAATGTTAGTGGGGAACGTGTCTACTTTGAAATTGAAATGTTTCTGAGTAAAATTGAAAATTTAGCTGGTAACAGACAGCCCCATATGTGTCCAGGGAGAAACATCATCTAAATCTGGTGAATAAAAAGAATGTCATGTCCGCAACACTGCTTTGAGCTCCCATTTAATGTTAAAAAACAAGCAACGTTTCAACCCAATTGGGTCTTCTTCAGGCAAATGATTGCTAGGTGGATATTCAGGTCCAATGGAAGTGCATCCCTCCCCTCCATACACCCGAAGCAACACATGTTTATTGCCTGGGATTGTTAATAGCTCATTCCAACATGTCCCAGATACTCAGAACTGAACTGAAATGAACCAGAACTGCACAAAGTGTACCCAGAACTTTCAGGGGGGGGGGGGGGGGGAGAAATAAACCCTGAACCATTGAACCAGTTCCTGAACCACTGAGCCATTTTGGTCTCTGTTTGCTGAGCTGACCTGTTCTTCAGTGACCCACCACCTCCCTCTTTCTGGCCAGCAGAACTGGGAATGCTGCGGACGGCCGGACGCACATAGGCTTAAACCCCTATCTCTGACCTCAGCTATGCTACTCTACCAAGGAGACAGGGGGAGGGATGTTTTGATGAATGGTCAGAGGAAGTGCCGGCATTCCGGGTCACTGTGCTCCCGAACTCCCGAGCATGGTTTTCCCTTCGCAGCAACTTTCAGACCAGTCCAAAACTCCAATACACACACACACACACACACACACACACACACACACACACACACACAATGTGAGGTCTTCATTGTTTCAAGCAATCATTGTACATTGTACATATACTGTGCTGCCTGAGATCAAGAAAGCACAAAAATAACTTACTGACTTGAACTGAGATTAGAAGTGACACGCCATAAAAAGTACTACATAAGCAGGTATGTATAAAATCTTTCCTTGTTCCTTGTGGGCTGCAAAATTAGCGTTTGGGTAGGAGGGAGGGATGTGTTTGTCAGCATGGATCACAACAGATGGAAAACATAGCCAATGGACAGGGCAACTTTCTCAGCACAGTCTGTGCACTCACTGTGCTACCTAAAATGACCAAGTGCATGAGGAACGAACGCCACAACAATCTCTTACCTCCACAAAGTTATGGATGCCCTCCAGGTAGGCCAAGTTATTATCCGTGACATCCACACAGATGCAGAAATACAGACCAGCATATCTCCTGTAGATGATCTTGAAATTCCTGAACTGCAGAGACAAATAAATCAAATAAAGAAGGGAATGAGTGAGTAAGTATGTTACAATGACTGTAACGTAGAGGTTTGCAACACGTACATAAATTCTAATTACAGAAAGGACATAACAGGAAAAAACAATTTTGCTATATCAGTTTTAATGCAATGAAATGGACATCTATAGTTCATGTGACCCAGGTGTGTTCTACCCGTTTTAATCGTACCTCCACAAAGTTGGTGTGTTTGGCATCACGAACTGTCACCACGGCATGCACTTCTTCGATCAGTTTCTGCTTCTCGTCGTCATCAAATTGCATGTACCACTTGGCCAACCGAGTCTTTCCTGCGCGGTTTTGGATCAGGATGAAGCGGATCTGCAACGTTAAATCGATAATAACGTTAGTTGATTTTTTCCTCGTAAAGGTCAAATGAGCACATCACATGACTAACGTTCCGGGAGCTGTCTTGCTTAGCTGGTGATGGAAAGGTCCCCAACACTCCTCAAAACAGCACACCTGTTATACCATCCGACACATCATTTGATTTAACACACTAATTGTCATTCCTTGTCATCTCTGACACTTTACGTAAACTTCAAATCAGCCGTGTTTAACGCAAAGCTAGCGCCGGGTAGCTTGATAGCTAACATCACAGTTTAGTCAGCTGACTAGCCTGCATATGCTCAATGAATGTCAACTAATTTCTAACAAATTAGCTATGTCAGTGATATTGAGCGACACTCACACGTAACGCTCACATGGATGAGTGTATGTAGTATGCGTTAACGTTACAACTCCAATTCTTAATGTTTCCCCTCGGCTATAAGTATATTTTAACCTATTGCTAGTTGTCCTAGCTAACGTTGCATTAAAATGTTTAGCTAGCACTATGGAATACATCGACTCCAGACACGAATAAATCTGGGGCATTGGCTAGTCATGGCCAATGTATTGTTATTGATGGAAGTTTGTTATCCATTAACGAATAACTTCAATCACCCCAAAACAAGAAGAACATTTTGTGGATAAACTCGGCTCATTAACAAGCTAACGTTAGCTTTACGGCGAACAGCAGATATCAATATCGAAGCCATGCTAGCATGCTAGGCAGATTAGGTTAGTTCAGTGATTATTATACAGACTAATAAGAGCAGACAACGTACCATTTTGTCAATTTATTGATGTACTTCTCTTCTGTTGTGTGATGAAAACAACGTTTTACGTATGGATGGTCAGTTGAGACAAACACAACCCCGACCCTCTACTTCCCCGCTATCCGTCCGTCCCCGAGCGACAGGATGTGTTTGGAAGGCCCGAGTAGTCGGAGATGGACAATGTAGTTTTTCAAAGTGCAATCTGCTCTATTCCATAGTATGTGGAAACAACAACTCCCAGTATGCTTCTCACTTGACTTGGCGTGAAAATGGAATGACGTAGTCACTTTGGTCGGGCTAGGTTGCGTAGAGGGAAATAAAACTTGGGATTTGTATACCATATTAACTTAATTATTACTCAACAAAGACAGTCATTAAAAAAATAAATACAGTTCAAGCCTAATTGATGATATTTCTATTAAAATGTATTGAATCACACCCGTTGTTTTAACATGCTTGGACCATGCATTGCTTTTTGCAGTTTCTTTATTGTATGAATTGTTATTTTAAAAGTTTCAGATTTAGATATTGTAATGAATGAGTCCCTGATATCTACAGGTGGAATTAGTACTGCTAGGAAAATAAATACAAATGGCCATGACATGAATATGCCATACTCTGCAACTATATTAGCTAAAATCATTTACGCGTGGCCAGGTGCCATCATCTTCACTGACCAAAGGAAAATTCACAGGTTCAAACACATTTTAGTAAGAAGAGGTCAGATTTTTAAAGAAACAGTATGTCTGTATGTGTGTTGGCCAACCACACTTTGTGGAATGCTTTCACAGGAAACCAGGATTTATATATAATTGTGATGATGCATGATGAAAGATAAAAACACTAGAAGCCAACCACTGGAGTTCTCTGGATGGAATTGGAAACTGCAAACATGTTATAGCATGTATTTGTATAGCATTGTCGACTATATTGTCCAAAAACACCGGTGAGCATGCTCTTTGACAATCAAGGCCAGTGATGCTCGGTCTTTTAGTTACCCTAACAAGTACTCCTTACCAATGCTTTAGTTGAAAAAGTAATAATCAAAATATAGGCCTATACATTCTGTCATTATAGACGTGCATTGCAAATGAACAAGTAACAGAGTCCGCTTTGCTTTTCATCAGCAGCTGTTTCCACAGAGTCAGGACCCTTGGTTTGTTTGGTGTGCCAGAGATTAGGCTATCAACCACAGAACATTGTCCAGACGTCTTGGACAGCTTTTCTGCACATTTTCAGAGGTTGAGACGAAGGGGTGGAGATGTTGAAGAGAGAGGGAGAGAGAGAGAGAGAAAGAGAGAGAGAGAGTGTGTGTGTGTGTGTGTGTGTGTGTGTGTGTGTGTGTGTCTGTGTGTCTGTGTGTGTCTGTGTGTGTGTGAGTGAGAGAGAGAGAGAGAGAAAGAGAGAGATAGAGAGAGAGAGAGAGAGAGAGAGAGAGAGAGAGAGAGAGAGAGAGAGAGAGACAGAGAGAGAGAGAAGGAGATGGTGGTGGGGAGGTGGAGAGCTATGATTGTTGGGAGATTGCACAACTGCACAAGGCAAGAATGTGGTGACCCCTGGGACTTAGAAATATTTCAGCTGAACTCTGGAGGTAGGAGGGAGTTTGGGGGAGGGTAGACAAGATGGGTTGAGGGAAGAGAAGGGGAGGGTAAGGGGGTGGCGCTCACTACTCAAGCCTGCATGGGTGCAACCTTCAAGCACTTTGGTCTTTTCACACCAGCATCCACACAGCCCTTGTGGCTGATGTGGACAGATGAAAGTTAATGAACTGATAAACAAGGAAAAACTCAAGTGAACAGCTTAGCCATGCTATTGCTAGCCTGTGAGAAACCCATTCAAATGAGTCCAAAGGAAAAAAAGGGTTAGCAGAGGCACTCCGAGATTTTTAGAAATGTAAAAAGCCTTTAATGGTTCATGGCAAGCACTGGGTATTTAAAAGCACATGGGCCTACGCGTTACGGCCATATTGGCCTTCATCAGGGCATAGACCATTCAAATGAGTGTTTGAATCAATGTCTGCCTGCATGTGTAGCATGGCCTTTCCCCTAATAAACAGGGGCGGTCGGTTGCACATCGCCAGCTCAGTGCACGCCTGCACGGCTACCTCTGCACCGGATCTGGGCCTAGTCGGGAGCGGGCCTGGATCCGGTTACCTCTGTCATTCCATGGCTGTTGTTTTAGAGCCGTGATTCATGGGTGTGCCCCGCACGGCACGGGTAGTCTTGCAAACAGCACTGCCCTATTTATGAGAAGGTAAAGAGGAAGCCTGTAAAACGGGCGTAGATTAAAATGGAACTTTGACCCCCATCTTCTAATCATGCGGCATGTAATCGGGGTCACAGGAATGAATAAAACCATGACTTGAACGATGCCTCGGGGGACCAGGCCGTGGCCCTGGCCCAAGACCCAACTGGCTATGCTGAAGTGACTGTCTGCATGGCTGGGCAGGACCAAGCACTGGAACTTGAGCCTATAGAGGAATCCAGCCGGCCAGTTGTTCCAGTGCAGACCCACCGAGTAGAACATGCGTGAAACAGAGAGAAAATGTGTTTCTGTGTAACTGTCCTTTATGGATGAGCGGAAAGGAAAACAATAGCCTACAAGTGCTCTTGTGCTAATGGTGACTCTGATGATGACATTACATGGCAATACATTTGTAAAGAAAGACACAACATTCAGGGGTGTGACCTTTGTATGTTAAAGAGAGAAAATGGATGTAGAGAGCGACAGAGAGAGAGAGAGAGAGAGAGAGAGAGAGAGATTTGTGTGGCAGTTCTGAAATGAACTGACATCTGTTTAAGTGGTTACACAACAACCAGGTTATGGCATGGCAGCTTGCTAAACTACATCGCTGGAATTTCTCTTTGTCTCCAGAATCACTAAGCTCTTCACAGTAGCCTTCCCCTCTTGAAAGAGGCTTATAAACCCCTACAATTTTATGGGAATTCTTGGAGTGGAACTTTCTGTGTCAGTATTAAATTCCTAGCATTTCTAATCCAATTGCATGCATTCAGATCAATTTGGAAATGTAGATGTAAAAAGAAAGATAATATTGGTGTTGTAAATGAATTCCTTATACTTGGAATACAATACACTACTCAAAATAACACAGTGTCAAAATACTCATAAGCAATATGATACATGCACCATTTGATAAAAACAGAAAAGGTCTATTGTTAATATTTGCCATTTATACCCACATTGACTGATCTGCTGTTGTTGACTGACAACAAGACCTGAGGAATAATATGTTTTTACTGGTAATAAGTGTAACCCACACATAACATGCAATTATTAGGCCTATATGTTAAAATATTGCAGTTGGAACAAAAGGAATTTAATCAATCCACATCAGTCATTTTACTCAACTTTATGATTTGGATTTGTGCAAGCGTTGAGGGTTTGTGTTCTTGTGTAGGCCTATTCTAGCTACCCTGTGTGTTTTTTTGCAGTTTTTGCAGTAGTGTCCATGCGCCGCTGGGCGAGACTGCGCTGTGGTTGTGAGTGCAGCGTTCCCATTCTCCCAACAGAGAGGGAGGAGAGACTGCGAACGGGAGAAAGGCCGCCATTACTGGGAAGCTGGGGGAAAAAATACATTTACACTCTCGCATACACGCATACATACACACACATTCTCTCACGCACATCGTTTTGCAAACGGCTTGTCCGAGGGAGTAAAACTAACTAGTATGGAACTGTCGGGAGGAGTCGCATTGTCGAGCCATATGCTGTGAAAGCAACTTAAACGTGGCTCGGCAAGGGAACAGGCATGTCCAAAGTGTTTTTGGAGCGCAACAAAGGAAATAATAATTGGTCAAAAAACAACGTGGTGAGCCCAGAGGAAGACGCAGCGACACAAACCTCTGATTTTTGTTCCCTCTACGCCCCCTCCTTTCAAACAAGAAAATCCAGTGGACCACATACCGACATCTAGGATTGTTTTTTCGCCGGTCGAAGCCTGTATTTCTCCCTTTTAGCATTGGGTGGAAGAGAGCAAGAACCAAGAAACTGGGGAAACAAACTTTACGCGTCTGAAATGGAAGCGTAATTTGGAAAGGAACACTATTTACGCATCGGCAAACGAAAGGGAACTAACCAAGCCATTCTAAAGACCCTTTGTCGAACTGCTATCTATCTTGGCTTTATTCTATTTTTCCACCCAGCCGGCCCGGGGTTTGCTACTTCAGTGTCCAACAGAGACCAGCGGCGTACAAGAGAGTGAACCGGAGAGACGGAGGAATGCTATGGTATGTAACGTTACCAGTTTTATTTTTATTTTTTTATTTCGGATGTCAGTATTTTCCAACTTAAAACAACACTTGCATTCGCGGTGTTTATTGATGCAATGCCGAGGTTGAAACGTGAATTGCCCGAGCTTCCATGTGTTCTCAAACAATCGGTTGAAGAGATGAGTTGGTGTAACGTTAATAAAAAGTGACCCTGTTTTGGTCGAGGGAAAATGCGCAACGTGAAAATAAAAACGGTTTGGTCTGGACTATCGAGACCTTAACTTAAGGGAATTGGTCTCAAGGGGTCTGCGATTCCATGGCATAGACTTTGAGCTACTCTGGCCCTACCCAGTGTACTTGTTTTTATTTCTTTAGCCTGTGTGTCGCTTCGTGCAGTTCCTCCCAAGCTGAAATTCGTTGCTCAGATCTATGGTTATTCAAGGCCGAAAATCCAAGAGTTTTAGCTGTCATATAGCCTTTGAGTAGAGTTGAGGTTGTTAATAAGGCACGTGAAGCATTCTCATTCCTACCAGCTGGTCTAGACGGATACATGGAGTATTAAAACTTCCATTTTACTTTCTCCTCTTATCGTCTTTGGGTCTTTTCAGTGCTTATTAACACGGTGAAATCGGTAGAAGTGGATGTCCGTGTCAGTGTGTTCACTTAAGCAAACAAGCAAATATGGAATTCGGAGGGGTTGCATTGCATCACCCATGAGTGTATTGACGTTTCCCTCGTTCCGAGAAAGAACAGAGAGACGAGTGGTCAAGGCCTCTGTTCAGATTCGGATAAATACAAAATGTGGGAAGGCCTTGCAACCCGACCCTGCAGCCCACCAGGACCTGACGCCGAGATCTGTTTTGGCTCGGACGCTTTTCCTTTTCTTCTCTGATTTTTTTGTGTGTGTTCACTTTCAGTGTCCAAACATTATGGCAGGGCTGGTGTGATTATTAAACGCACGTTTTCCGAATCATGATTTTATTATGAATGGACAGTAGGCTCTTCCCATGCGGTTATGCAGTCTACGAGTCTGCATCTGTCGACCCTTAAGCAGAGAGGGTGAAAATCCTACCACCGTAAACACATCATACTACACATGTATTCAAAGACAATGGAGCTTGATGAACGACATGGACCAATGTGCGATCATATCACGCATCAGTCAGAAACTCAGTTGATTGGCCATATCCCGCCTGCTGCTATGGATGCATTGTGGTGCCTGTTTGAAAGTAAGCTTTGTTCACGGTTACTGTTGTCAGCTTCCGCAGTTGCCTAAACTGTGTTGGATTTTGGCCTATTAGTGAACTTCTGATTATAGATACACTGGTTTTGAAAGCTACTTTTGTGAAACCAGAGATATTCTGCCGTACCTTATAACAGGAGTTTCCCTTAGCGCGTACGAGGAAAATGTGAGGAGCTGGATCCTTTTCCTGTCTCTTTCCGCCCATTGAATAGCCCAGACTGCAACACTGGAGGCATGTTCACCGGGCATGTTGTTGGAGACGGTTGACATTTGTGTGCGTGTGTTTGTGTGAACTGCTTTATTGCACATGACATGATTGATTTTCTTGATATTAAGCAAAGCATAAGCACTTCAGAACGTCCGTCTTTGGATACAACGTATCACAACATTCATTGAAGTAGTTTCACCGGAACGACCCCAGACTATTGATGTGGCAACATTCTACAGAACTAACCACGCGTGTCATGTAGACCCAGGTTTATATGTCTGGGATCTCCTGTCTGTGAATAGTTAAATTGTGAACATTCAATACTGAAACATATTCTCACCATAGCTCACCATGCAGTTTGTTCTCAGTAGGGCTACCTTTAATGGCTAATGTCAGTATGTAAGCATTACTATGTTGTGCGTGTAGGCCTAGTCAGACCAAAGACCAGTAGCTGTATTCATAAGTTACTTGTGTTAACTGAATTCATAGAACATTTCTTACTGATTTAGAGTTCCAGTCAGTCTACAGTCTTCCAGTCTACAGTATGACATCAAGTGTCTGTAGCTGTTTTCTTCTGACTATAAAATGGACTCATGTCTTTGGGAGCAATAAGGAAGGCTGCTTTGGAGACTGAGGGCATGTTGTAAGTGGACGCCAGCCAGCGTGTTTTTTGAGGAATTTGGTAGCCGGAGGAGTTAATGGAGTTGAAATAAGCCCACTGTCCTTTGCTAGGGGTCACTCAGTCAAAAGTTGGTCAAATCCAAGGCAAATTCTAAGGGATGGGTGAAATAATATCTGCCCTGTGTCACCGTGCTGTTGATTGCCTTGTGATGGCACACTAATGATTAACTTTTGTGCTGTGACTCGGCTGATTTATGGTTAGTCATGCAGTATGTCCAGCTACTCCTCTGTTGAGAGAGTGTGTGTTTGTGTGTGTGTGTTTGTGGTACGTTTTGAGTGTATACAAATGGCCACACCTTGTGTTAACTCACAACCAACAGCATTCCCTAGCTGTCAGAAGCTATACAGCGACCAAGCTCACAAGCATTCACAAGAAGTGTGGTCACTTTTGGCCCACTAGTGACACCGTAGGAAAGAGGGGAAAAAAATGTTAAGGAATCCTCAGCCTCAGCCAAATGCCAGGGAGTGTTGTTATTGCGAGTTAGAGGGAGGAAGTTCCTCTGTATGAGAGGGCTTGCTCTGGGTCTCTGCCCGAAGCGCGACACTGCGGCAGACAAGACCCAGATGTGGCCCAGACCAGATTCATACGTTTTAGTTTACATATGTGACCCGTTGTGTTTAAATGCGAACGAGCGTCTCAGAAAATTGGACGCAATAGTAACATTTGCTCCTGGTTTTATGCTGTTTTATATTGGCATGTTCAGTCCAAAATGGTGAAAAGCGCTATACTGGCAAGAAAACACCAGTTTCGCCTCTTTGTACTTCTATATTAGTCTCCGGGTCAGAACCGTGTTGGAGTCAGACCCAGGTCAGATTCCACAGCAAGTCAGAAGTTATCCGGCTCCTCCTTCCTCATGTGCTTATACTCCTGTAACATTTGGAAGCCCCACCCACAAGTCCCCTCCTACAAAATCTTGGAAATTAAATTCAAAGTCAACGTGAACTTTATATTGTCATCTATACACACGCGTTTGTTGTAAGATGAAATGGCGATGCTCCAAGTTTAACTGTGTACAGCATGCATTGTAAGGGAGCAGTGGTAACGTACCCGACAATTGGACCGGCCAAGTTTGGCTTGCATCTGCATGAGAACATGGAAATGGACATGGCCATAGGTTGCCCAAAACATTTTGTTATGTTTTTATGAACAAAAACTGCGTTTTGTGTGAACTGCATAGTGATTGAGGGCTATCGGACCAGCTCTCCAGCTTAGTGCATTATTAGCCAACAGTGTGTGGAGACTCTCTACTGCCATCACACACACACACACACACACACACACACACACACACACACAGTGGTGTACATGAGTGAGATCCAGGTGTGTTTGGTGTTAGTATTATGCATGAAGACTTACGCAGCGGTCATGTTTTTTTTAAAGGTCTGCCAGGGAAATTATTGCTGTCATAAATGGCATGCCTTATCACAAACGCATAGAATCACCGCTGACTGCGATTAAGCAGTCTCCTTCGCCAACCCATGGGCCTAGCCAGTCATGTCAGTGGCACGCTGAGGCCCTTCTCATCTGCTGATACAGCAACAGGGGAGTCCTCCACTGCTGTCCTGCTCCTCAGTGCCTTGATCAATAGCGGAGTGATCATCGGGAGAGTCGGGAGAATTTGTGAATTCCTGGTGGGCCGGTGGCGCTTTGGGGCCTGGCTGATTACTCTGAGCTAAAAAGCGCATGGTGTTGCTGTGTGAACATTTTTATTTGCTGTAAGAACAAACTCCTTCCGAGTAGCCTTCACTGTGCGACTGCAGTTTTTCATTTTCAGAACGTTCAGTATATCCATAGTCTGAAGTATTTCCTCAGTGATTATTAGCAAGCTACCACCAGAAACCAACAGTCATGTAAAACCTGTGTGTTTTTTCTCTCTTGTATGCATGAAAACTGTGTTTGTGTCTTTTTATTCATTTGTTTTAGTTCTTCCTTTCTGCTTTCCTTCTGCGATCTCGTTTTTGCTCATGTAAGCCATTTTGAAAGTTGAGGGTGACGCGTCCTCCCCTGTCCACCTCCTAATGATGCCCCTGCCTGCCGTTGTGAGTTTATGGTGCCTTAAAACTGCCAGCTAAATACTGGTCCGCTAAATCTCATTGGGTTTAGTATCAGTCAGAATCATCCATGAGAAGAAAGAAGGTCCGCTCGTCCTTCCGCCTCTGTCCCCAAGACCATCACCCCTCACCCTGCCCGGTGAAGACTGCAGTGCTTGTAGAGACCCCTCGTGTTGGGTGAGACCCCCCCTCCCCCCTTCCTAGATAGCGCCCGGATTCCAGCCTGATCCAGGCCGGCAGTAGCCCGTGACCGCCCCAGTGTCGTCTGGTCTGGCGTCAGTGCTGCCGTGAGCCCCTGGGCTGCAGAAGCCAAGAATGCAGGAAGAGTTTCACCATCTCCCAACTGTGAGGCCCTCAAGCACTAACAATAACAGAGCTCTCTCTCTCTCTCTCTCTCTCTCTCTCTCTGCCCCCCTCTCTCTCTAGTATTCTCTCCATTTTGTTTTTTTCTGCCCCCCCCCTCCTTCACAGCATATTCATAAAGTGTGGAGTTTTTGAGATTGTGCACTTTTGTGCCTCTTGTCTGTCTTGTGAATGTCTTTTCTAATATGGGGGATGGGGTCGTTAGAGTGGCAAGTCTATGGGCTTGTCAGCCATGTTTTTTTTCTTTTTCTTTTTTGCCATTTAGAATTCGTGGGAGAGTTTTTGGGGATTTGTCAGTTCTTGCAGGTATGTACAGGGGATATAGTATGTCATGGAGCGATTGTACGGTGGAGGGGAGGAAAAGAGAGATAGAAGGAGATTTTTTTTTTCTCAGATACTAATCAGTGTGAGGAGCAGGAGTGGCCGCTGGCTTACTGTGAAATGCAGGCGCAAATGCACAGAGCCGATAGCATGGCCTGATAAAACCGCCCAGACTGTAGAAAAAGAGTGAGTGTGTGTGTGTGTGGGACTGTGTGTGTGTGTGTTGGTGTGGGTGTGACTGCATGCGTGTGTGTGTTTTACAGATGAAATTCCTCTTGTTCCTTGGCGTGGTTGGACTTATCAGTCATGTGGTGCCATAGCATCGGCACGAGAGCCATTTTATTTCCAATAGGGTCATCAGATGGCAGCTCAGCTCAGGCTGGGTCAAGTCTGGGCCACGTTTGGCCCTGCTCTGGCTCGGATACGGCTCAGGCTTGGGCGCAGTCAGGGCAGAATCTGCTTGATAATCAGTCGCTATCAGTCCATGCTCCACCTTGTCGTGTCTTGTAACACACACACACACACACACACACACACACACACACACACATGCATACACACACACACACACACACATGCATACACACACACACACACACACACACACACACACACATGCATATACACACACACACACACACACATGCATATACACACACACACACACACACACACACACACACATGCATATACACACACACACACACACACACACACACACACACATACACATGCATATACACAAACACACACACACACACACACACACACATACACATGCATATACACACACACTCACACACGCACACACACACACACACACACACTCACACACACACACACACACTCACACGCATGCGCACACACACACACACACACACACACTCACAGATTAAAGCGAGTCTTTCTGTGCTGGTCTCCTAATGTGCCTCCTGTCCGGGTCCTCACAGACAGATCAGGAGGTGCGCTCGGTTGCTTGTTTGTCCGTCGCCCTGTTCTCTTTGTGGAGATGTGTGTTGATAAGAGCCGGCGCTGTGTGGTCATGCTGTGGCAGGAAGCCTCGCCAGACGCTTAATGGACTTCCATTTGCACCAGCAGCAGCAGCGGCAGCAGAGGAGTGCAGTGGTGACCAGAGTAGCCGCCACTCCACTGATGAACCCATGCGCTCGGGGCAGCTAAAGTGAATCATGTCTGCTGTCTCTCTCTCACACACTCACACACACACACACACACACACACACACACACACACACACGACCTCTCCTCTGCTCTCCTCAGGGTTAATTTTCTTCAATAAGAGCCTGCGCCTCTCAGCCGGGGCGAATGGAAAGCCGTCACCCGCTGCCAAGCGGCTCTGATTATTAGTGCTTAGTACACACACACACACACACACACACACACACACACACACACACACCTCTTGCAGTGCCCTTTCGCTGGGGGACTGGTGACGCTCCATCAGGTCCTGACCTCCGACACATGCCTTGTTAGATCCAGGAACGTGCGAGAGTGGCTTGCTCTTTTATTCCTCCACAAAGTTGACTCGAGACAGACTCCGACTCCGATTTTTCTTGACTCAAATTTCTCTGTTTCTCTGTTTGTCTGTGACCGGGTGGCAGTGGTTTGTGTTTTTTTTTGGCAGTTTGTTTCACTACCCTCCTATCGTAGCTATTTCTCATGCCATTGTTCTGTGACTTGGATAGCTGGATGGTGGTCTGGTTGGTTGTTTTGCTTCTCTGGTCATTTCTGGCAGTTATATATCGGACTGGTGAGCGTTTGCGACTGACCACGGTGTTGTTCTGATGTATGAAGTGGGTGACTGTGCTCAGACTGTCAGTCAAAATCAGCTTCAAGGGAATATCTAATTAGAATGGAGTCATATGCAGCAAGTGTGACCAGCCAAAAATGACCTCAGATGACATCACATCTCTCAGTACTGTTCAAATCACAATTTTGATAATCAGTTTAGGCCTGACAGCTCTGAAGAGATCCCAAGTGTTGTCAAACTGAGGTAAGGTTGTTTTGACAAAATTGTTTTACTTCATTATAACCAACCAACTAACTGTGATAGGAATATACAATAAAAAATACATGTTTTCTTAACATTTCTGAAATTGGAGTTTTAAATTAAATTAAACTCTTCAATTGTTTCACTGTCTACCCTGCACAATGGAAATGTACGTATTGGCCAAACCCTCTCCATTTCTGTCCTGTCAGTTGTAGAAATCCTGTGACGGAGTTTTATATTCTTCTGGGAGTAAATGATCAACCTAATTTGTATTGCCCTCTATGATTAAGTTGTTTAATGTTGTTATTGCCTCTGAGTCAACGCTTCATCAATGTCATTAGTATAGCAACAAAGATAGATAGATAAGAATGATGATAAACATTACACACATACACACACAGATTGGATCTAAAGTAAAGTGAAGTGACTGGTATTTGGCAGACGCTTTAGCAGGGCTTAACTTGGTCAGGTGCTGAGCCAGGCAGTTTAAAGAGACCCTATGCAACTTTTTCATAGTCATAAAATCGATTAGAAATCGTTGTTTTGCTTGACTGACCAGTTTTTATCGAAAACAGTAATATTTTCTCCCGCCCCCAGTGTCCCTATCCGCTATTGCAACCTTGCAGTTTGTTCAGGAGACGATCGTTCCCTGTTTACATCTGGAAGGCTGAGACGCATAAAGAACAAGAAGAACCACACTTGCAATTTATATATTTATATATAGCCTATATATGTATAAATATACACGCTAAAGCTGTCGGGGAAGCTCTGCAGAGAAATATGCAAGCATAAAACGAGCGAAAATGAAAAACGAAACCGAAACTTAAGATGAAATCGCCAATCCTGCATAGTTTCTCTTTAAGATGTGAAAATGGGCAATTAGCCTATATGATGTCTTCAACAATAGCTGGTATCTTCTAGCAGAGAATTTCTCCTTGCTTTAAACCTGGCTTTAATCTGAAGTGACACAGACTCACAATGGCCAGGTTGGGATTCAAACCTGGTCAGACTGATGGTGATGGCCAAAATGCCAGTGCTGCTTCATTCTGCCCACAGCGTGCAAGTTGACCGATTGCCATGTGTAACATGGATAGTTAGTCAGGAGTGGCGTAACACACATGGTCAGTCAGGAACCAGATATACCAAATTTCATTTAGATCCAAACATTAGAATCTGAACGTTGGTTGAACATTTCCCCATGGTGCATTAAGTCTTGATTTATAAAGTCTTTATGTTTTTATTTTTTGTCTTCCACAAAAATGACCCTGTGTTCCTCCCATTCACTTTCTCTGCCTGTTTGGGACCTTTTGTTCAATCATAGGGTGACTTGGCACTTACTCCTTTCCCTTCCTCCCCCTGCTATCCCCAAATCTACACACACACACACACACACACACACACACACACACACACACACACACACACACACACACACACACAGACATCCACACATCAAATGACCTTACTCCAGCAATGCTGGGAGCGACGTCATGTAATATCTGGCTGTGCGATGTACAGCTTAATTGGTTTTGTTTCTTGGGAAAAGGACAGGCGTTTGATTTGAATGGAAAAGGCTGCGCTGCGTTTGGTTCGATAAAGCCAGGAGCTAATTATGGAAGCTTATGAATGTGTAGGCCCAGATTACTGTGCCGCCCAGCTGAATGGAGGCCTTGTTCTGGGGCTGGATTACGCTGCCGGGGGAAAAGAGCATTTTGTAATGACTATCTGAATTTCTATTTGGAAATGCGCTGGGGGTGGGTGGGGGTGGGTGGGGGTGGTGGAGGGGGCGGGTGGAACCGGTGCCCCCAACGCACTCACCCATCTGCTGAAGGCTACAGGTCTGTGGGTGTGGGCGAGATGACTGTCTCTTTCTCTCTCTCTCTCTCTAGCTCTCTCTCTCTCTCTCTCTCTCTCTCTCTCAGTGTGTGGTATGTGACGGACTCATTCCTTTTCTTATGTTCCTCTTCTTCCCTTCTTCTATCATTCTATCTTTCTCTCTTGCTGTCTCATGTCTCTCTATTTCTGCCCCACATTCTTTTTATGTCTCTCTGTTCTTCCTCTCTCTGTCCTTCTTTATTTCTCTCCTCCTTCCCCCTTTTCTTCATTCTCTCTCTTTGTCTCTCTAATATCCCTTTATCCCCATCCCTGTAATTCTCTCTCTCTCTCCCCCTTTTTCTCTGTGTCCCTCTCTCCCTCCCTCCTCTCCCTGTGGTGATGTACATAGACACTCTGTGCTCGGTGAACATTCATCTGAAAGAGATCTGCGTGGCCCGGGAGAGCGCAGCTCCAATCAATATGAAACTGGATATGCGGCCTGTTAATGGACGCCACCACTGCCCCCCACCTCACAAGACGAGGCTTTTATCAAATGGGAACTGGCATACGTACGTCTTCCGCGAGAAATTAGCTACGACTGCACAATGCTCTCTGACGGGGGAAGGGAGGGTGGTTATAGTGATGGTAGAGGCGATGGTTGTGTGTGTGTGTGTCTGTGTGCGTGAGAAATCTCACAGTCTGAGTGTGAAGGAGGGAGGGGGTTGGGGGGCTTGCCTTTTGTTGGATGCTATAGAATCCACCCCCCTACACCACCATCACCACCATCACCGCCTCCCTCTCTGGACAATGGAGGTCCATGTCGGTCATCCTGAATAGTGGCCATGGAGATGGAAGTCTCAGGATGTGTCAGGGTCCTGCAGATGTGACCTCTGACCCTATCTGGGCCAGGCAGCTCAGCTACCAAACTGATGCAAGAGGGAGGCCCAGGCAGATGGATAGTGTAAGAGTTAGCATAGCATAGCATAGCCTAGCCTAGCCTAGCCTAGCCTAGCATGGTATATCTGGCAGCACCTGCCAGCATTTGCCACTGCTGCCCATGAGGATGAGTTCAAACACTAGCAGTCTGTTCAGACCACAATCAGTTTATGCTATCCACTGGCTTTGTCCTTGAGGTGTGTTTGTGTGACAGGTGAGTGTTGTATGTCTGGGAGAAGTTTGAAGGAGACCAAAGCCCCTAACAGCTGCCCTGGTCAGTCTCCTACCAGCCTGAAACCCCTCAGTACTTTCCTCAAACTTACCTCAGTAACACCTGTCTGTCTTGTCTGTCTCTCCCTCTGTTTCCCTCTCATCCCCTTCCTTGAAGTGGTTGCTGCTATTTTGTTTTGCTGGTGTTGGGATGTCATACAGAGACCCCTTCAGTTGCCTGTATTTGTATGCAAAGCTGTGTGTGTGTGTGTGTGTGTGTTCACACATGCGTGCATTGGGGCATGGTTCACCCATTTCCCAGTGTACTGCAGACTGCATTAAACACATCCCACTCAAAGCATTAGACTGTTACCTTCCCTAAAACAAAACCCCGGCTGGATTAATAATCCCAGTGAATTACGGGGTATAATCCATAACGCTCTGAGGGATGGAGCGCTCACTCAACACCGTAATCCTCGTCGTGACTTCATCATGACATCCACATGGGAGAGATGGAGGAAGGGAGGGAGGGAGGGGAAGAGGAGAGAGGGGAAATGAGGAGAATGAAAGATGGAGAGAGTGAGAGCAGAGTGAGAGGGGTAGAGGGGAGGAGAGGAGGGAGGGAGGGAGAGAAGGATTGAGAGAGGTAGAGGGATGGAGTGAGTGAGCAGGAAGAGAGGGTTAGAGAGAGAGAGAAAGAGAAGAGTGTAAGGTATAGAGGGAAGGAGGGAGTGAGAGGGGGAGAGAGATGCACATCTGCAGAGTTTAATTAGATGTGGCAGGTTTAATCACAAAAGAGATGAGCAGTCAGAGGAGGAAGAGAGAGAGGAACAGAGGGAGGGATAGATGGAGGGAGGAACAGAGGGAGAGAGAGAGAGAGAGGGGATGGGAATTGGACTGGGTGGGATAAGACACGTTCCTGAAATTCTCATCTCATGGAATGTTTCAAACATGTCACTTTTCCTCCTTCGCCAGAGCACACACACTCTATCCCTGTCAGCAGCAAGAACTCCACGGGGTGTGTGGAGGCAGCTCTGCGTCTCTCTCTCTCTCTCTCTCTCTCTCTCTCTCTCTCTCTCTCTCTCTCTCTCTCTCTCTCTCTCTCTGTGTGTGTCTGGAGGCATTTCTGCACTTGGATGGCAGCTGGCAGGGATATTTGAGTGGTGTGCGTGTGTTGTAAAGAATGATGCCTTTAAGATTAAAAAGTTAAATCAGGGCACACATACACATACATGCACACAATTATATCTAAATCAGGATCAGTTATGCATTTTACAATTCTCAATATCATTTTCCCAGAGCATCCACTAACTCCACCCATGACATTATCCCTGGCCGAATACACTCATTTGGCATTAATAGAGCCTTGTGTGTGTGTGTGTGTGTGTGTGTGTGTGTGTGTGTGTGTGTGTGTGTGTCTGTGTGTGTGTGTGTGTGTGTGTTACTGATGTGTGTTGTTTGTATGGCCTGTCCAGTGGGCCCCATCCCTGAAACATGGGCTGCCAGCCTGAAGTGCACAAATCAACACTGACCTCCTGTAGGCACTGAGCAACACACACACACACACACACACTCACACACAGACGCACGCCCCCCTCTCTCTCAAACCGTGTCGGCTTTATTTATCCGTCTGTTTATTTATTAGACGTGGCCGTCTCGCCTGGCCAGAGAGAAGGCAGGCGGCCATTTTTCAGCTGCATGACAAGCTACTCTTATCTCACCGCTTGCTCCCCCAGGGGTGTGTGTGTGTGTGTGTGTGTGTGTGTGTGTGTGTGTCTGACATGAACGTAACCTCAGGTCAGCTTGTGGAGAGTCATCGCTCAGTGTGTGTGTGTGTGTGTGTGTGTGTGTGTGTGTGTGTGTGTGTGTGTGTGTGTGTGTGTGTGTGTGTGTGTGTGTGTGTGTGTGTGTGTGTGTGTGTGTGTGTGTGTGTGTGTGTGTGTGTGTGTGTGTGTGTGTGTGCGCGTGTGTGGATGTGGAGTCATCCCTGTATCATTTAGCTAATAACAGCAGCAATGTTCAGGAGTCAATGGTGCTTGCATTCCTCTGCATTTATATATTTGTGTGTGTGTGTGTGCAGTCTTTCTGCTCCTGGATGCCCAGTGGCAGGGGTATCTGAGTGCCCCGCGGGTATGATTGATAAGGACAACAGTCCATCTTCCTCCTCAGCTGCCCCCACGCTCAGGTGTGTGTGTGTGTGTGTGTCCAGGAAGACAGCCTGGTTATCTGGCCTTTTCCTCACCACTGCATGACAAATGTGTGTGAACTTTAAAAATAGAAGTACGAGATAAGTTCCATATAGTTAGGGATGGGCGATATTGACTTCTACCGTGATATAGTTCAGTCATTATATTTTTTGGCGACAGCGATATAAATGAATGACTATATGGCCGGTTTCACAACCACGTCAGCTTCCGATGTCGAGAGCAAAAAATCTTGATCCTTCCTGACCATCATCAGCAGAGGACTCTACTTCCTTGTGCACAGTTTCCACTCGGCATGCCCATTGTCAACGCACACGAGCTGCACCCACAGTAGAGCATAATAAACATGCCATCACCTATATCACCTGCGCGATATGACACATTCTTATCACTGGGAGGAATGCTACTGGTATATATCGATAAAGAGATGATATGGCCCAACCCTACTTATAATGTGTGTGTGTGTGTGTGTGTGTGTGTGTGTGTGTGTGTGTGTGTGGGTAGACATCTCACTCTTTGTAGAGTTTTGTAGCATTGCAGTGCTTTGTGTGTGTGTGTGTGTGTGTGTGTGTGTGTGTGTGAGTGAAATGTCCTCTTTTACTCAGACCAAGCGGGTGATTCAGCATTTTCTCCACCTTCTTTCCCTCGCCATCCTTCCAAACCCCCACCCAGCCCTTACTGTGTGTGTGTGTGTGTGTGTGTGTGTGTGTTGCTATGGGCTGCTCTGACCTTTTGCACCTAGCAACACGTAGAGAGCGAGCCTCGCTGCACGCAGCCCAGGAGAGTTTACATACCACAGCTCAGCGGCAGCAGTGGCGATCAGCAATCAGCATGGTGGATCCGGCTCACTCCCGGCTCACACACGGTCCCCATCCGGCAGATGCAGACTCGTACAGTAATTTCTCGTGTATTAGCCGCATTGTGTATAAGCCGCGGGAACATGTTTTATTCAAGTTAAAAAACAAAACCATATTAGTACTATATTAACTGTCCCTGTCTATTAACCTCATTAACTGAAGAGAATTTGCAGAATCAACGTATAAGTTGCGGCTAATAGTTGGGTAATTACGGTAACACCCGGAACAGAGGCGGGTTTTAGACAGCTGGCTGGATTCGGGCCCTGATGTGGCACAGACCCGTTTTAGACTTGGCAGATCTCTGGGTAATGTGGAAAGACGTTATGGCAGATGTTGGTTGTACATGATCATCATATCATTTGTCACATTTCTAAGCCCCTAACACCTCTGGAAATAAGGAAGTATTCCAGCGAAATGTTGCACGGTGTCGTCACCTCAGCGTGCGATGATATGAAAGGTGGTTGCGTGCAGCGGGGAGAAATGCCATCCGGTAATTTGCCAACAAGAAAGGATGCGCGTGGCGGCTGCGGCTGTGGCAGCTACAGTGACATGAAGGAGAGGAATAGCAGGCAGACAGCTTGCCAAGCTCCATTACGGTGAGGCCGTCAGTCAGTCAGGCAGACAGACACGAGAGGAGCAGGTTGGGTTTGTTACAGCCGCCTGGCACAGCAACCTCACTGTCAGCTTTAAAGAAAACAACACATAAACACACGTACACACACACACACACACACACACACACACAAACTTAGGCGTGCGTGTGTGCGTGCGTGCGTGCGTACACACACAACCAACCACACACACACACACAAGCGCACACACACCCGAGCCCTTGTGAGGGTGGAATGCAGTGTGACGGGTGAGTGACAAGTTGGCGAAGCTGCTTGTGCTGTTGTTTTTTTTGCTGTGGCATGCGACTGGTTTGACGGTTTAATGGCAAATAGTGTGTGTGTGTGTTGTTAGAGAGGCTAGGAAGCAAGAGAAGAGTGTGTGTGTGTGTGTATGTGGCGGGTGTGGACTGCCACATCACACTTTGAATCTGGTGGCTGCAGAATCAGCAGGGGGTGTGTGTGTGTGTGTGTGTTTGTTTGTTTTTGTGTGTGTACGTGCTAGATCTTGAGTCACCGTAGATGTGGTCAGGTGGGCTGCCGGGAGCTGCTCTTCACAAAGGGCTCGTTTTAATGGGCGCAGTGCATGAGCAAGAGGGGCGCCGGGAATGCAGTGAGTTCATCGGACACACTCACCCTTTGTCTCCCTATCTTTCTCTCTCTCTCTCTCACACACACACACACACACACACACACACACACACACACACACACACACACACACACACACACACACACACACACACACACAGATACACACACAGATTCCCCCTGACCCCCCCCCCCCCCCTGCTCTCCCTCATACATGCATATACAGCTCTCTGTCTCTGTCACACACACACACACACACACACACACACACACACACACACACAGAGTAATCTCCCATTTCCTGTAGTTCCCCTGCTTGGTGCGTGAGCATGGATTTCTGGGAGATTGTAGAATGCCGTCCAGGGGGTCGTCCTCATATTGGTCACGCCGAGGGGGGTTTGGGGTCAAAGGTGAGGGGTGAAGGGTGAGCCGGAGACACGGACGATGGGCACTGTGTGTATGTGTGTGTGTGTATGTGTGTGAGAGAGAGAAAGATGGAGGGTTGAGAAGAAGCCCATAGAAAGTGCCTTATGCTTGTTGGTGTGCATGTGTGTTTGTGTTTTCCCATATCATTGCAGAGATACTAAATCAGGGGGGATGTGTGTGGTTTTGGCAAAGATGGAGGGAATGGGAGATGATGGGGAGAGGGTGGGGGTGGAAGTGGAGGCAAGCCACTTCATGGGCCTACTGGGAGGACCGAGAGAGAGAGAGGGAACCAGAGAGAAAACGACAAAAGCAGTTAGATAGAACTACAGTCTCTCTCTCTCTCTCTCTCCGCCTCTACGGCCACAGTGGTATTTTCTACTCTGCTTGTCCAAAAAAACCAACAAAAAAACAGTTGATTTAGATTTGTGAGAGAGAGACGATTATTTTATGAATCGTAATGCTATTGTACTATTTTCTGTTCTGTCTGCCTGCTTTGGCAATATGAGTACCCCTTGTCATGGCAATAAAGCACTTCTGAATCTGAATCTGAGAGAGAGAGCGCGCAATGTCTCTGGTTGGACTATGTAAGGATGCAGGGTAGGGGCTATAGCCTAGTGACTTCACTTCTGTTTGTGTGTGTGGATGACGGAGCAGGATGGGGAGGAGAGTGTCAAACAGACAGAATGCTTCGGCAGACACACACACAGACGCATAGAGATGCACAGACACAAGGGATAGGAGTGTCAGAGAGAGAGAGAATGCTTCAACAGCCTGTAGGAAAAGCAAGGGAGGATGCCAAATGATGGGTCTCCTCAACACACACACACACACACACACACACACACACACACGTGTGCACACTAGCCAGCTACCAGGCAAGAGCAGCTACACACACACACACACACACAGACACACGCACACACACACACAAATGTGCAAATAATCAGGACTTCCAGGTGGATGGCACAGGTGTTATTGTGGCAGATCCAATCTCACTGTTTCTTGGTCTCTACCACTAATTGAAAATGGCCACTGACAAGCTAAGTTATCCCTTTATGTGTGTGTGTGAGAGAGAGAGACCTATTATTTGTGTGTGTGTGTGTGTGTGTGTGTGTGTGTGTGTGTGTGTGTGTGTGTGTGTGTGTGTGTGTGTGTGTGTGTGTGTGTGTGTGTGTGTGTGTGTGTGTGTGTGTGTGTGTGTGTGTGTGTGTGTGTGTGTGTGTGTGTGTGTGTGTGCATGGCTCAGCCAGCTCCCTTTCTCTTGTAATCTCTGTCTGATCTGTGCTGATGGGCAGCAGGAGAATGAGTTGGGTAAATTACTGTTCCCTGGGCAAGGCAAATCCTCTCCTATCAGATCTCTCTTCATCCCTCCCTCTCTCTCTCTCTCTCTGTGCCTCTGTCTCTCTATATCTATCTTTATTTCCACCTCTTTCTCCCTGTTTCCCACTCGTCTTTTCTATTCATATAAAGTATACACACCTACCTTTCTACTCTCAATCCTCTCTGTGTCCCTGATCTTCTCTCTGTAACCCATTCTGGTGCTGCATATTCACTCCACTAGATGTAGAAGCCTCGACTTCTTTCTGTCTAATTCTGATCACTGTGCACCTGTGCACGTGTGTGTGTGTGTGTGTGTGTGTGTGTGTTTCTGGTAATGACTGAATACCTGAATCTGCATTGGTGTGCATCTGTCCGTATGAGAGTGAATGTGTGTTTGTCCAGTCAGGTCTATGTTCACGGAGGTCTCTCTGTGTGTATGTGTGTCTGTCTGTGTGTGTGTGTGAGAGAGAGAAACATGCTGTGTGTATATGAGCATGCCTATGTCCAGTGAGCCCTGTGTTTTCTCCTCTGCCAGACGGAAACCTTATTGGTGGGAGTGGTGCTGTCCGCTGATGTGTGTGTCTCTGTCCTGGCAGGTTTGTGTCAACGTGTGTGTGTGTGTGTGTAGCCTATGTGGTGTTCTCTGATAGGCTATGTAAGCATTGCTGGCCACTGATCTGTGCGGTTCTGTCCAGTCAGGTCTGCATCAACAGGTTGTGTGTGTGTGTGTGTGTGTGTGTGTGTGGTTTTCTCCCTGATGTACTGTGTGTGAAGTGCTGTCCACTGATCTGGGCAAATTGGCATAAGCCCTGATGCATGAATGTGCAAATCACTCTAGATTTGGCCTCTCGTGCTCTCTCTCATTTGGCCTCTCACTTACTCTCACTATCTCTCTCCCTCCCTCCCTCCCTTTCTCTGTCTCTGTCTCTCTCTCTCACTCACTCACTCTCTCTCTCTCTCACTCCATCTCTGCCTCTCGGTCTGTCTGGCTCACTCCTTTGACCTCCTGTCTTTCTTTCCTTCTCTCTTTCTCTTCACACTGTCTTTCTCTCATTTTTTTTCTCTGTCTCTCTCGCCAACTCTTTCCCCTTTCATTCATTATCTCCCTCTCTCACTCCCTATTTCAATTCAGTTCTAGTCAAGAAAGCTTTATTGGCACGAACGTTTCAGTACCAGTGTTTCCCATACATTGACTCATTTGTGGCGGCCCACCACAATATCAACACTGACCACCACACAATGATTTTATGTTGTACTACTTAAACTGGATGAACTCCTTTCATTGTAGAGCTATGCACACCTTTGTGCAGCCTCTCTGTGCCTCAACAAACATGCATGCATGTTTAAAGAATACATGAAAAAAAAATCTGTTGTTGACGACTGGCTAAATCGCAATTAAATCCAGTTAGCATCATAAGTACGTTGCGCAGATTTGTTTAAAATTTGCGCACAAACACACTACCACCACAAATAGAATTCAATTCTGTGGGAAACACTGAGTACCATTATTGCCACAGCTCCAATACTTGTAAAGCATATATAAATGCATACACAATACATGTACACATAAATACATTTGCACATAGATACCTGTACACAGAAGTTTGTTGTTGTTCGTTGTGGCCTCACTGGTTGTGCCTCTGATGCTACTAAATTTGCATCTAGAATGGCTACTTCCTTGTTCAATTTTGCCTTGTTTGTCCAGGTTCGAAACTCAGGAAAGATTATATTTAATTTATTGAATGAAAACTCCTGTATTTCCTCATATTTTGGGCATTCTGTCAGGAAGTGCAGTTCTGTCTCCACAGCCCCAAGGCTATAGTGTGAGCGTAGTCTCTCCTCTCTGGGCAGCCAGTTCTGCCTGTGTCTGACTTTTTCAATGGAGAATCCAACCTCTCTCTCTCTCTCTCTCTCTCTGCCCATCCTCCTCTCTCTCTCTCTCTCCCCCTCCCTCTCCCTCTCTCTGCCCATCCTCCTCTCTCTCTCTCTCTCTTTCTCTCTCTCTCTCTCTCTGCCCATCCTCCTCTCTCTCTCTCTCTCTCTCTTTCTCTCTCTGCCCATCCTCCTCTCTCTCTCTCTCTCCCCCTCCCTCTCCCTCTCTCTGCCCATCCTCCTCTCTCTCTCTCTCTCTCTCTCTCTCTCTCTCCCCCTCCCTCTCCCTCTCTCTGCCCATCCTCCTCTCTCTCTCTCTTTCTCTCTCTCTCTCTCTCTGCCCATCCTCCTCTCTCTCTCTCTCTCTCTCTCTCCGTGCTGTCGGTCTGGCTCAGTCTCTGTTGATTTCTCTTAGTCATTGCTTTTCTTCCTGCTCTACTGCACTCCTCTCCTCTCTCCCTCCCTCTCTCTCTCCCTCCCTCCCCATCTCTTCCAGGAAGCCTGCCCTCTCCCCTCTCTGTTTGTTATCAAGGATCAGTGCATGGCGTCGCTCAGCGCACTGCTGTAGACCGCTGCGTGCCGCCGCTACGTGTGCTTCTGTCCGCTCTCGACCTCACGAGGGTCACGCTAGGGTTACAGACTCCAAGCAATGGCGGTTCTTGTTCCGTGTTTCCAAGCATTGCCGGTTCTTGTTCCGTGTCTCCAAGCAATGGTTGTCCCGATCTGGTAGTATCATGGCCATTCCCTCTGTGGGAGGAAGCTCCGTGTGTGTGTGTGTGTGTGTGTGTGTGTGTGTGTGTGTGTGTGTGTGTGTGTGTGTGTGTGTGTGTGTGTGTGTGTGTGTGTGTGTGTGTGTGTGTGTGTGTGTGTGTGTGTGTGTGTGTGTGTGTGTGTGTGTGTGTGTGTGTGTGTGTGTGTGTGTGTGTGTGTGTGTGTGTGTGTGTGTGTGTGTGTGTGTGTGTGTGTGTGTGTGTGTGTGTGTGTGTGTGTGTGTGTGTGTGTGTGTGTGTGTGTGTCGTCAGGCCTCATGCCGAATCTTGGCCACATCTCTGCCTGATATGGAGAGAAGGCGTTGCTCTGCATGGATCGTGTCAATATTAAACAACACAGACGTGTATTTTCTTTACAAATGAACACACACGCTGCATTTAAAACCTTTGTTGACAAGAAGGATGTTATTTGCCATTCCAAAAGGATTAGCTAAGAGTTTAAACTACCGAGTGTAATTTCACCGCTGGTTGGTTGTGCCCCTTGGAAATGGAAAATGAGCCGCAAGTGCTGGCCAGGCTCGGCGCTTCCAGCAGTCAGCTCAGGAATGGCGCAGGTTTCTCTGGAATCTGGCCCGCATGCTACAAACCGGCCGAGCCGAAACTCGGAGAGCTAGCTAGCCGACTGAGAACGTGCCGAGCTAGCACCACTATCATTAGCTCAGAGAGCGGAGTCAAAAACAAACAAACAAGTGACAGACCAGCAGAGTAACTGTGAACATTTCACTTGCTCTTCAGCAGTCAGCGAACTGACATGGCAGATAGGGAGTGATGGAGAGAGAGAGAGATGGAGAGAGAGGTGATGGAAAGAGTGTAATGGAGAGAGAGAGAGAAGGAGAGAGAGAGAGAGAGAGATAGAGAGAGAGATGATTGAAAGACTGTGAATAGAAGAGACAGACCTAGATGTAGACTGACGCAGGTTTGACAGCTCACAGCTAGAATCCCCCTCAAAAATGTGAGGAGGCTGGCGATGTGTGCTGAGTAACAGTCACAGACCAACACCTCAGAGCCACAAAACTTGAGTCTGAATTCAGTTTGAGGGCGTGAAGCTGATCATGCCCCATCCACCCACTATTACAATTGAGTTATGCTGCTGTTATATAGTTAGCCCTTGGAGTGTGATGAGAATGCAAAACTCCTGCAGAATATTGTGTACATGCTTAAAGGGTCAGCAAATACAATTCAGATTAGCGTTTCTTCAGGGGAAAGAAATCTTGTTGAAGCATGCTAAGTAATCTACACAGACACCCAGCTCAGACTGACAAAGCAGATTCCGACTCCGAGAGAGAGAGAGAGAGAGAGATTGAGAGGGAAAGAGAGAGAGAGAGGGAGAGGGATTGAGAGGGAGGAAGGGAGAATGAGAGAAATCTTTTTAGCAGGTTGACAGATAAGGCTCTTCTTCCTCCTCGTGTGTGTGTGTGGGGCGTCTAAGCTCCTCTAAGCTGCTTAATTAGTCATAATCTGCCCCCCACCCCACCACTCCCACCACCCACCCACCACCACACGACTGAGCTGCCTGGCTCAATGAATTTAAACATGCAGACCACCCCCCCCCCCCCCCCACCACACACACACACACACACACACACCACCTTAAAGCCCCCCAGCCACCAAGCCCAAGCACCAACCAGATAGAAGGGAAGACGACACCAGCCTAGGAGGTGTGTGTGTGTGTGTGTGTGTGTGTGTGCGCGCTCATTATTTTGTGTGTTTTCTGAGGTTCTGTTCTAATGGTTGTGATGGTAGTGTTCTCAGCATCACCAGCAGAACATTCGGAAGCACTCGACTCTCGAGGCACACCATGCAAAATCATCACAGACGGTCTGTTGCAGTTAAAGTCCTATTAGCTGTTCACTCATAACCACCATAACCAAACCTAACCCCTAACCAGAGCCATAAATTGTAGTTCACAGATTGCCAACAGATCGTTTCATTTATAATCGAAGCATCTGTAGATCGTGTGCGTCTGCCTCTCTGTGTGTGTGTGTGTGTGTGTGTGTGTGTGTGTGTGTGCATTAGGCACTTTTTTTGTGCTGTGGAATTGACAGCAGTGTTGCTAAGACTTGCTGTAGCAGCGTTGTGTAATACAGATCTGAGAGGCGGTCTAGACGCTGATGCCCTTTGAGTTAGAGCCACATCTCAGCCCTGGCCTGTCCACTGAGACAAGATGGAGAGAGAGAGAATGGAGAGAGAGAGAATGGAGAGAAGGAGAGAGGGAGAGAGGAAGTGCGAGCATAGGGAAAGAGGGACAGAAGGATAGTGGGAAAGATATATAGAAGGATGGAGAGAGAGAGAGAGGGGGGGATAGTGAGAGGAGAGGGAGGTATAGAGGGAGAGAGAGAGTGAGTGTGAGTGTGTGGAGTCCCAGCAGGACTCTGGGTCTCCTGTGTGCAGGCTGGGCTCTGTGCCTCTGCTTCCTGCTGAGCCATGAGTCGGCGCGTTTGAACAAAAAAATGGCTGAACGCGCCTCCTACACCCAAAGTTTTCACCCCTGTGTGTGTGTGTTTGTGTGTGTCATTTTCTTTTCTCTCTTCTGTCCTGCATCCCTCCCTCCTTCTCCTTCTCCTTCTCTTCTCTACTCCTGTCTTTCTGGCCTTGCTTCTGCCCTGTTTCCTTTCTCATTTTCTTGCCCTCTCTCTTCCTTTCTGCCTTGTCCCCTCCCCCTCTCTCACACTCGTTTTCTCTTCGTTTCTATTTTTCTCTTTCCTCCTTCCCTCTCTCCCTCACCCGCACACACACTCTCTCTTTCTCCCTCACTCCTCTCCCTCTCCCTCTCCCTCTCTCTCTCTCTCTCTCTCTCTCTCTCTCTCTCTCTCTCTCTCTCTCTCTCTCTCTCTCTCTCTCTCTCTCTCTCTCTCTCACATTCCACAGCCTGACTACAAGGCCAACATTTCCAGCACACTGATTACAGCAGGAATGTGTTGTTGTTGCACATGGCGGCGAAGCCGTCGTTTCTTCTTAAACTCAATTAGGGCAAATAAATCGCTCATTTCCATGCGTACTGCTGACAGTGCACCGGGGATGGATGGGGCAAAAATTCTTTGAAAGAAAAGAAGGGAACAGGAGACACACTGTACATCATATTCCCGGGAACGCCGGAGGACTTGACCGGAAAGTAATGGTGGCCCCCGATGGGGGAAAACGAATCTGGAACGTTCAGTGCCTTCGCTGATCTGTCGGACTGTGATGGCCTCTCACTGCGGTGTTGAGGAGTTTGGGTTTCGACTGACCTGAGATCACAGTCACTCGGACATTACCCAGGTGAAGCCGAGGT